>NW_022196904.1:71879325-71922381 GCF_008632895.1 Mastomys coucha
AAATTCAGATAAATTGAAATCATGTAACTTTTCTCATCATAATGCAATAAAAGTTAAAAATAAATAAATAAATAAATAAAGGAACCAGAGTAAAATTCAAGTGGAAATGATTGCTTTTAAGGTAGGAAATGCCTTTATAAACAGGACATCAAAACCAGTATCTATAAAATAAAAAATAAAAGCATGTTAGATTAAATCTATTAAAATATATCTACCTAAAATAATACATAATAAAATTAAAAGCAGAAAAAACAGAATAATATTGAGTTTACATGACAAAGTTGTTATTCAAAGGCATATAAAGGCCCTTTATGAATCAATAAGACAAATACTCATCTCCCTCCTTTGTTCTGGAACTCAAACCCAGGGCCTTGTACATATTAGGGAAGTGCTCTACCAATGAACTATATCCACAGCCCATTTTTGCTTTTAATGGGTAAAACAATAAATGTACTGGAGTAATTCAGAAGTATATGTCCACAGATTAAAGCCAATAAGTATCTTGTTTAAGAAATTCTGTCTATGAAATCTGTCTTGAAGAAAGAGAGCTGGGGATAGATTTAAAAGAACAAGGCTATAGAAGTGTTATGATGCTTTTTAACATGGACATTTGACTATTGTTCTATGTTGCTCTCTGGTGCTGTGGTAAAATACTGACCAAAAGCATCTTGGGGCGAGGGAGAGGGTTTATTTCATCTTACAGGTTACAGTCCATCACTGAGGGAGGTCAGAGCAAGAACTAGAGGCAGGAACTGAAGCAGAGACCATGGAGGAACAGTACTAGCTTGCTTCCCCTGGCTTGAGTTCAGCCAGCTGTCTCATACAACCAGCATAACTTCCCTGAGTGGCACAGTGTACACTGGGAGGGTCCCTCCCACCCCAACCATTTACCAAGAAAGTGTGCCTCAGACCTGCCCATGAGACAGTCTGATCTAGGCAATTCTTCAGTTCAGCTTCCTTCTTCCCATGACCACTACAGGACAGTCAGCCATGTGATGGAGTAAGAATTATTTGTTGGAAAGAGGTTTATTGAAGTGAAAAAAAGTGTTCTCAACTCATAACACTGACAAAAAGAGTGTTCATGCCCACAGTCAGGTACACAGCACACTGTTTTGTCCTCCGAGCTCAGAGTCCGGCATTCATTTTGAAATGCCTAAGACTTTATAAAAACATTTGCACAATATATACCGGAAAGCATATAACCACTGCTATTATATCTTACAGAATGATGAGGTTAAGGGTGATTTCCCTCACTTAATAACTAATTGAGGGGAAAAGAGGTGGTTGATCTTTTCAAGGAAAAACTCTGGGAAGAGACTACATTAAAATGTTAAATGATCTCCCAGGTTAGCTCCAACAGGAACACCAGGCATGACTGTCATAAAGTAACCATTATTTCTCGGGCCTCTGAAATGCCAGGAGGCATTACCTTGAATCTGAAGAGATGCCATTTAATTCACTTCTTCGCCATTGCAGAAAGATAGGGGTGAGATTACAAAAGTTACTAGAACGACTGTCACTTGTCCCAGGAAGCTTCTACCTTATCAAGAGGTGGGAGGTCTGCTCAGCTCAAAAGCAAACTTTTATCTGTGTTTCTTTAATTACCATGGCAGCAACAGCCATTTGCCATGCCCTAAACTAGACGCGGCCTTCTTCCAGAGCCCTTCTTTCTTTGCTTATCAGTCCTTTCTGGAATTCAGCCTAGGGAAGGTAACACATGCCACCATGCGTGCTGGTTTATAATTAGAGCAGATGTGAGGACTCAGAAGAAAACAGACCTACCGACGGAAAGGCACTGAGGGAAACTCTAGAAAAGGCAGCCGGGGAAAGGCGGAGGAAAGATTCTATTTTGGAAAATGAATTGATGCCAAAGAAAGATTTAGAAAGCATAAAAGGCGGTGATTAGGTCCCTGCGATTTCTGAGTCTCGGGGAGTGCATGAAACGGTAGCTGCGGTTGGACTGCCTGCTCTTTAAAGGATGAACACTGAGGATATAAATAGAAGCTAAAGTGAAGAAGCCAGAGGCAGAAACCCTCACTCGTGCCACAGAACTGATAAGCATGTGAAATCACATCCTCTACTCCTAAGACTTGAGCACGTATGCCGGTGACCTCAGTTAGAGCTCTAGGCAAAGGGCAGGTCAAAGAGAGAGAAGCCCATGCTCACCTTTCCTGCATCTCCTAAGCCAGCCCCAGCCTCCCACAGGCTTCACTCAAACTCAGAGATCTTGAGTGTTGGGACTAAAGGCATGCCCCACCTCTGCCTGGCTTAATGTTCTTCCTTTGAGATTGATTTATCCTACCTCGGAAGAAAGGAGTGGGAATTTGGCCTCCCTGTTAAGGAAATTTGGAGACAATTCAGGGGTCAAGAAGAAGATGTGGTGCTCACTGACTCCTGAGCCTCTTAGCTCCTAGGTTTAGTTAAGAGCAACTAGATTTCCATAGCCTTGCTGGGTGGGGCAAAGTGTCCTCCTTGCCCGGACCTTCCACCTAGGGCCTGGTAGACAATGTGTCAGTGAAATTCATGGGGTCAGCAAAAGCCAAACTTAGGCTGAGCCAGCTGGAGATTAGCCCTCAGGTTCTAGCCAAGAGAAGCAAAACTAGGCCACAGGTTAGAATGAATGCTAAGGTCAGCTGTGGACACCAGAGTGCCAGGGGCAGGGCCAGTATGTCAGCCATCGCCAGCCGGCACACAGGACAGGTCAGAACAAGGCCACACTAGCTGAGTATCTCAACAATATCCTAAGGTCATGTGGGTCCTTCCTCACAATACACAGCTGCTAACATACAGATATGGTGGGAGGCAGGTAGGCTCTCAGACACTCACCCGCTGAGGGAACGGGCTATGTAAGGATTGGTTGTCTTCCTGCCTTGGACAAACTGTACTGAAACAAGCTAGACACATTTCCCCAGCTCACATAGTAGGTGGGACCTGGTAAGACCCATATGCTTTAAGATAAATAGGGAAATTCCATTCCTCCATGCTTCTGAGTATTGTGTGGGTATATTCACCACTCTCTCTTGTTTGTTTTTCCAACCTTTATGGTTACCATTGATGTGTTGGAGTGGCGGGTCGAGTCAGAACATACCACACTAGGCCCAAACAGTTCCACGTGTAAGAGGTTTAATTGAGAGGGGGTGGGGGTAGTGGCTCGGAAATAAAGGAGAGAGAGAGAGGGAGAGAGGGAGAGAGAGAGAGAGAGAGAGAGAGAGAGAGAGAGAGAGAGAGAGAGAGAGAGAGAGAGAGAGAGAGAGAGAGAGAGAGAGAGAGAGGAAATGTTCCCCCGTGTATATATATATGGGTTGTGACGTAGCAACAGGTCTGTGGGCCCGCCCATGTATTGCCACAGGCTTTGGATGTCATGATACTAAAACAACCATGAGAGTAGTTTACTTTGAACATTTTTTCAGGACTTCTGATTAGAATTTAAGGAGGAACCTCCAAGCGCCCTTGCCCCTCTCTACCCTTTATTTACTAGTAAAACATTTGAACATGTTCTCCTTGCTCACCATCCAATCACCTGTCCTAAGCAACAGGCACTTCTTTGGAGTCATGTCCAGGATACGGAGACGCAAGACAAAGACTTGACTTCATGATTCTAGAACAGTGACTCACAGCACTTCAGCCATCCTCCCCACCCCTGCACAGCCACAGAGATGTCTGTTGTACTCCAGCATCTAAATGCTGCTTCAGGGGCTCAGGACAAGATGGCGGTCTCTCTCCATGCAGGGTAATATGTTGAGATGTACACATCTCTTGCCTCAGACCCAAGAGAGCTTAGTGGTTGTTAAATGACATCTCGTTTGTGGTTTTGGTTTGTATTATTATTCATGTACTTACCCAATCATTAATTTCATGGGCTTATTGGCCATTTTAAAATTGGGTTCTTGAGTTGTAATTATTCATTATATGCTCTGGAATGCTGGAACTTTATTGAATGCATGGTTTACAAATATGGTCTCCATTCTATTGCTTGTCTTCTTACTTTCTTGCTACTGTTATTAAAACCTTAAAACTTTTTAATTATGATTAGATCCACTGGTCTAGTTTTCCCATTTTCTTTTTTAAAAGATTTATTTATTGTTTTATGTGTATGAGTGTTTGCCTGCATGTATGTGTACCCGGTGTCCTCAGAGGCAGGCATGAGGGCCTCAGTTCCCAGTATCTGTACAAAAAGCTGGACATAGGCGTGCATGATTATAAGCCTAGCAGAGGGGAGGTAGAGACAGGTAGATCCTTGGGGCTTGGTGACCAGCAAGCTTATCTACTGGACAGTTCCAGATCAATTAGAGACCCTGTAGTGGTTTGAATAGCAATGGCTCCTGTAAGCTCGTGGATTTGAATGCTGGTCACCAAGGAGTGGCACTATTTGGAAGTGTGTCCCTGTTGGAGTAGGTGTGGCCTGGTTGGAGGAAGTATGTTACTGGGGGGCGCTTTGAGGTTTCAAATGAACGAACTTGGCCTAGAGTCTCTCTCTTCCTGCTGCCTGTGGATCAGGATGAAGGACTCTTAGCTATTTCTCCAACACCATGTCTGCCTGCATGCCACGATGCTTCCTGCCATGCTGATAATGGACTAAGCCTCTGAAAATGTAAGCCAGCCCCAATTAAATGCTTTCCTTTATAAGAGTTGCTGTGGTCATGGTGTCTCTTCACAGCAATAGAACCATGACTTCTTTGGTTCTCCTTACAGCGTCTCGGTTCTTCAACTTCCCAGGTTTGCATCTGTTTTCATTTCATCTACTTTTCCACATTTAATCTACTGTTACTGTTCGGTTGCACTATTATTGTTAGATACCTCAAGATTTTTGTGATCATACAAATAACCTTAGGGCTGATGGCATGGAGGAGCTGGGCCATGTGTTCTGAGCACAGTTGCTGTGATTCTGCTGTGGGATTTAAGTATGACCTTCCACGAAAAACATGTCTTGGCCAGAAATGAAACACAAAGCAGCAGGTTGGGTTTCAGAGTCCACTTCTCTTGCATCTGCTGCCTCTTGGGTTACAGGGAAATAAATATAGATGCTGATTATGTGAACATGTCTCATTAGCTCTGCCCATCTCTACTTGTTCCCTAGCCCTCGGGAAGTAGGCAACCCAAGTGTAAGCAGCTGCTTGGCTCTTGCCTGCCAGCTGTAGAAATCCTCCTTCTTTTCAAGACTAACTTTCCTGTCTTTGCACTTGAATTCATCCCACTATCCAGAACTACTCTGTGCATTCTCCTTCAGGAGACATTAATGTTACCATTCCATGGCTCTCTCTTCCAGATATGTATAAGTATATAGCCATTCTCTATCCTGGGAGGTTTCCTCAACCCAGCCTCAGCTTCCATTCATGTCCCTTCCTTCACATTTCCATTCATGTTTCCTCTTCCTTCCTGTCTAAGCATCTATATCTCCTCACACTCCAAATGCTCCTCAAGCTGCTGTTATCTGGCACTGTCAGCCACCCCTGTGTAAACCTCCTGCGTGCAGCTCTAAGGTGATCTGTCAAAGCCCCCTGAGTCTTTTTCTGTTATGTGGCTTGGCCTCCTTGGGCATGAAGGTTGACCTCATGCTCTGAAACTGCCTTTGCCTGGGCTTTGTAGCACAAGTTTTATAATTTTTCACAGCATCTTGAGTGCTGCTTATTGGTGTGTTCACTCATGGCTCGCTCAGCCTACTTTCTTATACCATTCAGAACAAACTAATCAGAGGTGGCATCACCCACAGAGAGCTGAATCCTCTCACATAAATTATTAATTAAAAAAAGTCGGCCGGGTGGTGGTGGCACATGCCTTTAATCCCAGCACTTGGGAGGCAGAGGCAGGCAGATTTCTGAGTTCAAGGACAGCTTGGTCTACAGGGTACAGAGTGAGTTCCAGGACAGCCAGGGCTAAACAGAGAAACCCTGTCTCGAAAAACCACAAAAAAAAAAAAAAAAAAAAAAAAAAAAAAAAAAAAAAAAAAAAGTCACCGGGCAGTGGTGGCACATGCCTTTAATCCCAGTGAAAGACCCCCATGGGGAGACCCCCACTCAAATCTCGGGAGGACGTGCACCCAAGGAAACACGAGAGACCGTCTTGATGTAAACACAAGAGGCAGTTTAATTTCAAAGCTCCGGGTCAACACGTATCTCATACAAGAGACAGAGGAATCGACCCTGAGGCTCAGGGGTTAGGGGTTTATATAGGAAAAAGGTCTGGGGGAACAGGGGAATTGGCATAGCTATACATGATTGGCTAGTTTAAATATCAACTATAGTACGTGTAGATCAGAGGGGAATTCCTAAGGTCGGTGCTAATCTGAGTCAACAGAGCATCTGGCTGACCTCAAACCATATCTAAGAGGACTAGATGGCCCATTACTCAGTTGGGTCGTTTGCCCAGACATGTCCTTGCATGTTTTTTCTTATTTTTATGGTTTATCTCTTCTTGGCCTGCTAGTTCCCGGGATGTCTAACAGCTTGCTTGCTTTTGTTCAGGCCTATTTGGAATTTTCTTATTAGCCAGCACAGGCCTCAAACTTAAATTTCCTTTCACCAGCACCTGGGAGGCAGAGGCAGGTGGATTTCTGAGTTTGAGGCCAGCCTGGTCTACAGAGTAAGTTCCAGGACAGCCAGAGCTATACAGAGAAATCCTGTCTCGAAAAACCAAAGCAAGCAAACAAACAAAAACAAATAAACAAAAATGTCATACAGACTAGCCTATAGGCAATCTGATGGAGGCATTTTCTCAACTGAGGTTCCTTTTCTCAGATATGTTTAGGTTTGTGTCAAGTGGGTTCACATCTGCAGCCATCTTCCTTCTTCTGAGACACTCCCAGTCTCTGCAACTCTTATCTCTGCCTCCCTTTTCCCTATACTACAGACCTCCTCTGCACTAATGTAATTGGACAGGGAAAATCCTGCGACAACGTTGACAAAAGTCAACTGGCACGCACCACAAAGATGGCTCAGTAAGTAAAGGCACTTTCCCTTCAGCCTGAGAACATGAGTTTGATCCCCAGAATCCATATGTTAGAAGAAGAGAGCCAACTCTGAAATTGCCCTCTGACCTATGTCTTCATGCTAGAGACACATTACACACACGCACATACAATAAATACATGTAAACAAATTTAAGAAGTTCAGCCAAAATTCTAGATGTGAAGTGGAAAGACAGTCAGGCTATCAGCTTTGCCTGTGGTCTCAATAACCACAACAGAAAGCAACAGAGCTGTACAGTGAGCTAGCCATTGTGTTTACAGATGGAGTCACTTGATAACATTCCTGTCCCATGAACTGGCACCACCGTACAGTCAGCCACAAGCTGTAGTCGAAAGCCTCCAGGCGCTGGTGCTCTGCTGTTGTGTTCAGTCCAGATGAACTTGGGCAAGGGTTTAAATCTTGCCAAGCTTTATTTCCTCACCTGTCTGAGGGATGTGATAACGTTATTTATTTACCTGGGATAACAAAAGGATTCCTTGTTTACACTCACAACTCCCAGGGATCTTACTCAATACTGGCCTTTAACTACTGATGAAAAAGATGCAGATGACATTGAGTCTAGTAGGGCCAGTGGAGAGGCAAGCCCTTCATGGCTGGTCCCAGATGCCTCTCTGGCATCAGCCATGAAGGGCTTGCTTGCCTCTCTCATAGTAGGATGTACAGCAGCCCACAAGAAACATACTGGAACATGCAGGACACCACTTACACCGAGGAGTTAGGAAACACCCGTATTTTGAAGTGCAGAAGTTAAGACACTGTTAGTAAAGCTTTCCACTGTGCTCAGATCCTTAAATGCATACATCCCAGACAGGACAGTACACTTAAACCAGCCATATCCTGCTAAGTGTGTTGCATCAATAAGATCATTTAAAAATCTTAAGCCTAGCATGGTGGTGCATGCCCTTAATCCCAGCACTTGGAAGGCAGTGGCTGGCCAATCTCTGTTGTGAGTTTAAGGCCAACCTGCTTTCCAGAGGCAAATCCAGGACAGCCAGGGTTACACACAGAAACTCTGACTCCAAAAAGCAAAACAACAACAAGAAAACCTTTCTGTTGTTAAGTGCCACCAAGAAGTATTTTGGAGACTGTCTTGGCTGTCTGTTTTTCTTTGTTTGCTTCTTTTCTTTCTACATATCTTCCTCCTCTCCAGTGATGTTCCAAAGCATAGACACTCTCTTTCTATTTCTTTTCTAGATTATAGAATACGGTTTCATTCAGTGGCATCACATGCCCTGAGGGACTGACTCTGTTTTCAGGGGGTAACCAAGACTGATCTTGTCTCCCTACTGATGATGCTGAACCAATCAAACTGTGAGTTCCAGCCAATGAGAAGGTTTGTGTGGTCTAGTTAAATTAAAAAGCCCAGAGGAACCAAGGTTGTATTAACAAGCTTAAGGGTGAAAATCCAGCATGCTGAGGTGGGATTAGGAAGGCACAGAGGCCATGTCTTTAGTGACATCCCAAGCCACTCACGCTGAAGAAGGAGTCTTATTTCTCTAGGATTTTTCAAATCAGATTTTCAAGGCACTCCTCCCTAAGCTAGGCTGAATGCCTCTCAGAACCCCTGCGTTCTCTAGAGAAGCAAAGCCTTGGGGAGGTGTCTTTGAATCAAACACTGAGAGTAGCTCCAAGGCAAATTCACAGGCTCCTGTGATTCCAGCAGTATTCCCACTGAAGACTGAGATAGGAGAATGAGTTCCAGATTAGCCTGGGCTACATAGTGGAAACCTGGTTGGGAGGGATAAGCAGATAAATCAGCCAATAGATCTTTATCTTACAACTACTTCCTGATAGTCTTTCCTTTCTTTCCCAGTTTATAAAACTCCATTTTTTTTTTTTTTTAATTTGGGAAGCAACAAGCCTAAGGAAGGAGAAGCCTGTCTCCAGGTTTTAGAGGAAAACCATAAAACATAATGGGATTCAGTACATTTCAGAGAATCGCTCTCCTTGGCTCCATTTCTCCTAGCCACCTGTCATCCCTAAATCCTCTGCCCCACTTTACTCTCGGTCAATTAAGCACCAGACTCTGGGCTCCAGCTCCTAATTAACACATCCTTTCTGCTCTCAGCGGCTCAGCACAGGCCCTTAGTCTCCTGCTGAGATGGCTGCTCTCTCCTCTCTTTGCTGCCCACCTCCTCCTGCTCACCTGATCCCTGCACACCACCAGCCCCAGCTACTGAGACAGCCTAGCTGAGCACGACACTCTTATTAAACTTTCCACTAGTCCCCTGGTCCTAAGCATTTCCTCTATCTGGCCATTCCACATGCTTTTTGAAAGGTCCCCTCCACTCTGCTCCTTCTGAGGTCACATTTGCTGACTTGCCTGTACCCTGAGGCTCAGGACCTGTTATTTCTTGGTGGTGGTTTGGATAAAAATGGCTCCCATAGGCTATGGTGTTGCAGAAAAGTTATAAATCCACTTGTATGATTTTTCTCCTGATCATTTGTCTTTTGCTTTAGGTGTCACAGCCATGAACCTAGCACCAAGTAAAGAAGATATTGTCTCCCTCAAATTTCCCTTGCTGTGGGGCCCACGCTCTCATTATTGTGTTTTCTCAACCCAACTGCAATTGTGATGAGTGATATATCTAACTCCCTTGTAGACTGTGAGTTGGTAACTTACCCACAATGCCTAGTATAGGAAGTACCCAGTCAATGCAGTTGGGGACATTGGCATTAAATCTGACAACTAGGGTAGAGTTCACTCATCTCTCCAGCACTGGAGGGTGTGTGTGTAGTTTGTTCATCTCCAGCTGTGTTTTCTTTCTCACTTCTCCTTTCTACTTCCTGACTATTGGCCAGACTTGCCCACACTGGGATGAAGGAAATGGTGAGCATATGTAACAGACAACTAATACCCAACACACAGAATTCATATTGCCAGGTTGTCTGTTATTCAAGATCCTGCCATAGGGTGTGTGAAACAGGTTTTATCACAGACACAATGCCCGAGACCACAAACCTACTGGGAGGGAAGATCTACTTAATGCTATGTTTCAAGGGTTTCTGTCCCTGATCACTGGGTTCTGTTGCCTCTGGGTCTGAGGCAGACCATCAGGAGCACATGGGGGAAGAAAATGGCTCTCCCTGTGGTATACTAGAGGCCCTGAGAGAAACCAGAGGGTCTGGGCAAAATATGCTCCTAAAGATGCACTTAGGTAACTATGTTCCCCAGCCAGGCCCCACCCCCAACAACCCTTTCAGTAGGAAGTTATCAGTGGATTAGCTCACTGGTTAAATGGCCCTCATGGCCAGTCACCTTATAGCACCTGCAGATGGGGACTCAGCTTTGAATACATTAGGCTCCAGAGGGAGGCGGGATGGGACATGACACTTAAATCTTTATATACAGTTTATGAAAAATAGCAAAAGCCATCAACTCTTCAAAATACTTGCTAACAAGCCAGTCAGTGATAGAAATGGTGTCCACTGGGTTATTCCACAGCCTGCCTCTACTATTGGTCCTTTGCTATTCAAGCCACCTATCTGGAAGCATTTGCCATGTCTGTATCTTTGTCACTCTGCTGTTTGTTAATTAATTTCATGGTTAAAGTCTTATTTTTGTAAGTAAGCCATTCTTGGCCACCACTTTAATCAACGTCCTGAAGTTCTGTAGTTCAGCAGTCCAGGAAAGGATGTCTGGGAGGGGGAAGGCCACGGCCTCTGTGGGGGAGGATGGGGAACAGACTCTGGAATTAGTGTGAATGGAGCCAGAGGACATTTATAGATGTGAAAAGTCACACCATTACATTGTGTTGCTCTAAGCAGATTCTCTGAGGATCCCTTAAGTCCTGGCTTCTTTCAATCCTTAGGATTTCAGTTTCTTGTTTCTATGTTGTCTCCTTCCTTGGATCTCCTTTGGTTTTTGTTTTGTTTTGGTTTTGGTTTTGGTTTTGGTTTTGGTTTGGTTTTGTTTTGGTTTTAGTTTTTTTGGTTTTGGTTTTGGTTTTGGTTTTGGTTTTTCTTTGGTTTCTCGAGACAGGGTTTCTCTGTGTAGCCCTGGCTGTCCTGGAACTCACTCTGTAGACCAGGCTGGCCTCAAACTCAGAAATCCACCTGCCTCTGCCTCTCAAGTGCTGGGATTAAAGGCGTGCACCATCACTGCCCTGCTCCTTTGGTTTTTACTGAACAGTATTCTTGATTAATTTTCCCACCTAGGGGGTATGGGTAGTAAATATCCTGGGTTATGGCGTGCTTGAAAATTTATCTGCTCTTTAGCACTTGACAACTAACTGTTTTGGCAGAGTTTATTATTCTAGGACCAACTTCCTCCACCTTGCTAACTTTGTTTTCCAGGACCTAAAGCCCTTTGTGTTGGGTGACAGCTATGCTTTCTGTTCTCTTGAAAGAAATACCAAACATTTCATGATTTCCTTCTTTTTTTTTCCTAAGATTTATTTATTATTATAAATGAGTACACAGAAGAGAGTATCAGATTTGATTATGGGTGGTTGTGAGCCACCATGTGGTTGCTGGGATTTGAACTCAGGACCTTGGGAAGAGCAGTCAGTGCTCTTACCCACTGATGGTGGCTGGGATTTGAACTCAGGACCTTCGGAAGAGCAGTCAGTGCTCTTACCCACTGATGGTGGCTGGGATTTGAACTCAGGACCTTCAGAAGAGCAGTCAGTGCTCTTACCCACTGAGCCATTTCACCGGCTCCCATGATTTCCTTCTTATACCTGGAGTTATAAGACATTGCTCTTTGCACCCAGGTTTAATTTAATTCAATAAATCTTTGCTGGCATCTTTTGAGTCTAGGCACCATTTGTTAGTGAATAAATCAGGCAACAGTTCCTGTTTTCCTGGAGCGAGCAGAATAGTAGGGGGAGATAGGGCATAACTAATATATACAATACATAAGAAAAGGATGCAGTGTGCTAGTGATGGCAGGCCTGTGGAGGACAGAAGCGAGCAGACCAGGTTGAGGGGCATGCTGGGAGGGGAGTTTCTTTATTTTTTTCCTAGTCCTATTCAGTGAGATTTTTCAGTCTTAAGGACTCATGAACTTAAGTAAGTGTTCAATTAGACATCTATAACCAAAGACTGTGAAGGTGATTCGGGAGCACGTCTAGTCTTTCCCTAATCACTCTAGTTTTCTCACCCCTTTAATACTTCTGGCCCTTTGTTTTTCTTACTTTACATCCTGAGATTCCTGAACCAATTGCTTTGTTGTTGTTGTTGTTGTTGTTGTTTTTTGTTGTTGTTGTTCCTTTCCTTGCCTTTAAGATACCTCAGATCCTTCCAGATGGTATTCTGGATGGAGTACACTGTTCTTTAAGTTGCCTGTTTCATCCAAGGTCAGCCTCCTAGTTGGTTCTTTTTGGACCTGTCTTCTATTTTCTTAATGTATTTAGAAATCCTTGAGTTTTGCTTATATTTATGAATAAAAGACTGTGATGGTCAATATGCACACTCTTGTGTCTTTGCAGATGTGTACGTTGCTCAGCAGGCCTTCTTTAGCTGACAGATCAGCACAGAGTTTTGTGTAAGCAGGCAGGATCTAAAAGAATGTAGAACTGAGAAGGTAGTAGTAGTTTTAGGGATGAGCACAGAATATCAAGTAGGCCTTGTTCTAAGGGATAGGACACTTCGGCACCTTAGGCTGGGTCCGTACACCCTCCTCTAAACACTCCCTTGACAGATCACCTATTTCCTTATAGATCCTGATTAGGAAACAGGAAGCCATTACTTCAGGCCATTTCCTAGTCTTGTAGGGTAAAGGACTGGCATGTCCAGCCCTGCTCCTGAAGGACCATCCAGACCCACCTCCTACTCTGCGATTGTGGACTCTGACCCTGGACCTACTCGTCCTCTCCCACAGGAAGCACCGGATAGGTCAGGTTTAGGTTCTTCTGGTCTCTCCTGTCACTGTCTCCTCATCACTGCCCACTGTGGCACAACAAAGCACCCACAATTCCGTGCTTTAGGACACCAAAGCTTTGTAATTTGTCATGATTAAGAAAATTTGCCTTCAGGTGGTGTCAGTGTTGGGTTGGCTGGAAGGTTAAAATGCTGCCTACTTGCTGGGAATGTCTATGCCAGCCAGGCCTCTTCTCGTGGCTTCTGGACTTTCCTCATCATGTCATAGCTGAGTTCTAAAAGAGTGGACTCCAGAAGCAAGACCCACTAATGAACCTCAGTTTACCTGTGCTTGTGTCTCATTGGGAGGAATAGGCTGCACTGCCAAGCCTGACGTCCAGTGGCGTGGCTCACTGTCCCCACCCTCCACCCCTGTGACAGTTGTCATACCCTTCTGCCTAGCCTTTAGACTTTTTGGCCTGTCAATCATATTTTTTTTTTCTTTTTAAGTAGCTTAGTTTTTAAGCCCTGCTCCAGTCAGTTCTTTGTAGTGCACACCTTGGTGAAGCCTTCTTGTCATGCCCCAGGAACAGTCGGAACACTTCTGAAGCTTTGGGCTTTAGCCTGACCCACCTTTTTCATTCAGAGTGTCAAATCATCTATTTTCCATGCTTACTTAAAAGCACGGAACAGCCGGGCAGTGGTGGTGCATGCCTTTAATCCCAGCACTTGGGAGGCAGAGGCAGGCAGATTTCTGAGTTTGAGGCCAGCCTGGTCTACAGAGTGAGTTCCAGGACAGCCAGGGCTATACAGACAAACCCTGTCTTGGAAAAACAAAAAAGTTTTATTTCAATAAATAAATAAAAATAAAAAAATAAAAGCATGGAACATTTTCTTTCTGGTTTGCCAGCTGCCAACACTTCAATCTCCCTATCACCTCTTGTGTAGTAAAATGCCCTTCCTCTGTCTCTCCCTCCTCTAGCTTCTCCCTCTTCTTTTCGAGTTTGAAGACAGGGTCTCTGAGGTTGGTCTCTAATTCACTATGTAACTGAGTCTAACCATGGATTCTCATCCTCTGTTTTTATTTTCTAAATCCTGGAATTACAGAAATGTCAAGCTTGGCCTTAAAAACCTTCTTTGGGAATGTGTGTGGGTGTTCTTATTGAGACCAGAAGTCACCTTGGGTATCATTTCTTAGGAAACTCCTCCCCACACCTTGTTATTTTGAGATAGGGTCTCTTACTGGCCTGGGCTTTGCTGATTAGGCTAGATTGGCTGGCATGATGGTTTGAACAAGAATGGACCCCTAGGCTCATACATTTGAATGCTTGATGATCAGAGAGTGGCACTATTTAAGAGGGAAGAGGTGTAACCTTGCTGGAGGGAGTGTGTCACTCGAGTGGGCTCTGAGATCTCAGAAGCCCAAGCCAGGCCCAGAGTCTCCCTCTTCCTGGAGTTCTACTCTCAGCTGCTCCTCCAGCACCATGTCTGCCTACATGCCACCATGTTTTCCACCATGATGCTCATGGATTAAAGCTCTGAAACTGTAAACAAGCACCAGTTAGGTGGGTTTTTTTTTTTTTTTATAAGAAAGATGCTTTTTTTTTTTTTTTTTAAATAAGAGTTGCCATGGTCTCCTCACACAGCACTAGAATATCGACTAAGACAGCTGGGCAGTGAGCCCCAGGCATCTGCCTGTTTCTCCACACTGAAATTTCAAGTGCACATCACCATGCTAGGATTCCACCATTATGGAGATTAAATTCACGTCTCCAAGCTTGCATGGCAAACACCTTGCGAAGAGAAACTTACCAGCATGCTCTGTTGGGAAGCTGACACCTAAAGCAGGAGAGTGCCCTGGTCAGGTAGGTGGTGGTGTCTGTCCTGTGCTTATCTGGAAGTGGTGGATGGTATGGCTGCTGGAAAGATATCTTCCATATGTCACTGTCCCTTTAAAATTTCCCTCTGAACTGAGTCTAAGTCTTCAGAGAGTTCTTATCTCCATGAAGTTGCTTTGACCACTCAAGTATACTGAGGGACACTTGGCAAAACGCCACTCACCTGCCTCTGGCTGACTGAACATCAGCTGTCTAGAACAGCAGCCCACGTTTACTGTAGGAATGTTGCCTTAGGAAGACAGAGGGAAGAACTCTCCTGAGCAACTGCTCTAGTCTTAATCTTATGGACATGGTGAATGTTACAACTGATTGTGTTTCTTTTTTATTTTTTGCTCTGGTTGCTAGGAAACCCAGGGCAAACTGCAGCCCTCCACTGGCAGCTGCTTAGGACCTTTCCAAACCTTTTGCACAGTCTGCTTTCATCTTCTCTTACTGCTCTTTTCTACATCACTTCGTATCTGGCACCCACACTTGCTTCCCCCTCTGCGGTCAGGATTGAGCATGTCCCATGCTTAGTGCCTTTAGGGCTGGACAAACAGCAACTTCACCTCCCTCGAGATCCTATTTATAATGAGTCCACCTACAGTAACTGTAGAGTGAAGCAGTCATAGGCACTGAGAGATTCTTCTGGTAGTGTGGTTTAGGGAGGGAAGTGGTGGGGTAGTCCTTCCTGGCTTCTGTTATTAGACAGTGTCCTCATGACGTACCCCATGAGTCACACAGCCCTTACTTTGATCACTCACATCGTGTGTTTTGCCACAGTGTATCCCGCAGGACACTCCGAGTGCCTCACACTCACCCATCTATAGCATGTACGCTTCTGTAAGAACACATACTCAGCTTTTTAAAAAAATTTTTTTTCTTTCCTTTTTGGTGATATTGGAACTCAAACCCAGGGCCTGATATATGCTAAACACATGCTCTATCACTGAGTTACATCTCCAGCCATACAAACTCAGTAAAAATGAAGCATAAGAGACAGAGAGGGAAGGCCCTGGGGAGTGGGGAGGCAAGGGTAAAAAGCGAAAGGTTGGCTGGTTTCTATGGACCTGACAAAAGACTATTCATCTCCGAGCCTCAACGCTAACTGATAAATGTGAGTTCTTAGTTCCCATGTGACCAAGCTCCTCAGAATCTTGCTTTCATTTCTCTTCACTGATGGAAACCAAGGGGAACCTTCAGTTTAATTTCTCATTAGCCAGTTGTTGAATTGATGCTGCAAAAATGGTGACAGATTTCTATTTCTGTTTTACCTTCAGGTCACTTGGAATCAGTCTGGTGTTTGGTTATCGCTATAGTTTCAGGATTCATAGTTTATAGGATTGATACCTCTTTAAAAGCAAATTTAAAAATATGTATAAGACAAAAAACAATTTCATTGTCTGCATACCTTAAAACTTTTGCATGCCAGAAGAAGGCATCAGATCCCTGGAACTGGAGTTACAGATGGTTGTGAGTCGCCACATGAGTGCTAGAAGTCAGACCTGGGTCCTATGGAAGAAGAACAGCCAGTTTTGTTAACTCCTGAGCCATCTCTCCAGATCCCTGAATGTCTTTTTTTTTTTTTTTTTTTTTTTTTTTTTTTTTTTTTTTTCGAGACAGGGTTTCTCTGTATAGCCCTGGCTGTCCTGGAACTCACTCTGGAGACCAGGCTGGCCTCGAACTCAGAAATCCGCCTGCCTCCCTGAATGTCTTTTTAAAAGCAGAATTTGTCCCTCTCTCAAACTTAAATTACTAAGTAAGCTGTACACCCAGGCAAAGCTGAGGTGCACGCACACAGTTTCCTAAGGTGCCATGCCGAGTGTTGTGTTGCTAGCTGGCTGTGGCATCCTGAGTGACTGAAAGGAGACATGAATTTGTCATCCCTTCTTTACCCTTCAGCTTTTAGTGAGTCAGTTAATGTCTTTTGAGTTCTCAGTGTTTTCATCCACAGATGGCTCTACATTGTTTTTTTAAAAAAATTATTATTTTATTTATTTTATGTGTATGAGTACACTGTAGCTGTACAGATGGCCATGAGCCATCTTGTGACTGCTGGGAATTGAACTCAGGAGGAGCTCTGCCGGCCCACTCGCTCGGGCCCCACTTGCTCTGGCTAATTCACTGTAGCTGTCTTCAGACAGCACCAGAAGAGGGCGTCAGATCTCATTACGGGTGGTTGTGAGCCACTATGTGGGATCCGAACTCATGACCTTCGGAAGAGCAGTCAGTGCTCTTATCCTCTGAGCCATCTCGCCAGCCCGACTCTACATTGTTTAGGACTTGTCTACAGGAGGTAGAGATTGTGCAGCTGTGGAGCCATGAGACCCACGCAGAGCAACGGGCCTGGAGCCAAGAGTGGGGTCGAGATGTGTCCAAACCCTGGATATCTTGCCCTAAGATCGGCGGGAGTAGGACTGCTTTCTCCCTGCCCGGGACCGAATGTCCTGGGGGCATGTAGCCTTGTGCCCTCAACCCTTTCCTCATCAGAGGAAATCACAAAACCTCTTGCCTCACAAAGTCATGTCCAGCAGCACCTGGAATTTCTCTTTATGCAAACGAGGCATCCCTAGCACCCTGGTCCTGGCCAATGACGTACTCAGCCCAATATCCCCTACCCACTACCCGCAAAGGTTTAGATAGTCTTTGTTCCATGCAATAAACTGAAACAGTTCTTTGAAGCCGTTTCCGGGTGTACGTTCTTTGCCTAAGTCCTCTCTCTCTCTCTCTCTCTCTCTCTCTCTCTCTCTCTCTCTCAATCCTGTCTGCACCCACCTGCCCCAGCTAAGCTTTCCTCTTTCCAGCACAGCCTGGTGCCCAACCGGCCTGGCTATCCCGAGATGGAGAAGCGGATATGGAGTGGCAAAAGATGGGGATTACCTTTTAATCTACAGGGTACTATTATAGGTGGGTTTATATTTGCCAGGCTGTGACTACTCACAAGCCCAGGGGAAGTTCCTGAGAAACCTTCCCACCACTTACTATGTCTGCTTTCATCTTCAAGATAAAGCACTGCAAACACAAGTCCAATATGCCTGTCGTAAAGCTTTGTCAGCTCTCAGCCCTGGATGTTAGTTGATGGTGCTGTCAGGATAGGTGTGAGTGTACAGCTCTGCTGGTGGCAATGCTCACAGACCCCTCTCAGATAGCTCCTCTTTACCCTACTCTTTGACTCTTCCTCTATGTTGAATTTACTATCTTGGTGTTAAGCCCCACCTCTAGGCTGATGACACCCATACTTGTATCTACATACAGCCTTTGCCTCTTTTGCTGGGACAGATCAAGACTCCCAAGTGCCTTTGGGATGGTTGGAACACTGTGGGTACTGAAAACCCAACACACCCAGAAAACGTTCCTCTATAGTCTCCTCCCTCTTGGTCTGATTCTTTCTGGCATCTTTCACATCCGTTTCCTCTTCCCTCTCTGCCATTGGGTTGGTTCTGGTCTTATCATCTCTCGCTAGGATAAATTGTAGAAGCTGCCCGATTGGTCTTCTTACCGCCTCTTTTTCTGGAAAGCAGCTGTGCACACCACAAGCTTCTAAGATGCCTCCCTCACCAGATTGGACCTTACAAGTGGCTTCCTGCACTTGAGGTTTTCTGAGAGGAGCCTGATCACCTCCCATCTTCCCCCTCCTCTCCTCTCTGTCCTACAACACTTCGATTTCCACCCAAAACAGGTGACGTGGGACTCAGGATGTGGCATACTCTGTGGCATCCCCCGGTACCTTTTTGTTAGTTGAGACAGAATCTCATATATCCCAGGCTGGCCTTAGACTGGCTAGGTAGCTGAGGATGACCTTGAACCACTGAATCCCTCTGCCTCCATCTCCTAGCACTGGAATTTCAGATGTGCCCCATCAAATTCAGTTTATGAAGGGTACGAAGATTTGTGCACGCTAAGCGAGCACTATCAACTACATTCCTGGCCTCTGTTAAATTATTTTCATAAATGTAATTTTGAATTTAAAACAAACCAAGCATGGACAAGAAAGAATAGGTAGAAATGATATACAGCAAGTGTCTAGGTAGACAGGAAAGATCCAGGGCAGCCAGAGAGGCTCAGGATAAATCCAGTTAAAGCAGCTAGGGATGGAATGTGGAGGAAGCTGGACTGACCTGGGAAAGCAGCCTAGGAGATAACCTGGAGGTGGAGTTTTTTTTTTTTTTTTGAGAATGAAGGAGCCTTGGAGATGCTGGCTGAGGTTTTATGTGCCCATTGTTGGCTGAGTTTTCAAGAAAAGGTAGGACAGAAGTTAGGAGAGCTGGCTTTGGAACAACCGAATGGCCTGGAGCACGTTCATTTTCCTCACATTTAAAATGAGCCAAATGACCTGGAAGCCTCTGTCCTAGAGGCAGGAAGACAAGCAGTCTGCTGGCCCCGCTGCCGCTCAGGAGCACATTTCTTTTCCTTTCCCCAGGGCCCTACCAGGGCTCAGGCCCAGAGGGCTTCCTGAGCACACCCACTGAGCTCCTGCTCAAGCAGCACACTGGGCACTATCATGCTCTACTCCCAGATGGCTGGCAGTATTTCGGGACCTGCCAAGTTAGCCGGTTAGGTAACCTAGCCTCCAAGAACACTCCAGGCAAGGAATGAACGCTGTCTCAGTGTCTTACATCAGGGCATACTTCCGAGGGTCAGTTCTGCTAAAAAAAAGGGGGGGGGGAGGGGACAGGAGACTGACTAGTGTGCTGAGCAGAGCAGGGCAAGCACTTCATGCTTGTTAACTCGGTTGATTTCCACAATGACACGAGGGAGCAGGTTATCCCCATTTCACAGAGAGAAAAGATACAGAGTGTTTCAGTAACTTGATCAAGGTCAAGGGCCCGTGAGCGAGCAACCAGGGTGGAAAACAAATATTTCCATTTGGCACTGGTACATTGCTTGCGGCCGTTGATGGCTGCTGTCTGTAGGGGGAGTGCGGGGGGTGGGGCAGGGTTGTTCCCAAGGTTCCAGGAGCATCTGTCCCCATAGGTCTCTGAGCGGATCTCTGAGGCCTGCGGGCTCTGACACCCTCAGATCTGGCTCCACCCTCTGCTGGCCCTTGGCTCAGCCCAGCTCGGTTCCAGCTCGAGGATGCCCAGCTCCCATCTGTGACCCGCGTCCTTCGCCGGGCCCCTCCTTTTCCCACTAAAGCAAGCGTCCTGGGGCGTTTGTCTCGTCTCGGTGGCTGCTGAGCCCCAGCGTTCCTTAGCAGGAGCCGGGTAGGGAAGCCTCTGGGGATCGTACCGCGACCCTAGCGCACCCGGGTGGTGCCTCTGTGCGCGCGGGGCAGCTGCGGGCGACGGGGACGCGCAGAGGAGACGCGGCTGGGGGACCGCCTGGAAGGGCAGCGGCGAGGGGCGCGGCGACGCCGGAAGCTGGGGCAGGGGGCCCCGGGCGCGATGTGGTGAAAGAAGAGCGACCAGGAGGTGGCGATGAGTGCCTCTGCGGCCACGGGGGTTTTTGTGCTGTCCCTCTCAGCCATCCCGGTCACCTACATCTTCAACCACCTGGCGGCCCAGCACGAGTGAGTGAGAGCGCGCGGGGTCGACGAGCGCCCGCAACTTTTCCGCGGACTTAGAACCGCGGCTTTGGGACTGGGTAGCGTCCAGAAACGCCACGCCCGCAGCAGGAGGGAGGCACCAGGGTCACCCGGCCCTAGGTCCTCGGCTGGGCTAGGGCAGTTCAAGGTCTGAGAGCTGGGCGTCTGCTCTTTGCCAGTACTGGGTGGGTAGCTGGTATTACCTGAGGTCAATGTCGAAATGCCCCTGCCTCCGAGGCTCTGAGACACCAGAGGGGTGCAGAGCAACGCGGAAGGCACGAAGTGCCTTATTTGAAAGGAACGCATTCCATGTATGGACTTTCACATACTTACCATTTTTTAATTTTAGAAACTGTTGTGAGTGGCTAGCAGAAATAACCATGGCTTTCTGGGCCTGGCTTTGCTACTAAAGGGGTGACTTGGCTTTAGTGTTCTGGTCTGTCAAACGGGTAGTCTTTGCACTTCAAGGATCTTGTGGGAACTTTGTGCAAGGGCGCTCTGAAAAGAATAGAGATTCGATGCTGGGCTGGAGCAAAGGCTCAGTGACCAGTTTAACACTAAGGAAACGGGTGGAACCGAAGAATTCTGCAAGGACTCTGGGTCCCAGTCTTGGCTTTCACTTCTCTAAAGGGATCACTACCAGAAGGCCTGGGTAGTCAGTGGAAAGGTGCCAGCGGTGGCCCTGTTGAAGTTGATTGTGGTCTGCTGGAGGAGGAAGTAACTGGCTGGCTATGTTTTTCACAGCAGTTGGTGCTAAGGAAATTGCATCAGTCCATATGCTGCAACCCCTGCCAGACCTCCAGACTGCTAGCGGAGTGTGCATACAGTCAGTGGATTATCTCTCACTGCTGCTGTCACCTCATCCAGACTGCATGAGTGAGCACTGAGACAGTCCCATAGACCCAGGCTGCCTCTGCCCTTAGCCTTTGCTGCATCTCCCGGAAGTAGCAGCTCTGAGCAGTCAGGTGGTTTGTGCCTGTCAATAGAGCACAGGGACCTTGGCTCCCAAAGCAATACCATTCATTGAACACCTCTGCGCCTGGATCCCTTGCTGAAGTTTGGGACCAGATGTGAACAAGGCCAGGGATGGCTGAGGAGCCATCAGACAGCATCAGATATATCGAGTAGCGTGCTATGAAGACAACAGAACAGGGGGTGAGCACGGTAGGGGAAGGAAGTGGATGTGATGGACAGGCATTTGCAGGAACAGCAGTTAGGAAAGGCTGCTGGTGGTGAGGATTCGATGACATCACCGTGCTGAGCCCTGGAGTGGATTCGTTGCAGCCATCCCCCCATCCTCCTGCACTGTTGAAGTTACAGGATAAATAGCAGCAGCCCATAACACCTCCCTTATAGCTCTTCACTTTCTCTTTCCTATTGTCCCCCTTCCTGGGAAGTCTCGGGGCCACTCTAGTGTCCACACGTACTCCTCTGAGGTCTCTGGTGCTGGCTTCCTCTGACACAGACAATCGCAAAGGCTCCCTCCTGCCTGAGCCCCCTGCACATCTCTGAGCCTCCGGCTCGCCCACCCCCCCTCCCCAGCGTACACCTTCCTTGCCTCTGTGGCTGTTCCTTCTTCCTTATTCCCTATTGCTGATTGCGGAAGACACGCTTAACTTGACAGCCCTGAGTAAATGAAGCGGTCACTTCTTTATTTGTGGGTCCTCCCTCCAAATCAGGGACTTCTGCTTTGCGTCCCCTCAGCTTCATGACTCCTTTCCCACAGAGTTCCTTCCTGTGGTCAGAGCTCATCTTCCCAGGCTGCAGCCTGTCTTGATACTGCTCTGCCCAGCCCAGTGCCTTGTGTGTAGCTGGCATTCCATTATGCTTGACCTTCTTAACGTGGGCTTCTGTTCCCCCTGGGTCTTTTGTGAAACTCTTGAGAAACAGCATGATCAGATAGGTTGAAGGGTCAGGAAGGGTTTAGGGGAGTCTCACAATGCACCCACCTATGCTTAGTAATGGTGAGATCTAGGTTATGTGTGAGCTAGGAAAGAAAGGGGGAGGGCTAGCCTGGTGTTTGTCGGGAGAGCGGCCTAGGAAGGACTGTTTGGCAGTCCAGAGGATTCATTAAAGAGCCCCAGTAACTTATCCCACCACTCCATGGCTAACAACCATGGCTTGTTCAAAGCACCGCTTACCCATCACGTGGAGTCCCACTTAGACCTCTTTCTGTCTGTCTCCGGCATGTGTTATTTTCCCTAGAGGGTCTCCAAAGACAGACCTGGGAGGAAGAAATGACCTACTGCCCCAGTTTCTCTTCATTTGTCGTCCTCCCTCAGAGATAGAGAGCATGAGAGGACAGCCTGAACTAACTCATGCTGCCTGTCATACTCCATCAGCACCCAGCCCTGTGAGCAGGCTGGCTGTGAGCTCAGCCTTTGGTGTCCAGGGAGACCGCTGTCTCCTGACCAGTACCCACCTCTGGGCTCATCATTCACACCTTGTCATATGGCTCACCCAACTGCTCTTCTCCTCCCTGGATATCTTAGAGCAGCATCATGCTTGTGGCCCATAACAGCTTCTCCTTTCTCTGCTTTGAACCTTTGTGAGAAGTCCAGAGAGGAGTCACTGGTGTGAGGCATCAGAAATTTCAATTTTTAGCTCTCACACAGACCCAGCCTCCTTCTCACACAAGATGGGTGAGAAGGAGAAACGAATGAGCTGGGTTTCCGGTCCTGAGAGTCATGGGGTTGTGACCCAAATCAGCATGCTGTAGATAAATTGAACTAGCTTTTCAATGCAGTTGAGGCTGGATTCCAGGAGCCTTCGGCAGCCTCCTTCTCATGATATTATAGAACTCATCCATGCATCATATGTTTTTTCATCTACCATCCTTCCACACACTATCCATGTTTCTTACCCATTCACCTGTCTATCATCTCTCCTTCCCTCCATTCATCCCCCCTTTCTTCCCTCCACCACTGTCTTCCTCATTCCAAGAGGCATGTGATGAAAATTATCTGGAGATCCTAGAGTGCAGGCCATGGTGTGGAGGTGTACCGGCTGAGGATCAGTGCTTGTAGCATCTCTGAGTGGCGGTGGAGGGAGAGTGGATGGTATATACCAGGATGACAGAGAAAACCATGCAGCTATTTGTCCAGAATAGGAAGTCCTGCCTGTATTGGCAGTGTGGATATCTCTGTAGGGCTGGGGTGCCCTTATGGCAGGTGGAGCTCAGAACCTACAAGATAAATCTCTCCATGGAGACAGAGGCCTCTCTTGTTCATCTCTAGTCTCTTTGAGGCTAGCAAAGGTGCCTGTCACATATGGAAGCACAGCTCTCTCCCTGGAGTGCATGTGCAATCATAATGGCTGGCCCAGGGGAGGTGGGACTCTGCTTAAGCTTGTTACCTTCCAGAGTAATGGGTTAGAGGGTAGAGGCAGCTAGGCCACTGCCATATTAGGGATAAGGGAGGATGAGGAAGAAACATGTACACAAGATGGGTGAGAAGGAGAAAAGAATGAGCTGGGTTTCCGGTCCTGAGAGTCATGCGGTTGTGACCCAGATCAGCATGCTGTTGATAAACCAAACTAGCTTTTCAATGCAGTCGAGGCTGGATTCCAGGAGCCTTTGGCGGCTCAGGGAGCAAGGGCCCTCAACAGCCAGGAAATTCCAGGCGCCATTGTTTGTTGTGATTACTGACTGCCTCCCTGCTTTGGTCCTCACAGTTCCTGGACCATTGTTGGGGTTGCTGCCCTCATCCTGCTCCTGGTGGCCCTTTTGGCTCGGGTCCTTGTCAGAAGAAAACCACCGAGGGACCCTCTATTCTACGGTAGGTAGGCTTCCTCAGAGGAGAAGGGTTTGTATCCATTCTGTGGCAGGAAGCCGAGCACTGGGTCTGGATTCCTTCTGAGCTGTGACTGCTCTGAGCCCACGGAAAGTGGAAGTGGAGGGCTGTTCAGGAGACGGCTTTTCCCTCTAAGCTCCCCTTCTAGGCTGTGGTGTCTACTTTCTAAATAGAGTTCTGCTAGAGAGTTGACTGGCAGGGCCAGGCGGGCCTCCTCCCTGCACTCTGTTGAGCCCCCACAGCAAGCTCTTACCTCAGCCTCCTGGCTGGGCTTTCTGCTTTCAGCTGGCGGCTGGCATGTGGCACTGAATTTAGTGTACAGTGTCTCAGTCCACACCAGCGGTTCTCACCCTTCCTAATGCTGAGACCCTTAAAATACTCATGTGATCCCCAATCTTAAGATTACTTGTTGCTACTTCCTAACTGTTATTTTGCTACTGTTATGAATCATAATGTAAATATCTGTGTTTTCCAATGGTCCTAAGTGACCCACAAAGGGTTGGTTGCAAGTCACAGGTTTCTCCCTGTTTGAACACACACAAAACTGACCCTTAGAGAAACCATACACCTCTCTGACATCAGCAATGGGTTCTTATCCTTGTCCCACCCCCAAACCCTACAGGCCCAGACTGGTCTCCCTCTGCTGTCTATCCCTCCTCCCCCCAGGGAGCCCACACTTAACCTACTGATGCAGTTCCCTGTCCTTGGGGCAGGGCAACCACTCTTGTGTCCTCAGTTCTGTTAGAGCCTGGAGGACCCTTTGAGCTGAGGTCAAGCCTTGGGCAAGGTTCCTCATCTACTAGGAGGCAGAGGCTATGTCACTGTCACCTCTAATACAGTATCTAACCCTCCATGGTTGAGCAGCTGTTAATGGCTTTTCCAGGAGACACAATGGCTACTCACCTGGGAGTCAGCAGGAAGTAGCCATGGGCCTGCCTCAGTGGAGGCTGGTGAAGCATTCTCAGGGACACCTCACTCCTGCTGGCTTCCCACCGATGCAGCTTTCCCATGTTCCTTTTGCTTTCCCATAGCTTTTCAATTCACCAACTGGGTTTCTTCTACGGCCCCTTCCACAGGCTCAGACACCAGTTCATTATAACTTGGAAATACAGTTTTCTTTATAGTCTCAGATGTCCTGAGTGGGCTCACCAGCTGCCAAAAAGCTCTGGTCCTTAGCTGGTGGGCACTCATAGCTTAGTTAGGGATCTTGAACAACTGGCTGGACTCCTCAGATGCGATAGCTCACCTCCTTGCATCTTCAGCTGTACCATCTCATGTGCATTTTTAAAATTCACTGCCTTTTTTTTTGAAAGCTGTTGGCTGTCACATATCAGCCACCTGTCTTGAGGACCTCTGGGGAGGACTAGGCTAAAACGTTGGACATACTCTTAATTGTCCTGCATGCCACACTGAGATGACCCACTTTTTCTAGACCACCTGAGGGTCTCTCTGGCTGCTTGGTAACAGGCACAGCTCCTGCTGCCCCAGTGGGATGTGGGTTTCACTCTAAGCTAGTGAGGATAGTAGGTAGGGTCACCTGGCAGAGTCTTCTCCTTGACTTGAATTCCTTCAGTGAGAGCCTCAGCTAGATATGGAGAGCTCCATGACAGCAGGTAAATGCCCAGCCAATGTGAAGTAGATACGGCCTGCTTCTCTGTGTAGATGACACCCACAGCATCCTCTGGAAAAACATGAGCAACACTCCATGATACCTGGTGGGTGCCCCATCCTGGTTGTCTCCTATGGCATTACATTTTCAGTTGCTACTTCCTTTGTTCTAGTGTATGCGGTGTTTGGATTTACCAGCGTGGTGAACCTCATCATCGGCTTGGAGCAAGATGGCATCATTGATGGGTTTATGACACACTACTTGAGAGAGGTACGGGGGTTGCTCAGGGGTCGCTCAGTGACTGCGTGGCTCAAATGCAGGTGACTGTTGGAGTGTTTCCTCAGTCGCCAAGCAGGCAGATGGCAAGCCAGCCACAGAAGACAGAGGACCAGGAGCCCACTCTCTCTTCACAGCTCCCTCACTCCAGAACCACTGTGTGAGCTAGCGTTTCCCTTTAAATGAAGAACTTCACAAGGATTTAGTATTTGGGTTTCTGTTACTGGGTTGCAATCTCGGAGATCCCTCACTAGCCTACCCGTAATCAGTATATCTGTAATCTCAGCATCTGGGAAGCTACGACAGGAGGATGCTGCAAGTCTGAGGGCAGTCTGGCAACATGGTGAGTTCTAGGAAAGCATGGACTACAGTGTGAGACCCTGTGTCAAAATAATAATAATAATAATAATAATAATAATAATAATAATAATAATATCAAGGTATTTACTTAAGCTTTTGGAGTCTCTACCAACCAAATCCCAGCACTCAAGGAAACCAGTCTTGTTTTCTAATTTAGAGTAAGCTGAATCCAGTCCCAGAGTGGCCAAGTGACTTGTTCAAGGTCACATAGAGAATAAGGCATGGAGATGAAAACAGTATTGTCTATTGTCTTTCTGTGCTTCAAATAATGGGGAGCTTTATATGTCTTCCCAAGAGTGTGTGAGGGGAGAGTTTGAACCAGGGAAGAAGGCAAGCTTGTGGGCATGGAGCCATATCATAAGGTGGGCTATCCCTAAGGTGGCTTCTACAAGGCCAACGAGAACATAGAGGTAGCCAGAGACAGTGCAGGTTAGAGAGTTGGGGGGTGACGGAGAGAAAGGCCCTGGATGATGTCCTCATTCCCGCTTTGAGGGGATTCGGGTGTTATTTAATTGGAGGCTTGAGGAGCAGTTTTGTGGAGAGTCATTGAATCTGACCTTGTCTCCTGCCTTCAAGAGGTCACTGTCCAGGGATGGAGAGATGGCTCAGTGGTAGAGCACTGACTGCTCTTCCAGAGGTCCTGAGTTCAATTCCTAGCAACCACATGGTGGCTTGCAACCATCTGTAATGGGATCTGATACCCTCTTCTGGTGTGTCTGAAGATAGCGACAGTGTACTCACATATATAAAAATAAAGATATCTTTTTTTTTTAAAAAAAGAGTTCACTGTCCAATGTGAAGGGAGGATGACCTTGCTCTGGGTGTGATGACAGAGGCACACCACACTCTCTGTGACAGAGGCACACTCTCGGCACAGATGAATGAGCTCTGGGACTGGCTGGGAGGGCCTCTTTGAGTTGTTTCCACAGAATTTCAGACTTGCCATGGGAGAGGACCACACATACTTTTGCATGGTGCAAGGTAGGGAAAGGCCTTCTATGGCCATGGGAAAGCTTGGGCGAAGGTCTGGAGAGGAGGTCCCGTGTCTAGGGCCTTCCTAGAGGCCTAGGAATGTTTGTAGAGTGATGCGGAGTTCATCTGGGAATGTTTGGAGTTTTGGGTGCTTGAAGGACATCTACTAATGCCCCAGATGGCGGGTTTGGGCAGGTCTGGACCTCTGAGTAATGGTTCTGTTAGAGAGATTCAGGAGCTACCCAAATATAGTTGAAACTTAGAAGTCCAAGAAGAGAATTGCTCACACAGGCAGTGATGAAGAGATGCTCAAATTCTGGAGATTGGTCAGAAGGGGAGGAGCTTTGGAAATGGACCATGGCCTGCAGACAGAGGCAGAAGAGAAGCCTGGAGAGGGGCCAATGAACCCAGAGGGTCTTCAGGAGGGAGGCTGCTAGTCAGGGCCAAGATATCCACCTGGGGAGGTTGACAAGGAAACTGGGGTGCAACAGTGGGAAGACCTGGGGACCTCGTAGAAGAGATGAGGCTTTGACCCACAGGCTTTTGGGCCTGCAGTGGGAGTGTGGTAAGGGGGTAGTAGGGAGAGGTGATGATGCCCATTTGGAAATGTATGTGTGACTCTGAAGGCCTAGGCTGTGATGAGGAGGGAAGGTCGACTGAGATGACAGCACATATATAACATGGGTGAGATTTGTCCGAAGTCTGCACAGCAGAGCTCAGAGCTGCCTGAGCCCTGTATGGAGAGGCCAGGATGGGCTTGGCTGAAGGGAGAAGCAGTTGAAGCTTGGCTGTAGGAGTTCAGGTGCGTCTGAAGGGCCCACGGGTGTCTGTGACGCTCTCAGAGGAGGCCAGGGCTGGCTCTCAGAGCTGAGTGTGTAGGCAGGAATGACTGGAGCCATGAAATCAGTTGGAATTATGAAGTCTGAGTGCCACAGTGAGAGAAAAGGGGCAGTGGCCAGCTTTGGGCTAGAGTTTGGGTGTGACTTCCTCCCCCATTGTGATTTGAATTTGATTGGACTTTGGGCATCGGGCTGTTGTCCTCGCCCCAGGGGAACCACCTAGATTCAGAGAATGCTTCCTTGGATATTTGATACAGTTTGGCTGCTCAGCCCTTTCCTAGGTAGAGAAAGGACTGCAGGTATATTAGGGACACTTAAGCAATCTGGGAGGGTACTGACTTGGGAGAAGGAAGAACCCATGTCCCATGACAGGACCCAGAAACATGACCACCTGGGGAAGGGAAGTATGTATAGTTCATCATTCAATCTTGTGTTCATGAAACTAAAAATATCTCAGAAATGTGGTTCTTGGTGATACACAAGTGGCTCTATGTTAGCTAGGTGACCTCAGGCAAGTCTTGAAGCTCTCGAAACGTTGTTTCCTCCACAAGCCTGTTGGGAAGGCTAAATAAAGGGTAGGTAGGACTGGGCAGTGGTGGCACACGCCTTTAATCCCAGCACTTGGGAGGCAGAGGCAGGCAGATTTCTGAGTTTGAGGCCAGCCTGGTCTACAGAGTGAGTTCCAGGACAGCCAGGGCTATACAGAGAAACCTGTCTCAAGAAAAAGAAAAAGAAAAAAGAAAAAAAGATGGGGGAGGGTAGGTAGGAAGCCGAGCTCAGGGCTGTCTGTCTCTGTGTGTGCATGGAATTAGGCGTGGGCAGCTCCCCATGTACTGCCCAGTCCACTACAAGATCAGCATGACTGTTTACGGCCAGCAGGTGGCACCAGTGAACAGGTCCTTCCTGGGCCACTCCTCTGGTGAAGGCCAAGCACCTGCAGAGGCAGGTTTGGCCTTGCTCCAGTTGGCTGGGATTGCCCACACAGCCATCTGATGCCTTTGTGTTGCTGTACAAACCTTTGCTGAGCAATCAAATGCCAATCTGTCAGGGAGTCTCCTGTGTGATGCCATGGCAGACCCTGGTTTTGGCAGCTCCAGGGTAAAGACATATTTTCACAATCCTACCAACTGCACGGAAGCTGTTTCATCTCAGTGAACAAACAGCATTTAGCTCCGTTGTTTTATTTGCAATGTAAAGATTGAAGTCTTCCTTAAAATGTCTTTTTAATGCTTTCCTTAGGGTGAACCATATCTGAACACGGCCTATGGGCACATGATCTGCTACTGGGATGGCTCTGTTCACTACCTGATGTACCTGGTGATGGTGGCCGCCATAGCCTGGGAGTAAGTTAGCTCTCCTGGTGGCTGTGCTGTCCTTTGCCAGTCATAAGGGGTATGTAAGGAAAATGCACGCACCAAGGTGAATAGGAGAAGGCAAGCCAGGATGAGAATGTTCTATGAGTTGAACAAAGCTTTATTTCCCTGTATCACTGGTTTGCTTTGTTTTGTTTTATTGCTTTTTGTTTTTTTGGTGGCAGCTCAGGCAGAATGTCTCTTGGTGTGGTGGCTCACACCTTTATTCTAGCACTCAGAAGGCAGAGGCAGGCAGATCTGTGAGTTCAAGGCCAGCCTGGTCTACAGAGTGACTTCCAGCTAGGGCTACACAATGAGACCCTGTCTCAATAAATAAACACATAACAACAATAAAACTCTTGTGTGTGTGTGTGTGTGTGTGCGTGTGTGTGTTGGCATATGTGTACATACCTGTGTGGGAGTATGTGTTCATTCATGCAAGCCTGTATGGAGGCCAGAGGTTGACGTTAGATATAGTCCTCAATTTCTTCTCTATCTTATTTTTTAAATCACATTTTATTATTTTGTGTACACATTCGCGTGTGCGCATGTGTGTTTGCTATGATAAGCATGTGGAGGTTAATTTACACAGAGCTGGGGTCTCTCCTTGTACCATATGGGGGGGCCTGGAGACCTAACTTAGGTTGGCAGGCTCGGCAGCAGGTGCCTTTACCCACTGAGCCACCTTGTTGGCTCACCATCTTATTTTTAGAGGTAGGAGCTCACCGTTTTGGCTAGACTGGCTGGCCAGCAAGCACCTGGTGTCTCCCTTGTCTTTGCCCTTGCCCTGGTGCACACCACCAGGGTCGGTTTTTCACTTGGGTGCCAGAGACCTGAACTTGGGTCCACAAGGAATCAAGGAATCAAAGTTGAGCACTGTTTTTTGGGTACCAGTACCCTTTGCTGTGGCAAACTAGCTGTATCTTGCTCATGGCACATGGGCTCTTTGGGGACTTCTGCAGCAGAAATCTTTGTGCCACACCAACTGCAAAAGTAGCCAGTGGCTTTGGCTGAGATCTCATTCTCTGTTCACTGTGGCTTCCACAGCTTCTTCTGGGCCCAGGAGGCAGTCTTTGACTATGGACTCTTTCCAGACAGCCGGAGCTTCCCCAGCCTCAGTGAGGCCTGAGGTTAGAGAAGGTCTTTCAGTTCTGCCCCTGAGAGGCTGCAATGTGCCCCCATCAGCTGACCTCCGCTGTCTGTGTCATGCTCCAGCTTGGTCTTGTTTGTCTTCCTGTGGTATTCTGAGACTAAGCATTGGCCTGGTGGGGCTGGCTCTGTTACGGGGCTGCAGCACAGCAGGAAATGCACACTGCTCACTGCTCTGTCCCCTCGTTTTGGATTCCTCTCAGCCTCTAGTGTGGTATTGTTTCTGGGTTATCAGGTGAAGGGACATCTGGCCATCCCCAAGAATAAAGCAGCCCCTTTAGAACACATCACTAGCCTCACCTCTGGGGCTTTACCCCAAACTCTGGGTTGCCACAGAAAGCTCACTTTACATCCTCAGCACTCAGTTGTGAGGGCATGCACCTGGAGGCCCAGTACTGGGGTGCAGTGAGGAGAAAAGAGGATCCTCGGGACTTGCTGTCCAGCCTGCCTAGTTGAATTGGCCAGAGCTCCAGGCTCAGTGACAAACCCTGTCTCAAAAAATGAGGTGAAGTGTGACTGAGAACGGAGCCTGACATAGCCTTCTGGTTTCTACATGCACATGGAGAGGCATACACATACATGTGCACACACACATACCACATTTTCGTTAATCAGTGCACAAACCCACAAAGGACACAAAGGTGGCTCTGTGCTGTGTCACTTCTGAAAGTGATGCTTGATCCTCAGGGTTTCTTATGCTTATCATTTGATTCAGTGAGTTGCTAGTCATATGCCTGCATAGCTAGAATGAAAGATAATTCTAGGATTGTCTTTTGTGTCCCACGACAAGTGCACTGAATCAAAAATGTTTTGTAGGGAAAGCTACAGAACCATTGGCCTATACTGGGTCGGATCCATTATAATGAGCATTGTGGTTTTTGTGCCTGGAAACATCGTAGGTAAGAACCCTCTTTTAACAGTCACTTTGTTGTCATTGTCATCTGTTTTGTGATAACGGGTTTTTAGAGGAGTTGTTTTAAAAACATTGTAATAGAGTAATTCCAAGATTATGAGAACAATTTTGCAAAGTTGTTCCTATTCTCCTCGGTGCTCTGGCCTGTTAAGGAGTGCTACATGGCCACGTTCAGAGGCATGCATGCACTGAACAGTGAGCTGAACAACTGGCGTCAGTAGTGAAGGGACGAGGTTTACAGCTCTTAGTACTGTGCTTGCTCCTCACGCGCTAGGAGAGCTCATGCTAAATGGCTGGGACGTTAGTAGTCTTCCAGGCTGAAGTAAGAGATGTCATATGATGTGCAAAACCTTAGTACACATGTGTCACACATGTTGCAATCATAAAAAGAGAAAGAGCTATAAGAATATGTTCTGGAGGGGTGTGGGGGAAGGGGGTGCCTCGGTGGGCCCATGCTGCATCCCTTCCCCCTGTGGGACCAGACACACGCAGCTGGTATAGTATAGAATAGAGGTTATTTAGGGCATGGGAAGGGGAGTTAAGAGGGTAGCAGAGGCAGAGAAAGGCAGAGATAAGGAGAGAGTAGAGAAGTAGGGGATGGCCATGACCATGTGGAGAGAGGGGGGAAGGTGGTAGGGAGAGAGGGGGAACAAGGGAGAAAGAGGCAAGGGAGAGAAGCAGGAGTAAGAGAGAGAAGGGGGCAAGCAGCCCCTTTTATAGGGCCAGGCCTACTTGGCCGTTGCCAGGTAACCATGGGGAGGAGCTTACCTGGCTGCTGCCAGGTATCTGTGGGGGTGGAGTTTATACAGAATGCTAACAACACATGCTTTTTAATGTATGTAGGGCGCCACTGTTACAAACATCTCATGGCTCAAAGTTGACTTGTCTTATCTAATACAAATATTGCCTGATTCATAGTAAGGTTGTATAATTTGGGGTGGAAGGTAGCTTAAATGTTGCCATGCTATGTACGCAGTATGTAACACAGTGAACACACAGTTGACTGTCTTTTCCTCTTTTTTTTTTAATAGGAAAGTATGGGACACGGATTTGCCCTGCATTTTTCTTAAGCATACCGTACACGTGTCTTCCAGTCTGGGCTGGCTTCAGAATCTATAATCAGCCATCAGAAAACTATAACTATCCCTCAAAGGTGATTTTATTACATTTAGATTTATCCAGTGTGAATATTTAAGGGCTGGAATGTCAATTCAGGCTAGCTCTCCAGCAGCTGGTAACTCTTACATGTTCTTAGGCTCCCAGGGCTCATTACCTCTCCTGTGAGGAGAGGAGCATTTGGGGCTGTATTGATGGCTTGGCATTTGCTGGCATCTTCTGTCACATGGCCAGCAGTCTGCTTCTGTCTGAGTCCATCCAGGCCACACTTCTGGAGATTTCCTTGCAGGAATCACCTCCGATCCTGTCACCCTTCTGTGTTAGTGTTAGTGTGACAGGTGAAGTCCAGAGGATGTGGTTTGCCTGGGTTGTTAATGGCCTGTGGGTAAACACCTGACACAGCTTTCAATAATATCACTTACTGCAGAGATGTTCAAGGTGATCCACATGGCCATAGGGTCTGATCCCTGGGGATGCAGGCCCCTGGATGGTGGTTGCAGGAGCACACCTGAGGCCCCTCCCTTCTATTCACTGTTGAAGTGGTCTGGGCGAAGTAACGGTAGTCCCGCAGGGTTGATTAAGCCTAGTGATTTCTTTCTAACTTTCTCTTCAGTTTATACTCGAGATCCTTGGGTAAGGTCCTTTAGATCTACCTGATATGTGAAAACATTACTAGTTAGAGTACAATTACTCACCTTACAAAGCTATTTTAGTTTTAAATGTATTATTTTTGAGGCAGGGTCTCACTGTGACCTTAAACTCTCTGTGTAGACCAGGCTGGCCTCAAGATCACGGAGATCTACCTGTCTCTCCCTCTTGAGTGCTGGGATTAAAAGTGTGTACCATGGTACCTGGCCAAAGTTATTTTTACAAATAGAAATCATTAAAATGTCGTTTTAGGAGAGTGTTGGGGAGGAAGTCATGGCCTCTCCTGTACTGAACCACTCCACCACTCAGGTTTACATCTCGCTCCATGTACATTGTAACTTACACAGTTTGTAAATATTTAGATACTGCTGTGTAAACTCAGGCAAACAGCAGCTACTCTCATACATCTCTTTGAGGAGTGAGTGGATGTTAAAGGGAAAGGTAAACAGGAACCCTGTGGCCCTGGCTCCACCGTCTTGAAAGGTCTCCATGCCAGGGTGTGAACACTGCATAACAAGAGTCAGCCAGGTGTTGTTATTTCAATGCTAAAGCACAGCTGTAGGCTTTGTTTGGAAGAGCTGATAAGAACTAAACTCAGAACAAACCAACAACTTCAGAAGCACTCTGCAAAGTGGTTTAGCCAGGCTTCCAACCCATCTTCCCACCAGGGCCTGTCCTGAGGCAGTCGGTGCAGGCACCACAGAGATGTCTTTGCCAGCTGCTCTCCATCACAGCAATCAGTTTTCCAGTGAAAACTGCCCGTGTCTTGCAGCGGGAGGACAAGTGGCTTCCTTATGGTGTTCTCCATTCTAAATCAAAAGGGGGCGGGGGACGACTATGCTCACAGGCAGTTATTCAGTGAAGAATGCAAAACTGTTTATATTCTAAATCCTGTTTTTCAAAAAGGTTACATGTGAGTATATGTACGTACATATAAATGTACATAGAAAAGTACGAGTCAGGCATGGTGACACACATAAAAATCTAATCCTAGCAATTGTGAGGTGGAGACAGGATAATCAGGAATTTGAGGCTAACCTGAGCTACCCAGGGAGTCTATCTTAGCCACATAATTGAGATCCTGTCTCAAAAAAAAAAAAACAAAAAAAAACCAACCAACCAACCAAAATTAACCATCAACCAACCAGTTGACCAGCCAACAGAACAGAACCACATATGATGGGGACTGTATGCAGTGTGGCAGCTTATGGTTTACTTTCTAGAATTTCATTTTTCAAATGAACGTAGCTAACCTTTATAATTCATACAACTGTAACTTCACGAGAAAATATGGACTAAAGCTGGAAGGGCCCCACATCACCTGGCTCAGTACCTCTATTTCACACTGCAGGAGTGCACTGCAGGAGAAGACACTCACGCTGTTCAGTGCCAGTGGGCTATCATGTGAACTGTGCGTCTTCTAGACTCAGTATTCATATCCTGGCATTCAGGGTTTCAGACTTGGCCCTGGCTTTGGGACAAGTCTGTTCTCTGGCGACAAACTCTGTTTCAGGTTCTTCAAGAAGTCCAAGCAAAGGCCCTGCTGAGGAGACCACTTGACTTAATGTTGGCTGTGTGCCTTTTCTTGGCAACTGGATTCTGCCTGTTCAGAGGCTTGGTAAGCATGATGCCAAATAACAATATACTATTCCAAACAGGGAAAAAACCTCGCTTTCTCTCTCTCTCTGCGAGTGTGTGGTGTGTGTGTGTGTGTGTGTGTGTGTGTGTGTGTGTGTAAAATCAGACTGACAAACTTCTGCTCCTGGCACAGCCTGGAGCTCTGGATTACCTCCTGCTGCCCTCTTGCCTTCAGCCCCCCACTCACAAGAAATGGCTCATCCTGGGCTATCTCATCCATCTTCCTCTGGGTCATCAGATCAAGCTCTATCTAGAAGTATTTTAGGCACCTGACAAATTAGTATTAGAATCTTACTTTTTTCTGATTGAGAGGCAACCACCTTTGGTCAGGGTGATTCTCTATGCACCCCAATGTACCTGTGGTCCAGAGCATCCATTGCTCTCAAGAGTAGAGGTGATGGGATCAAGGAAGGGGTCCCTGACCCTCACCTGCGCAGGGTCATGTGAGTTTCTCACTGCTGAGGGTAATGCTGAGTTAGGCTCAGGTTTGGAGTCTAATAACATGAAGGCCTCATGAGCTTTTTGTTTTTGTTTTTTTTTTCTCTTTGCCCTTTATCATTTTTGTACATAATAAGTGTTCAATAAACAATTGTTATGGTCTTAATTCATTAGTGATCCTCACTATGACCCAGTTTAACAATTTATTCTTAGAAGAAATATTTACTATCTCAGAATTATTTGCTGGGCAGTGGTGGTACACACTTTTAATCCAGCACTTGGGAGGCAGAGACAGGTGGATTTCTGAGTTTGAGCCTGGTCTACAGAATGAGTTCCAGGACAGCCAGAAACCCCGTCTCAATAAACCGAGAGAGAGACAGAGAGACAGAGAGAGACAGAGAGACAGAGAGAGACAGAGAGAGAGAGAGAGAGAGAGAGAGAGAGAGAGAGAGAGAGAGAGAGAGAGAGAGAGAGAGAGAGAGAGAGAGAGAGAGAGAGAATTATTTGCTATTCATATCAGCTTCAACAGTTACCAATTATTCTAAACTCGCTGGTGTTGGTACAAGTTGAGAACAAGCCATAGAAATTTTTTTTTTTTTTGGTTGGTTTGCTCTGATTGCCAAGTTCAAACCTAAGAGGCACAGTGGAATCCTTCCATGCCCTTTTTCTCTTTCCCCTGAGAGAGATGTGTGCTTGTATACTGGGTGGGGCTTTTGCAGATGAGAATTTGGGCAGAGGCCCAACTCCAGTGCTAGCCAGCAATCTACATTGTCATCGAGGTGGAAAATTTCATGTACAGCCAAGGCTATGAGGAATGGCACCTGAGGGAGACTTGTCTCAGGAATGTGCCAAAGTCATTCTGTGGCCTGGTGCTCACTGCCAAGACTAAATCTGCTCTCTGCTCTTTTTCAAAGTGGACAGAAGGGGCTTCACAGGAGGACCCTGCTTTTAAAGCATCCCCTACTGCCTCCAAGGGCCATATGCTGGAGAGAGGTGGATGCTATTTTTGAATCTTGCAAAACATAGTAAAATTAATTTTGTACAGAAGTTCTTTTTCTTCCTGTGGAGACTTGTTGACTAGTTATCCCCAGGAAAAGTGGAGTTGGCCATCCACACTGGCAACTGTGCTTTGGCTCACTAAACCTAGGTGCTGGAGCTGTGACTAGCCCTCTCAAAAGCCCTTCTCTACTGTTAATCTAGGCTTAGTCATTTAGAGAGGTCTGAATATTCCTCTTTTTCCTGTTAGTGGTGAGCCTATAAAGGCACATAATTTATGTTTCGAACTGAAGCAGCTTATGACTAAAGCTGGCACACAGCCTTATCATCAAACTGAAGAGCCAGACAAGACTATTTATAATGAACTCACTTTGTCCCTAGATTGCTTTGGATTGCCCAGCTGAGCTCTGCCGACTCTACACACAGTTTCAAGAGCCCTACCTAAAGGACCCTGCTGCTTATCCTAAGATTCAGGTCAAGTAGTTACGATTTGTCTAAAGTTAATTCTCTTATTTTAAATGGGAATAGGAATTAGCATTTTATCTTTGGAAATATTTCATGTTTTTGCTTTTGGTTAAGGTCAAATTGTTAATTTCTTTTCTTTTCTTTTTTTACACAGATGCTGGCATACATGTTCTATTCTGTCCCTTACTTTGTGATTGCACTTTATGGCTTAGTGGTCCCTGGATGCTCATGGATGCCTGATATAACGCTGGTCCATGCTGGAGGTCTAGCTCAGGTACTAAGGATATTCCCTTTGGAGAAAGTCCATTAGTTCTCTAGCTTTTATTGGATTTATATAACCCATTTTTGCTTGGTATCTGAATAGATAATTGCCTTCTAGTTTGTTGGAAGGCATTTCTCCTACTCTCTCACTCTTAAATCTAATGATACCACCTTGTAGATGTAGTTGTATGGTGAAATTAAGGGTTTTCTGGAGTCACAAAATTAGCAAGTGGCACTGCTGTGTAACAGAATTGTTTCCCAATCTATGGACATTATGATTATTGATGAGTTCAGAGCTGGAACTCTTAAGCTGACTATTTTATCTAAATGAAGAGTCCAGAGCTCTGCTATACAATGCTCAACAGAACCAAGAAAGGCTGGTTCTGTTTCTACAAAGCTGAACCTTCCTGGTCCCTCACCCTGGCACCTCGCCAAACCCCTGCCTGACAGCAGGTGTTTAATGAAACCAATATTGATTGACCTAGAAATGAGATTGGGAACCACCCAGAAGCAAAGAACAGTTAATGACACACTCATGGTACAGTAGCCACGACAGCAGAAAGACCCCAGAATTCATAGGGTTGAAAAACAGAGTACTTATGGGGTCAGTGGGTTAAATGCTTCCTGGGGCACTTAATTAGAATATTCATAGAAAAAAATTTATGATGTTTACAGAAGAAACACCACTTTGCTCTCCTTGGTCAGCCTCTGAATACCTGCTCCTTAAGGCCTTGGCTTGGGCTTTAAGTTCACCATCTTCAGGGCCTTACAGTTGACAATTGTAGGCTGGTGATAGTCTCTTCAGCCCTGACTGCTAACTCCTAACTCCTAAATTTAACTCCCAACTTAATTATCTGATTTGGATGTCTCACTAGCTCATCAGATTTTTTTTTTTTTTTTTTAGGCATTCTGGTACCTTGGTAATGGAAGCAGGTACACATGAGTTTTTAAGCACAGCTGCAAAGCAAATATCGGTCTATACACGAAACATATTTTCCTGTTTGATACAGAGTCTTGCTTTGTAGCCCAGACTAGCCTTGAACTCACGATTCACTATCTCCTACCAGGTCCGGGTAGCATGTCAAATGCAGAGACTCAAATAGGACTCTCGGGCTCATCATTTCTCCTGTTGCCCATCATCACTGTAAACAGTCTGAGCTTGCATTGGCCAGCTCAAGCCAAAAACCTGGAATCTTCTAAGTTCATTTAATGTATATGAGTGTTTTGCCTGCATGTGTATCTATGCACCATTTGTGGACCTGAACAGGAATCTTCTCACCTGGACCTGGAGTTCCAGATGGTTGTGAGCTACCATGTGGGTGCTGAGAACTGAATTCCAGTCCCCTAAAGAACAGCCAATTCTCTTAACCACTGAGCCATCTCTCTAGACCCTGGAATAATTCTTTATATGCCCCTTCCCCTCACCCACTATGTACAAGTCCATCCCTAGGTCAGCTCAAGTCAGTTGTTTCCAGAGCGAGGTGGTTGTCAGTATGCTAGTCTGAGCTTCTAACCTCCTGTTTTGTTTTACTTGCTTTGTGCGAGGTAAGCTACATGCTGTAGTAGTAAACTTGTTTTCAGTGGCTTAATGAAGTAAACGTCTGTTTTCTGGGGCCAGCTGAGTCAGCTTATGCAAAGATCATATGGAAGTTTTCATGGGCCAGATCTTGCAATTCAGCTGCCGGGGAGGCTGGCAAATGCCATCTCAGGCCTCCGAAGCAATGGTGTAAGGAATGGACACAGCATCTTTCTGTGTTTTTATTTAAATGAATGCCCCTTCAAAGATGAGGTACAGCATCACCAAATGACACATAGGGCTAAGTTCTTCTGCCCAGCTAGCTCTAAAGCTCACATCCACAGTATCATCTCCTGCCCTTGCAAGCAGTCAGCAGAGGCAGTGCCCAACAGCCAAAGTAAGCCTTGTGTGTGGCATCGGGGAGCTTGTGTAAGGCAAGCATAGTGGTGGGACGCAGTGCTGCCTGCAGCCAGTTTTTGAATGCTGAATGCTTCAGAGAACAGTAGATGGAAGCATTTAGGTGTGGAAGTAGGTGGGCAGGGCAGAATTGGCCGTAGCTTTTGTCTCCTTGGCTTGGTTCCCCCTTTTCACTTGTGCCCTCCAGGGCAAACAAGGCACACTGATCTCACTCTCACCAGCCAGTCCAACAGCTATGCTTTGATTCAGGTGGACATCCTCTACATGCCATAGGCATTGGTTTGCTGGCTGCCACCAACCCAGGATAGGATTCTGAGTGTCTTCGGCTAAGGTGGCAAAGGACAGGTATGCAGCCTGGTCAGTCTCAGGGGATAACTGGAGAACTAGACAGAAGAACCTAAACACACATGCCCAGTTGTGTGGAAGAATCCTATGGACAAGACAGAAGGTTTAGGAAGGCTTAACCTAAAGGCAAATAGGTTTGGAGCCTACAGTAAGACCAACTGTTCTATGGATGAGGCTTAGTCTGCAAGTGGGAACTTGTGCCTCCAAATAGGTGGCCCTGGGGAGGCACTATGGGCTGTAGGCCTGGCAGAGGTAGCGCAGCCAGACATTAAACTTTGCAGCAGCCTTTGGGCAGTTTGACAAGAGAGACTGAAGTCATTCTTTCTGTTGAATACAAATCCAGGACTTGAGGGTCAGGTCCTGCAGTGTCAGTTTTCTCCCAACAGATCAGCCAGCGTGGCATGGTCCAGAGATTATATGTTCAATATCCTCCTAGCTCTTGTTTGGGCTTCAATATCTACTTATTCATAGTGTTCAGCTTCAGTAAAAGTTAGAAATGATGCACATGCTAGGCGGTGGTGGATTAAGTAAGAAAAAAATCTTAATATTTAAGTCATTGGAAGACACACTGGGTGATTGGTTATTGGGTCTTTGATTTCAGACTGTGTTAGGAACCTTCCAAATCTGAAAAAATAAGCTCAGTCAACATTTTAAAATAAAAACCAGGCCAAGTTCCATTGGGGGACTTATATTAAAATCTCTTCTCATACACAGTTTGCTATAGGACTAAAGTTGTAAGCCTAATGTGAAGTATGGCAGAGCATATCAATTCACTTACTAGATCCTAATGTGAAATATGGCAGAGCATATCAACTCACTTACTAGATCCTAATGTGAAGTATGGCAGAGTATATCAACTCACTTACTAGATCCTAATGTGAAGTATGGCAGAGTATATCAATTCACTTACTAGTGTTTCCCATTACCTGGAGCAGTCAGTTCTTAGTTATGTGCAGAACTAACCAACTTAAGAGATGTATGTTGCCGGGCAGTGGTGGCACACGCCTTTAATCCCAGCACTTGGGAGGCAGAGGAAGGTGGATTTCTGAGTTCCAGGACAGCCTGGTCTACAGAGTGAGTTCCAGGTCAGCCAGGGCTACACAGAGAAACCCTGTCTCAAAAAAAAAACAAAAACAAAAAAAAAAAAAAAGAGAGAGAGATGTATGTTGAGGCCTATGGTGGTAGTCAGTACTGAACAAAATGTAGACTTTCCTTATTTCCAAAAAGACACAGTACAACTGCGTATACTGCATGTACACTGTTGGCTCTGTAAGTCATTTAATGTAATACATGCAGAAAGATGTACATAAGACACAGACATGTTTTATACAAGGGACTTGAGGCTCCAAGGATTTTCACACACATGGGATTTCCCAAGGTCCTGGAACCAGTCCTCCTTGTATCCCAATGGCTGACTACACACTGTTAGAATCATTGAACATGAAACAAAACAAAAGTCTAAGTTAATATAATTAACAGCAGGAGCTGATCAAGTTTCTTGTTGTCACTAGTTAATTCAGTAAATTCAGTTAAAGCAATGTCTGTTACTTTCTCTCTTGATCAATTTTCTCTTCTGTAAAGCTGCTGAGGATTAAATAGGGTTATAAGTACAGAGCTAATGACAGTGCCTGACATGTAAAAGCTAGGTGACTCCTATTTATAATTATTATCAATGTAGATTCCCAGAAAGGATTGAGAGAAAAATGTCACTGAGATTAATTCTACAATTTAAACGAAGTGTATTCCACATATAATGACAAAACCCAAAAGCTTAGGGTAGGTTCCTAGTGGGCATTCGGTAAGCCCACACTGACTGGGGCCAGCCGAGTCCGGTGACATTTCTTCCCACGCATTCCCCCTCCCCACCAGCTATGCTGGGATCCACAGGTACACCTGTGGACAGTCTAGTTGTAAAGAGCTGACCTTCCTTGAGTTAAGCCTTGTAACATTTTTGCTTCAGGGAAACGTTTAAGGAGTACCAAGCTCCCTGTCTGCCTCTGGAGCTTCAGTACCAAGTACCTTTAGTGTTAAATTTTGACCTTGGATTTCACATTCTTACATGCTTATCCTTTGATAACAATGGGATCTAAAAGCAAGGAGCCCAGGTTGTCAACTGAGTGTCAGATCACAAACAGGTACTTAATTGAGCTTCTAGGCCTACCCCTCCCCTGCTGAGCAGGACCTTTAGCTGGCTTGTGATGGAGCTATGATCCAATCTAGCCACTCAGAGTCAGAATGGCCAACCTCTGGGCTGTAGATCGTCTGCTTGTCTTACATGAGATCTAACAGGTTGGGCTACAGGCCCTCTTAACACTCATGTGGACATGTAAGACTCACTTCATTTTGGAGCCAGGATTGTGATTGGGGGGAGAGAGATTAGGATGGAGGACGGTCATCCTTTCCTAATTTTCTCTATAAACACGGGAAAGGGAGCTATTACAATTTAGCTTTTGCTTATTTTCATTACTACATTCTAAACATCCAATCAGACCAAAACCAAAACCAAACAAAAACTCCAAAGAACCCAAAACAAGTATCTCTTATTTCTGCTAGGTAGAAAACTTAGAATTGAGCTAAAGGGAAATGACGAGATTTGTCAGCCACATCACTGAGTTTTATAGTTACCATAATTGAGATGTGGAGTTTAGCAGCACACATCTCCCTCCCTCATCTCCAGCAGGGTCCCAGGTTTTAGGCCCTGCAGGGAAGTAGGTGTAGTGGGTACTGCTGACCAGTATGCGTTTGGGAAAGGAGCCCTGAGCAGCCGACATCAGTGGAAGCTGATGGTGTGGGCCCACTCAGCTGCCACAAACACACCCGTGCAGTGCCAGGAGCAGCACACAACTGGTCTCACTATTCTTTTCTCGTGGGCACACACCCTTTGATAAAGAATGTTATGATATTCACCCCTTATTAATTCTGAGTATAATGACTACTACTATAGGTATAGGAAAAATGCTTAAAGATTCTTTTGTATTCTGACAGTCACAAGATCATTGTTGTTGAACGTTTATTGAACTCTAACAACGTGATAGGTGCCACACAAAACATTAGACACGGTATCTGCCCAGTGGGCGTACAATCTAACCTAAGGACACATCAGGTTTTGAATGTTGCCATGAGCTTCCTGTTCATGAGAATGAGGTATTAACTGCACTGTTCAGTGCAGGAAGGGCCCACACAATCGCTGACCTGTCAGGCAGGTTTGCCCACATCCGTACACCCAACTGCTCACGTTGCTTATTCTTGGGAATTATGAGTGTAATTATGGCATTTTTCTGTCATTTTATGATGAGCACAATAATCTATAAGGATAGAATCACTACACCCACAAATCTGACAAACCAGGGTTCAAAACTGGCCTCTAGTCCAGAAGAAAACTGTTGTATTGTTCAGAAAAACAGTAAAAGTAGTACCTAGAGAAAAAGTGTCAGGAGCCGAGTTTTTCTTCAAAACCCTCAAACTGTCCACAACAGTGTCTCCTCAAGGTAGCTTCCAAAGTGCCCTTTATTCTCAAGGTCTTTGTTTGTATAGCCCTGAGATACACTTCCTGGGCCTATGCTATGTGCCCTAGGGAGTGTGTCTGAGGGCAGAACCTTCTCAGTGCCCCAGGATCTCAGTGTAGGTAAATCCACTTGTTAGTCCTTGTCAATACAAAGGAATTTAATTTTTATTTTCAGAGTGGTAAAAACATATTAGAGGTATCTGGAATATATCAGTAATTTATAAATTGTAGCCCATTAAAATATCTGCCAATGATACAGATTCCTAAACGTGCTCTCTCTCT
>NW_022196904.1:71922391-71946433 GCF_008632895.1 Mastomys coucha
CAAGGTCACATCAAATGCCAAGTAGCACTTTTAGTTGTTAGCACTTAGTCCTCTCAATTGATTACATATGGAAGGACATATAAAGTAACAATACATTAAAAACACATTCTCTAGGGAGTCATTGTTACTTCTGTCTCTTTAAATTGCAGGATCCATTATCTTTGTTCTTTGATCATAGTATACCAATAACTTGCCATTTAACTACATTTAAATCCTTAGTCTTTATTTCTGTGTATCTTGAATTTCAGGCAAACATAACAGTGCTGACTTGGGGTTTGCACTTTATAATAACATAAGTTTTCTGAGAAAAATACTCTATCGGTTTTTAATCCTGCTATTACTTTTCTAATAGTTTTTCTCTGTGCTTATGAAAAGTACAAAAAACAAATGAGCCAAGCAAAATTCAACTGGCACATTCTGACTAGTTTATAAACTATTCCTTTTAAACAGAGGGAGGCCTTGCTGTTCTGTTCTGAAACTTCACACATGCTAACAGCCACAGTTCTAAAGTAGATTCCAATCTGATTTGGAGAGTCTGCCTGTGTATGTATTTGCCACTTTATAATCATATTGCTATCCACAGCCAAGCTATTAACAAGCTTATCTTACAACCACAGTGCTGTTAAGTTACATAAAACCAAATACACGAATGAATCAGCAATATCTGCGATGGGCTCTGAGCTCTGGCTTCTAGTGGTCGGTCTGAGGCCCTCCGTGCTTTTCTCCTAAGCAGCTCCTTATACTAACTACAGCTTAAATGTTAAAACAACTTTATTTGTAATTCAAACCCAATTTGTGAGACCCTGCTGAGTGTCTATGTAGTTAGTATTCCTAAGAGTCAAATTAGAAAGAAGAGGGTAGATTTTTCTTTTCAATTTTGTTGTTGTTGTTGAATTGAGCCAGTACTGTTTGGTATTTGACACTGGATAGGTTAAAAACACACAACGGGAATGATAAAATCACACTTTAAAATGGATATAATTTTTGAATAATTATATCAAGAACAACCTTAAATTGAGTGAAAGACTATGTATTTTTTTATTTTTTATTTTTTTTTAGTTTTTCGAGACAGGGTTTCTCTGTAGCCCTGGCTGTCCTGGAACTCACTCTGTAGACCAGGCTATCCTGGAACTCAGAAATCCACCTGCCTCTGCCTCCCAAGTGCTGAGATTAAAGGCGTGCGCCACCATTGCCCGGCGAAAGTCTATATATTAAGACTGGATTATCTTAAAGGCATTTTGCCATTAAGACAGGTTTTGAGGGCACATGGTCTGAGACACTCAGAATTCATCATTAATCCAAGTGAACAGATCTCATCCTTACTGTTTTTTGTTTTGTTTTAATGTAAACAGGCTCAGTTTTCTCACATTGGTGCCTCCCTTCATGCTAGAACTGCTTATGTCTACAGAGTCCCCGAAGAAGCAAAAATCTTTTTTGTAGCAGTAAACATAGCATATGGAGTTCTTCCTCAGCTCTTGGCCTACCGCTGTACCTACAATCCTGAGTTCTTCCTAAGAACCAAGGCAGATGAAAAGCTGGAATAAACATACCTCACACTCTCTCTGACCTGTAATGGGACTGGCGCTCCCCTTTATCCCCTTCCACACAGGAATATTCACTCCCAAGAACACACTTGCTCTGCAGCATACGTGAGTGAAACTAATGGTATGGGATGGGTATATTCTCAGTTTTGAAAGAAAATTAAAGTTGAGAAACAGCTTGTTTAAGGAAATATATCAACATTTGTCTGTGAATGTGACCATTATTTGCACATGTGTGAAAATTACAATTCTAGTGCCCACAAAAAGCATAAAAATGAAACTATTCAGAAGTAACTAACCATATTCACTATGCATAAGAAATAATTTAAAATAGCAATTTCAGGTTGGAGAAATAACTTCATATGAAATGTATGAATTGTTGACAATCTTAATATAAATGCCAGATCATCACAACATTTTTGAATTGATTCAAGTGTTTTCACAAGGGAAGCGTATTATTTATTGCTGTTTTAAAAATTGCTGTCAAAACTTCTATTGTGAATTTGAATAGCTAAGATGACACAAATCAACTTTATTTAGTTGCCTTAATGAACATTTGTTTTATTGATGGCTGGCTGATAATATTTCTCTTGTGTTTCTGTGTATATTTTCAATAAAATTATTTTTGGTGTTTATGAAGATAGACTTTATTAATTTTGAAGCATTTTATATATACATTTTCATGACAAATTTTGAACTTTTTATTTAAGAAATCTGTGCCAGGTAGTGGTAGCACACGCCTTTAATCCCAGCACTTGGGATTCAGAGACAGGCTGATCTCTGAGTTCAAGGCCAGCCTGGTCTACAGAGCGAGTTCCAGGACAACCAAGGCTACACATAGAAACCCTGTCTCAAACAAACAAACAAACAAACAAAAAACCAAAAAAAATTGTTATATGTTCCAATTTAAAATGTTATCTATATTCTCCATGTTTTGCATGACAATGAAGAGATCTTTTGACAAATTTCATTATTTTAAAATAAAATATTTAAAATTAAAAAGTACCTTTTAAAGAAAAAAACCTGACCTGACAGCCTGTCTCTTAATGACTTTTCCATACTTGGAACTGTGTGAGTACAATAGGGGAACCACTGCTTGCTAAATGACAGGAGTAAACCTGAAGGACAGTAATGTCCTGATGGGAGGGATAAGTACACTGGTGCACCCAGAGCCCTGCATCACCTCCATCATCACAATGACACTGGGCTTTTAGGTCTTCTTCTATTTTCTCTTCATGTTCATTAGTTCTTCAACAATGTAAGACTACCAAAAGCAAATGGGATGCACATAGGGCTGTGTGTAAAGGCAGGGTCCACTGAGCTGGAGCTGTCTTAGACGTGCAGACAGATCCTAACTGCTACTCCCTCCTGTCCCTCTCAGGGTTTTCAATTAACCTAATATCCAGAATATTTAAAAAGGAAAATGATAGAAAAAATAAAAGTTTCACCTGCACTTAATTCTAATGTCAATTTGCTGTCAATCTTTGCTATAATACAGGAATTACATTAATACTTCACATTACACATATGAAGCCAAATAACACTAACTCAGCTGTTTACAACCTCAAACCTTACTCCCAGTACACATTCCAATAAATTTATTCTGTAAAAACAGTACATTTTTTTTTCTTGATTTTTTTTTTTTACAGTAAACTTTTCAGCTACAAACCTCAAACATACACAAAAGATCTTCCAAGGACAAGCATAGCAGGGTTGATGAAACCCAAACTGACTAATAAGTTCTCACAGTATAAGCTGGCATAAAAATAAATAAGACTCTATTATCACAAGAGCGACAATAATGTACACATAATAATGGTTGGTGGATGAACGCTAACTACTCTAATCCTAGTTCTAAAAGAAAAGTTGATTTTAAAAGTCTATATTCAAGAGTCAATGCTTTGTTTTCCCATAGTGCTCCTGCAGATCTCTGCTTTCGAGTGTAATGTGACCATCTTGAGTGATTGGCTCAAATCATATTGGCTTTGGGAAAAAAATAAATCCTTGCTTTATTTTGGTATGACACAAAAAGACTCACTAAGTTCACATATAAACTCAGTTTGTGTACATAGGAACATGAGTTTTGAGAAGTATTTAAGTTTCAACTAGCTATTTCTAATACAGAATAGGTATTGTACAATATGGTTAAACTTTACACATGGCCTTAAAACTGAAAGATGACTCTAATTTCATCTCCAATATACCAACAGTATGTATATAGGAGTTGGTTCTTGGGTTCTGCTCAAAAGAAAATCCCATCCTGAAGAATTATGTTGAGTAGTCATCTAAAAATACGAATGACTAGTTAGCTGAGTATTTGATGATGGTGAGTAGAGGCAGGGAGCTGATGATGCGGACTGCCTTGAAAAGGAGCCTAGACTCGGAGAAGTCTGCAAAATCTTGATCATTCTTAGTGATTAAGGGCAACTTCATGCAACCAAATAACATAAAATTAAGTCAAGAACCTTAAAAAGGTTAAAATGTCTCTTTTTCCTTCAACAGAACAGAGAGGAATGTGAATAATGCACACACATACTGAGGCTCTGTCAGTGACAACAAAGACTGTTGGTTCATATCAAATCCAAGAATCAGACAATCAAACAGTTAACCTTCTTGTGGTTTCTCTCAATATGCAGCATTCATTATGGTAGTTAGGTCTGTAAAAAAAAAAAGCAAATAAAAGAAGCCTTAGATGAGCTAGGACACTGAGAAGGGAAGCTAGCCACCCTGTGGTCTCTGCGGTCTGCACCTGCAGCACCGCAGCAGCAATACTTAGCAAAACAGCCTCAGAGGCTTTGCTTCTTATCAACTAAGAAGTTACACGCTATTGTTAGTGTTCTGTAAAAAAAAAAAAAAAACAAACAAACAAACAAAAAAAAACCAAACAAACAAACCCCAAGGAGGAACCTTTGTCTCCTCTCCAGTGGAGAAGCTATGGCAGTGGCACATGCTGTACCACACAAGGAGGCATGAACTGCTGGTGTCTGCCATGCTACTAAGGTAGAGGTGATCTGTGCTGTAGGTCTGGACTGTCTGACAAGAGGTGAGCAGTATGAGCTGAAAGCCCTTTGGGTGCACTCAGACTGTCCTTCACAATACTTGCCACTGTAGTTACTTGGGCCACACATGGCACAACAAAGTACAAAAGTTAACAACTTCAGTTTGTCTAGTCTCTGACTTTGTGCTTTTTAAGGGGGGGAAAAACAGATGAAACAAAGAAAGTCCAGATTTTCTTTAAAACTTATATGGCATACATGTGACAAAGATAAAATATTCCCGTTTCATAAAAATTAAGATTATTTTATCCCTTTTAAATATATGTGTCTATTTGTGTGCGCACGGTGTGTGTGTGTTTATGCACATGATACAGTGCACATATAAAGGTTAGATCACAACTTACTGGAGTAGGTCCTCTCTTATCATGTGGACTCTGGGATCAAGACTTAGATCGTTAGGCTTGGGGTAAGTCACTTTATCCACTGGGCCATCTTATAAACCCAAGAATTACATTTAAATTTAGATTTTTCTTTAAATTATGTCAGGTTCTATTTCCCCAAAGAGATGTTATTTTTGTTTTCTGTGTCATTAACCTAAATATATTAACCACTTCTAGTTCTCATGAGATGAACAAAAAAGGGAACTCAGGCCCCAAATATTTCCCTCCTAAAGCAGCTTATCATAAGCAAAGCCTGTTATACTTACCCTATCAAATCACATAGGATCTTCACAAAGAGAAAAGGTATCAAGCTTACCATTCCCCAAACAAGGAGACTAGTGGATATTTTAACTTTTAAAGGCATATTACAGCCTTAGAACCTGAAAAACGTAATGCCCGGTAACTGTTTATCAGTAAATGAAACACTAAACATAGGATTATACTCACAGATACTATGGAGGACTCTTCCCTTGGGAGGAGGAACATATCCAAGTAATGAAAATTTGTTAATCAAAGAAACCTTTAAAGGTATATTTTATTAATATTACATGGAAGGCAAAAAATCCTTGGTTTACCGTGGCAGAAAATTCATTTAACAGCTCAATTCATATTAAAGAGTAGCTTAAAGCAGATCCAACAGTAGTCTAGAGTACTGTCCATGGACTGAGGAGATGGTAGCACCAACGTGGCCACTTTAAGAGCAGCACACCTCTTTGTATTAAATGAAGTGCTGTCAAATGGGTTCTTGTGGGGCAACTGCAGAGTTTATGACTTATAATGACTGCTATAACCACTATGATCACGTGTATTTTCAATTCATAATGGTACCTATAGACTGGACATAGAATTCTGGGTATCGGCTAGGCCTGATGCTTCCTTGACCTAAAAGCCAATAGGGTGGTCATGTTCTGTGGTCACCTTTTGAGCCTTGTATGCCTATGTTGGCTGACATTTGGAGCATCCCATCAGAGTCTACCTTGAGGTATTTTAATGAGAGACACAGTGAAAGAGGCTTTAGGGGACAGCAAAGCTAATGGATACCCAAAACATGGCAGGCAGAAGCCAAAAAGACTTTTTTCATATATACCATTTTTATATGAAAAAAGTTGGTATTATGATTTGGATATTTGGTGAGTTGAGCAGTGAGGTGCAAATCAAAATTACAGTAAGATCTCATCTCATGCCAGCAGGAATAGCTATACATCATCAAGAAAACAAACATTAAATGCTAGGAGGATATAGGTGGCAACTGGAAGCCTACCACTGTTGGGGAAGCAAATTAGCATAGCTAGTATGGAGGACCTAACAGACTGAACTAAGGGCTGGGGCACAGCGCTGCAACAAAGTGCTTGCTGCTCAAGGGTGAAGACCTGAATTCAGATCCCTAGCACAGCACCTATGGAAAGCTGGGTAATACCAGGACTTGTAAGAGGAAAGCAGAGATGGGGGAGGCACTAGCCAGGTCTTCTTTTTTTTAAGTGGAGAATGATAGATGATTTTCAATGTTGCCCTCTGACATATACATGCACAGACATGCATACAAATTTTAGAAAAATCAATAATAAGACAGAATTATTACAGTTCATGTATACCAATCCTGAATATGTATATACAAAGAACCAAAGGAAGCATACAGTAGAGGTATATGTACACCCATATCTATTGTAGCACTTACAATAGGAGCCCAGTTATGGAATTAGGCTGGGTGCCTATGAAAGAAGAAAGAAAACACGACGTACAGAGATAGACAGACAGACAAACAGACAGACACAAACAGACACACACAGACATACACATTCCCTTTACTCAGTCAAAAGGAACTATGGTGTTTGAAGAAAAATTATTAGAACTAGAGAACATTGTGTTAAAACATATAAACAAGACTTTGAAAGACAAATAAGGCTTGTTTTCTCTCATATACAGATTCTAGATTGGAAACAGGAAAGAGATAAACAGGAGGTGGGAGTGGATAAGGACCAGGATAAATAAGGGTGTGTGTGTGTGTGTGTGTGTGTGTGTGTGTAGTTATTAAGTTATACACTGATAAAAACTTTACTATTGGACACTTAGTAAAAAATAAAGTGACTTACTAATTCATAGGAAAAAATATATTATTTGTTGGCAGTGATAAAGTTTGATGAAGTGAAAATTATAAATTTAAATCCACCATGTGACAGATTCTTGACATTTAAAGACTTCTAAAAAGACAGTGAAATTTAGAAACATGATTAAAATATAATAAAATACACCATTACAAAAAGTAGTAAACTACAATGAAGTAACAACGTAAAGAAGTAGTAAGCCGTTGTTTGCAAACAAGTAAAAGCTATCTGAAGTGTCAAGTAGTCTAAGAGACTTTACTGAACCAAAACATAAAAAGTTCAGATTCTGTCCTTGTTACACCAGCTCTCACCCTGACACAGCCTAGAATTATCTGAGGGTCTCAACTGAGGGACTACCCAGATCAGGTTATCTAGGGCCATGTTTGGGAGCAACTGTCTTGGACTGATGATTGATGTGGTAGAGCCCAGCGCATTGCGTCCAGTGCCATCTCTACGCAGGTGGTCCTGGGATATATAAGGAAGGTAGCTGACTACGAACCGCTGGGAAAGCCAATGAGTGAGCCAGCAAACAACATTCCACTGTGGATTCCTCTTCAAGTTCCTGCCTTGCTTGAGTTTCTGCGGTGGCATCCCTCAATAATGGACTGTGACCTGCAATGTAAGTAAAATAAACCCTCTCCTCCTCAAGGTGTTTTTGGTCAGTGTTTTGTCACAGCAACAGAAGGAAACTAGACAAGTTCTTAATGCAATGACCTTTAAGATACTACTATACACAAGAACTAAAAGGGCTAGAGATGGGGAATAAAGAAGTCATCTTCATACGCAGCTGACAGTCCTGAAAGTTTCACCAGAGAATCCTCAGACCACATAAACAAAGGATCAAGATACAAAGACCACATACAGACATCAGACACTCGCTATACACTGAGAATGAGTATGCTGAGAACCAGAGAAAACATCTCATTGTAAAAGAAAGTAAAATGCCCAGAAATAAATCTAACCAAGGAAGTTGAAGACCTCCATGACAGAAACTGAAGACACTGAAGAAAGACTGGAAAGCAAGGGATGGAGGGGTCCCATGATTATGGATGGGAAGGATCAATATTTGATCAAAAATACCTTATACGTATGTATGAAATTCTCAATAATTTTTTTAACCTAAAAAAAAAAAGCGAAGAAAAACACAGGCAAAGTATTTCAAGACATAAGCACAGGCAAGGACTTTCTAAAGGCTTGGCAGCATAAGAAATGATCCCAAGGATTGACAAACAGGCTTATATAGAATTAAAAAGCTCCTGTTAAGATAAAGGAAAAAGATGAAGGAGGTAGAGAGATAATCTATCGTGTGTTGTGGGGAACAACCTTTGCCAACTCTACATTTCCCAGGGAATTAGTATCTAGAATGTATGACAAACTGCAAAAAACTGAACACTAAGAAATTCAATTAATAAACATATTTTGGATTCTATAGCTAGCTACTCTCCCCCACCCTCCCACCCCCACCCCCAGCCCCACTCCTTGGCCTCAACCTCCTTTACTGCACCAAGGTGAGCTGAACTCTCTGCACACTCTGTGCCTGTACAACAACTCACTGCCTGGAGCAAACCCCACCCATTCCCACTGCTTACTTCAGACGCATGCCCTGCACGCCCGCTAGCCCTGAGAGCTCAATAATTATCCTCATTTCCTAAGTCTGGTCATGCCTACTTTTGTAAGAGACTACTCAAAACCTTGTCCTTTCCTGCAAAACCTCAAAACTCTTTCCTGCACTCCCTCAAGCCATGGCCTTGTTTCCTTGGAAAACAAGCAATCACACAACAAGTTTTTATAAGCTTGTATCCCAAGCAAGCATCCACATATCTGCACTTCTGCCCTAATACTGCCTCGTGATATGTACTCATCTCATGCTTCTCTGCTTTCTAAAGGTCATGGCACCATTAACGTTTTGTTTTGATAAATCATATATTGAATCATTTTAGAGATTTGTGCATCATGAAAACAGAAGCCCTTTGACATTCTATCCAGCTCATGACTACTAAGTATTTAAAGTAAGTTTAACATCAGGCCATTAGCTTTATGAAGTATCATTACTCTTTAGAAAGCTACTATAATTTAGGGTGGGTGAGTAATTGACAAAGGGAATCCAGGAAAACCCAGATAGAAACTCATGATGTGTAACAGATAATCTCACTAAGACAGCTGACATGATTATGCTTAAAGACAGAAACTGCTAACCACAGAAAGAAATGTGAAGAGCTGAGTATAATAAAGTTAACAAAGTATTTTTTTAAAAGCAAAACAAAGTGAACAGATAAGACACAAACATTAAAGACTATCCTACAGAGTAAGTGAAGTCCTATAAACCAGTAAGAAAATAGTCTAATGGGAAAATAGGTGAACACCCTGGAACTGCGTATCATGAAGAAGAAACATGGCTAGTTGATAGAAAAAAAGCACAACAACTTGACCTCATCATTGATCATACTGCATTATAATTCATACCACAATGACTACTACTTTACACCAATATACTGTCAAAAATAAAAATCAGATAATACCAACTTAACCACAGAGGCTTTAATATGGCATAAACTGTCCAACTCTTCCATAAAGTAACTTGATAAGGTTGAAAGCCATCATCAGTTCTAGTTACATACCTAAAAAATTTGAGCATGTACAGTAGGAGAAAAAATGCTTATAACAATACTGTCCAAAGCTGGAAATAGGCTAGATACCCATTAATAGTAGACTGAATAAACTGTGGCATATATATGTCATATAAATGGAAACATTGAAAACTGAGTAAGGCCTGGCAAGATGGCACTTTCTGCTAAGTCTAAGGCCTGAGCTGGATCCCCAGGACTAATGTGAAGAGTATGGCTTCTCAAAAGGTGTCCTGGGACCTCCATGAGTGGACCACTGCACGCTGTGACAGGCCTCACCCCAAGAAATAACTTTTTAAAAAATTAACCAAATAAATAAACTTTAGAAGCACAGTGGTGAGTAAATGTCATCATTAAAAAATACTCATTAACAAGACAAACTGAACAATGTTGATAGGACTGATTTGGGAACTTTTAAGGAAGTGCACTTAGACAGATGGAAGGAGAGCTCTAGGAGCCTGAGGGAAGAAGAAGAGAATGGTGGCTGGGGAGAAAAGTCAGAACAAACTGTCTAATGCTATCAAATGCTGCAAGAAGACAGGCCAAGTGTGGTGATGCACCCTGCAGACCCAGCACTTGGGAGGGTGAAAGCATGGGGCTATGAATTTGAGGCCAGCCTGAGCTACACAGTGAGGCAGACAGAGTAATACAGCAAGACCCTGTCTCAAAACCTGAGAGGAGGGAAGAGGAGGAAGTTGAGGAAGGCTAGCCTGAGTGACAGGAGTAAGACAACAACTGAAACCATGCTTCAAGAGTAATAACAGGTTAACTAAGATGAAGGAAGAAAAAGCTGAGAGGCACGGGACTGATATAAACAGGTAAGAACAGACACACACACAGAGCCCAGCACAGAGTAACACGGTACCTGGTTGGTGGCACCACTCATCCACTCATTCCATCACTGTAAGCAAGAGTCAATCCTTAGGCCAGCACTCTGCTCAAGTGCTCAGCCTTCAAGGGTCATTATTTGAAGATGAGGAGTGTACACAGAAGAAATGCTATGGGAAATGCCTATGTGCGCAAATGACCTTTACTACACTTTCTGAATGTAGACCTGCCTATAAATGCCAAAGCCAACAGAAGTTAACAAGAGTCAAGGTAAATAAATCTGTTCCTACGGGAATTTTAAATATCAGTGCTCAAACATAGCTTGAACATTTCTACTCTTGTAGGTGTAATGTTTTGTGCACTATGTAAGTTTTACCGTTGTTATTCAAGTGCCTATTTCTCTGCCCTCATATCTTGTTTCAATCTGGACATGGCATTGTAATGCTTATATCAAGAATTTCCTGGGTAAACAGTTCTTACCATTTATTCTCTGCCTTGTCAACAAATGCTGATCACCCAATGTCTGGGCAGAATAAAGAATAGGGTGGGACATCTGCCAGCAAAGGGTGGGGGGACAAGATCAGCAGCAAGATAGAGGAATCGGAGCCATAAAGAAGGGGTCTGAAAGCCAGATTAGCATAGGAGGTAAAGATAATCATTTAATCGCTCAGCTATTAAAATACAGTTTTGAATAAATCTTGTTTCTTCTGTGTGGTTATTAGGGAATAGCATAAGGTAAAGAAATATAGCTGCCTTATTAATTAATTATTTATATTTATATTAAGGATACTTCATTTACATATTCTATTTTGGACATGCCATTGACTTTGTAATAGAAGAAACAGAACTTAAATTTCATAGTATTAATAATTTGTAACCTACTAAAAATATAGTTACTAATGTAGTTTGAAAAAATAATATTCAGAGCCCGAATTTTCCAAGACAGTATACTCTCCACATGGCTCTCTTTTGTCCTCAGATTGTAAACATCTAACCACTCATTCAGGCTTTGTGAATGAATACCAAGCTGAATGGTTACTAAGGCTAAGCCATGGACACTGATCCAGAGTGAAATGTCTTCTAAGAGGCCAACAGGAGATAAGGAAATCATGAGCACATCCTCACCCCTTCACCGGCCTTCTGCAAGTCTGAAGTCGTGTTTCTTGTGTCATTGCCAGCATCTCCACCCTCAGAGCTGCTTTTGTTCTCCTCTTCTTTGCAGTCTTTATCATCTTCATCTCCTGGAGATTTCCGGGACTGTTTAGAAGACTTCTAAACATATTTAGACAAGTTAAGAATTAGAGTCAAAAGTAGAGCTCCAAATGCACAAATGTTAAGTAAAGAGGTGCACAAGGAGCTGTTGGCATGTAGTCTGTGTGGCTTGACACAGCACATATAGAGAACATGCATTGTGCCAAGGCTAGGCTAGGTGATGAGGGACACATCATTCTACTCCTCTGGGCCTCTAATAGCTAGCTAGAAAGGAAGCATATGTGGGATAGACAACTCCCAAGTTCTTGTAAGAAGTGTGATATTAAAAACTAGACTACACAGATACCCACAACAGGACTGAATACACTGGGTGAGTACCTACTACCCTGGGAGACATGAGAACTGGGAGACATGCTCAAAATCATCATGTCCTTCTCTGTCACATTATAGTAATTGAAACCAAGGTTTAGAGAAATGAGGTGAACTTTCCAAGACAACACATGACATTCAAGGTAGAATCCTTGCAGCAGTATGGCTAAGAGTATAAGAACCTGGACAAAGCTTTTGTATCACAGCACAACACAAACAAGTTAATCTTTAAACTATGGGTAATTATTTAAACACTAAGTCTATGCTGGAAAACCAGTCTATGTTCTTTGTCATCTTGCATTTGAAATCAAACTATAGCTTGCAGTAAAAGTCTCCTGGCAGAATAGTTAGAAAAAGATGTCTCCAATTTTATGTCTTATTTATAATGATGAAATGTAAGATTTTCTTACATTTCCTTTTAAAATATTTTTTTTAACTTTTTAGAAAGATTTATTTATTTTATGTATATAAGTACACTTTAGCTGTCTTCAGACACACCAGAAGAGGGCACTGGATCCCATTACAGATGGTTGTGAGTCACCATGTGGTTCCTGGGAATTGAACTCAAGATCTCTGGAAGAGCAGTCAGTGCTCTTAACCACTGAGCCATCTCTCTCCAGCCCTGAATTTTTATAATTAAATTTATTTACTGTGTATGAGGATGTATTTGTGTGGGTGTATGCACCTGCCATGGCATGTGTGGAAGTTAGAGCATAACCTATGGGAGTTAACTCTGTCCTCCAATCGAGTGGTTCCTGAGTCTAACTGAGGTCATCAGGCTTGGTAGCAAGTGACTTCACCCACTAAGTCACCTTGATGACTGCTATTAAGTGTTTTTGTTTGTTTGTTTGTTTTAAGTCAAAAATGAGTTTAATTCCAAGCATATAACAATGACTAATGATTTGTGTGAATGACCACTAGGTAGAAAAACTAGACAGTCTGTTCTAGTGTAGTCCCTTTAACATTTTTTTGCCTTTTCACCTGTCAAATTCATTTTTCTCTTAAAATTTGAGGGCTGGGATTAGAGCTCAGTTAGTAGTGCTTGCCTAGCATGCAGGAAACTCTGGGTTTGATTCTGTAGCATTATTTATACTGGGCATGAGGGTGCATGTCTGTAACCCCAGCCCTCAGGAGATAGAGGAAGGAGGATCACAAGTTCAAGGGCAACCTTGGACTATATAATGGGTTTGAGACCAACCTGGGCTATATGCAACCATTTCTCTAGGGAAAGAAGTAAAAAGGAGACAGGGAACTTTAAAGAAATTAATCTTCAAATATTTTGCAAACAAAAACTAAGGTAAATGGACTCAACCAAATCATTTTTTGGCCTTCTAGAGATGAATTACTAAATTTGAGCCCCCTGATACAATCAGATTTTAAATATTATAGTATTTTGTTTGTGCATATGTGTGTGTGTGCAGGTGTGGGATAAGCAGTTATGAGCAGCCTGATGTTAGTAATGAGAAGCCAAGTCTGGTCCTCTACAAACAGCAAGTGCTTTTAATTTCTGAGTCACCTCTCCAACCCCTTACCTACACAATCATTTCTTTTTGGGTCTTTATGTTGCTGGGTTTTTGGTTTCTTTTTTAATGCAAAGATGGGCTGAAGAGATAGCTCAGTGATTAAAAGAGCTTACTTGCAGAGAACATGGGTTCAATTCCCAGAACTGTCATGATGGCTCATAACTATTTATGACTCCAGTTCCAGGGGATCTATAGCCCCATCCTGGTCTCTGCAGGCAATGCACACATGTATTGTACATACATACATGCAGTTGACACACACACATATTTAAATAAATTTAAAATATATAAATAAATGTAAAATACAAAGGGAAAGATCATCCCGTTACATGACAGAACACATTATAATGCTTCTATTTTACTTAACTAAAACTACAAACCACACTCAAAATGTTAGTTTAAGATGTTATTACTGCCAGGCAGTGGTGGCGCATACCTTTAATCCCAGCACTTGGGAGGCAGAGGCAGGTGAATTTCTGAGTTTGAGGCCAGCCTGATCTACAGAGTGAGTTCCAGGACAGCCAGGGATACACAGAGAAACCCTGTCTCAACCTGTTCCCCCAACCCCCCTCCAAAACCAACCCAAAATGTTATTACTTTTAACTTTTAGATTAAAAAAATTTCTTAACAAAGTTTGGAGCATGGTCAGTTAAAGATCCCATATGATGATATAATGGTAACGTTTTCATTTTAGTAACTATCATGTAACAGTTGAAATGTGCTAACTGCATTATCCAGTAACCTCAAATAATAGTCCTGATCCACCACTCTCAGCCTGACATACATCACGAGATATGTTTGTGTGTACATATATATCCTGTGCAAGGTGTTTGCGAATAACACTGAGTTTATGCTTCTCAGCACTTGGCATGAATACAAACACCAAGTTTTGATACCAATGGGAACTAGGGCATCACTGTACTTCCACTGATGGGTAACAATATTTAGTATCTTAGCAGGAAGTCTAGCAGCCAAGCTAGCTTTCTAAATCTCTTCAGATCATAATCCCTATATGTTTGTTTGAAATGGGTGTTTATCATCTATTTTATTAGTGTGGCACTGTATTGGGTTTATGTGTAATTGTTACTTTGTTAACTAAAATGCTTGCTCTTTTAGCATCTTTACTAGTCATTTGTTTTAAGAATTTGATAAGCCTTAACTGTAAATCATTTGCATACAAATACTTTTAATCTATACTTTTCAGTATCTGCTAGTGCTTAATATGAATCAGCTATAACTTTACTTAAAAGATATATAATTTTCTTCTGATCTGTTGTACTTTGGCTTTTGGTTATTGAAGTTTTTTCCCTCACAGGTAAATGAAATTAGGTAAACAGAGGAGACATAAGATAATCCTTTACCTAACTGGGATGTTGCAAAAGGTTTATTGACATTAATTTTTAAGTGCAAAGGGAAACTATTCAACTTTAAGAGAAATTCAACACATGCAACAAAAAGAAAACAGTGTGAATCCAGAAAAAGTACCAGGGTCACAGCAGGAAGTAGTTTCTCCAAGTGTTATTCCCATGTCAGTGCACTTAGAAACTAGATTCCCCGTTCTTTCCTACAAGTTTTCAATTAGCAGTGTGGGGGCCTTAAGGCATGTCAACAGCAGTTCACAGAATTCTGATACACAACGAGATACTATGTGATACTATGTGATACTGACAGTAAAAAGCCAGAGTTCTGACTTGCTTCTGGGCCCATACCTATAACCACATCATTTGGGAGTTTAAGGCAAGAAGACTACCATGAGTTCAAGGCTAGTCTGGAATATAAACTGTGTTCCAGGCTAGCCTGGATTACAAAGATTGTTCCTCTACAAGGATAAAAAAAAAAAGACAAAACCAAAAACCAAAACAACAACAACAACAAAAACCAACCCTTCCTCCATTCTAAAATACAAATTTATAAAAAAAGTTAAAATTCTGGGTTAAGCTGTAGCTCAAGTGGTAGAATATTTGCCTAGCACTATGCAAAACACCAATAGCAAAAAATTAAACAGTTCTTAAGTGATTGTGAAGCTGAAATTAAATATTTGTAATTTTATTCAATTAAAATTAAACAATCATTTTAAACAGATAAACTTTAGCCCTCACCTTTACTGCTGTAAAGTGTTAATTCCTAATGTCCTAACTATGATTCTTGGTACTGTTGATCTTTGAAACATGTAATGAAATAATGACATTTAAAGGTCACATGTTCACTGTTAAAAGTCTATAAACCTATGTAGCTTTTACATAATCTAGGGTTGCAAACACATTTCATAGAAGCTCAGCAGGCAGTCAATTAAATAAAAATAACTCAAATGGATGTTTAAGTGAAACCCAAAATGCTAAAAGAAATTCAGTCTAAAAATAAATGCAATGGAAGAAACCGTTTGAGAGGGATTTTTTTTAAAAAAAAAAAAAAACATTTATAAACTTTATCCCCATCAAAAGCATTCATGTTTGTTTGTTTGCTTATTGTGGTATATGTGTATATGCATATGTGTGTTCAACTCCTTCTCTACCCCTCCCACTACTTTCCCCTGACAACTCTGCATGTGCCTGGGCTTTTTTTAAAAATTTAACTTAATACCCACCGTGTCCATTTAGCCGCCTGTATATTCATGGCTGTTGGGCTATCTACCAGAACATAGATACTCTCAAAGGGCCTGAATCTACCTCATAATTTTAGATGGGGTCTCTCAATGAATCTGGCGTTCTCTGAGTGAGCTGACCAGCAACCCCTTTCTAGGGATCATCTTGTTTCACTACCCACCCAGCTTAAGAGTTACAGTCACGTGGGCCGGGACTTTAGGTGGGTACTAGGTTATCTAAACTTGGTCTTCATGCTTGTGTAGGAAACACCTTACCCACCTGAACAAACTCTCCAGCCCCAGCCATCATGTTTGTAATCAATAAGGTACACAGAGAATAACACAATTAGGAACATAGGAAATGCATATAATTTCATCTGTATGTTAGCAAGGTGGATTTTAAAGATTGCCAAAATCTGAATAGTCTGAGAAGCTTTTGGTACTTGTTTTCTCAGATGATTTCTAGATATATCCAGTCACTAAATACAAGAATACTTCTAAATAGAAGTAATTTCTTCAAGCATTTGGTTTTCAAGAATCCATTTATCTCACTTTTAGTGTCTATGGGACAGTTTCACAAATGTGGTTTTTTTTTTTGATTGCATATTTGAAATACTGTATAACAGACCTAGTCTTTTCTTTTATAAATTACCATGTCACTGCTGCTACACTTGGAAGAAAATCCAAACTCATCGACACAGCTTAAAAGTCTGCCCTATGCAGCATTTGCCTGTCTCTTTACTCAGGATCTGGGCATGCCTGCGCTGGGTTTAGGTGCATGTCAGACCTTTGCCTTCTCAGGTTTCCTGCTTCATTCCTTTCCCTCTGCCACAGATGGTTCTTCTCCTTCACCCTTCTTTCAAGTCTTTAGCATAAGCTGCGTCTTTGCAGAAAGGTCTAGCCACTTTTCTAGTATGTGTTTTCTTGACCTCATTTTCTTCCTTCAGAACCCCTTTCACAATTTACATTTATTTATCACCTTGTTATTGTCTCCCCTCTCCCTTTTTATGGAGTTGAGTTTCCTTACTCCTACACAACCAGTTCAATTCAGTGTGTGGCTCATCCTATATGCTTAACCCTCCCCCTTCAACTAAGCATGTACTTTCAGGGCAAGTCAACCTTGAGGAGAAGTCGGAAGTGACTCCCTTACTACATCACTGTTTTTGGCTTTCTCCCTCTGGTATGCTACTGCCTCTAAAGTTTGTAGTATGTGTGTTGGGGTCGGGGGGGTCAGGGAGTGGTGCTGAATGATATGTTCTAGGCAAGTACTTTGCCAGAGAGCTATACCTCCCACCCAATCTGAACGCTTCAGTGTGTATGCAGGACACAGCAACAGTAGGAGGGGGTTTTCAGTGACCTTTGACGTGTAGGACTTTTTCCGTTTTGAGCCTCCTTTTTCATTCTTTCTTTTGCCTTTTCCATCTTCTACTCTATCACCTTCTTCCTCACTGCTTGCATCTGCAGTATTTCCACCTTCTCCCTCAGTTTCTGAAGAGCTCTGTTGCTGAATTGTCTAAGGAAAAAAAATTAGCCAATTACATTTTTAAAAAAAGAGCAGGAACACAAACTGGAAAAAAATAACTATGTTTTAATTTCAAAGACGTTGGACTACTTTTAACATTTTCAAAATAAAGGACTATGAGAGCCAGGCACAGTGGCACATATATCTAATTTCAGCAACCAGGGAGGTTGAGGTAGGAGGGCTGCTTGGAGCCAAGATAGTGAAGCTAACCTTAGCAGCATGTGTAATCCTGATTCAATTAGTGACTCAAGTGGCTGCCAAAGTCAGTTTTTCAATGTCCACTTAACTCAGGCTCTTCTGGGCAAGAGCTAGTACTTAATCAAAGAAGAACTCTGCCCTCAAATGAATGGAAGGTTAGTACTAACATGAAGGACACTTTACAAAGGTGCATAAGAATTAAAAGCAAAGGATGAGACACAACAAAGAGACCGTGATGCAAACTATTACCTGGTACCCAGTAAATTTCACTCCTGGATTATTTTCAATTTCCCATAATCCTTCATTAAATCCTTTCCGTTTGTTTGACTTTCCAAACTTGTCTTTGTATTCCTTATATGGGAAAAGGTCTTTAGGACCTAGAAATGCACTGCAGGGATAGATAGAAATAGAACTGACATGCTGATCTTCAAATACAAGGTATTCTAAATATCAGGATCAAATGTGATGTCAGAGCACATTACAATAAACATATTTAAAGTACACATAAGCCCTGTGGGTTGAGCACATATCACAAGATGCTTTAGAAACATATTTCAAGGCAATAAAAATGGGTATCTGAGTGTGTAAGCCACCAACTCTGGATTGTCCTATTTTGACTTTACATTATATACACTATGTTTGCTTGACACTGATTCCTAGTTACACAAGTATAATAACTAAAGCTATTTACTTTGATTGCTTCTATCATCATTTAAACTAGTATCTATGTTAATCTTACTGTAAATAAGGGTTTGTGGGATTTATAGTAAGAAGTTAAATATTGGGATAAAAATTATTTAATTCTGTATAGTACTTTATAGAATAGTTAGCCAGTATTATTTCTGTAAATTGGGCATCAATGGGGGTAGGGGAGAACAAACCAGAAATATACAGAATTATATCTAATTTAAATCTTACACTAAATTGATTGTAAACATTAAAAAGTAGTCAAAATTCTGTAGCTAACACATGGCTGCACTCTAAACAGTCTGTAGCGCTGTTATTTGTGATCTAAGTCTAGTCAGTGAAGCTACTGAGGCTCACTTTGGCTGACACTCTGGAGACTTATATTTTAAACTAAGATTTATGTATCTATTAATTTAACGAATACTAATCAAACCCCTATGGTGTGACAGGCATTGTTGCAGTTGTTCTGGAATTCCACAGAGAATAAGGCACAGCCATTGCTGCCTTCATGAAAAAGTATATAGGTGCTAAGAGGTTAAGATGGTAAACAAAGCAAGTACTTTGTGTATTAAGAGAGGAAGGATGGGGGCTGGTGAGATGGCTCAGTGGGGAAGAGCACTGACTGTTCTCCAGAAGGTCATGAGTTCAAATCCCAGCAACCACATGGTGGCTCACAACCACCCATAATGAGATCTGACGCCCTCTTCTGGTGCTGTCTGAAGACAGCTACAGTGTACTTACATATAATAAATAAATAAATAAAAAAAAAGAGAGGAAGGATGGTATCTTAGCTTCTTCTCCTACTGCTGTGATAAAACACCCTGGGGATCCCCCCTCTGAAGAGAAGGAGAGGGGTGGAAGGAAGGATTGTGGAGGGGGTGACTGAGAGAGGGAGAGTGGGATGCAAAGTGAGTAAACAAACCAAAACCAAAACTAACAAACAAAAAAACACAACAAAAACACCCTGAAAAAAGCAAGTTAAGGAAGTAAGGACCTATTTAGCTTACAATTTAGGTCATCATCCATCATTGTAGGGGAGTCAGAGTGGCAGGGATCTGAAGCAGCTAGACACATTAAATCCAAGAGCAGAGAGTAATGAATTAATGGTCAACTCACTCCACTCATACACTTAGAATCCATTTTGGGGAATGGTCCTGTCACTGTGGGTAGGTCTTTATATCTCAACTCAATTAAGAAATGCCTGAACAGATATACCCATAAGCCAACTTAGTCTAGATAATTTCTCATTGAAACTTTCTGTGGTGATTCTAGATTGGGTCAAATTGACAATTAACTAGCCATCACAGATGGGTAGACTAGGGATGACTTTTATAATTTTAGCTATAAAGATTGGGGAAGGCATCACCAGAAAGGGAACATCTAAGAAAAGGAGTTGTAGAAAATATTTAATCCCAATACAGGCTTTCACTGTGCCTTTGACCATTCAGTTTTTAGTTAAAAGGCACACAACTTTTATTATTTACAATAAGCCTTAATCAGCACTAGAGCTGGGCAGATAATTATGCTCTATGCTACTAAAATCTACTTTCTATAGATAACCCTGAGTTATTCCTCACTATGGTTTTTTTTGTTTTGTTTTTTGTTTTGTTTTTTGTTTTTTGAGACAGGGTTTCTCTGTGTAACCCTGGCTGTCCTGAAACTCAGAAATCTGCCTGCCTCTGCCTCCCAAGTGCTGGGATTAAAGGCGTGTGCCACCACCGCCCAGCTAATTCCTTACTATGTTTTATCTTGGCTGCTCTTAACTCCAATTGACTAGCCCTCATGGTTATACTTTCTTGACTTTGAATCCTTGGAGTCTTTCTCCTCTCTCCACCTTCTTCTCTCTCCACTCATGGTCCAGAACACCAAGCCCCGCCTATCTCAATTCTGTCCAGTTACAGAGTGTAGGCATCTTTATTCACCAGTCAGAAATAACCTGGAGGCATGGTCACATAGCTTCACTTGAGTCTAAGGGCAGATTCTCTACTCTCTGGGACAGGCCTTACCCTTACCCTGGACCCTGCACTTAACATTACAATACACAGAAACATCAAACCTCACAAGTGGGTGAAGGAACCATCTGTGCTGTACCTGGGAAAGAATAATGTGTCCAAGAAACACTGAAGAGGCCAGGGGGCTAGAGTGAAATGAGTAACAGTAGACCAGTGTGGGATAAGGACAGGGAGCTAATAGTAATAGGTTGGCAACACAGCTTATTTAGGATCCTGGAGGTCACTGCAAAGGTATTCAGTGATGTGTCAACAGCATCATTTTGGCTACTGTTTTTGGAAACTAAGCAAAGATTAGGAAAGAGAATGTAAGTAAGAAGTGACAGAAGGCTACCGAAGTAAAGTAATACTGGCAACTTGGGCCAGGAGGACAATGTAGTTAGTGAAGAAATAGTCAAGTCCAGAATTCATTCTTAGGAAAGAACTTTTGACAGAGAAAGTGGATTTGAGGCTACCTCTAAGGTTTCAGAATAAGAAATAAGAAAGCTGGAGTTGTTATTTACTGAAATATGATTTTTCTTTTGGAGGGATATATTTGGGGAGAAGCTCACTGTTAGGTGTAAAATCTAAAGTCCCAGTTAAGACATTTAAATGAAGATATCAAGTAGGGAATTAGAAGATGATTCTAGAAATTTAAAAAGGCTGTGAATTAGAGATAGGAATTTAGAAATCAGCAAAAGATGACACTGAAACCTTCCAGTCAACATGTTAGCAGCAATTCATAAATTCCATCTTCTGACATGGTATAGCAATGATCTCTCACACCATCCAGTTGATTAAAAATACAACTAACATATTTATACTAAGCATGCTGATACAAACTCCTAATGCATTTAGGAAGTAGAGACAGGAGTCTGGACCCATTCTGGGCTATGGTGAGACCCTGTCTGTAAAAGAGAAGGAAGTTTTATCTAAGAATATAGCCCTGGCAGTCAATAATACTCTAGGAAGACCACACATCCAAGACTATTTGGGCAGTACAAATTGCTATTGGTGGTTTAAAAAGAGACAACACAAAGTTGAATGGATGGAGAAGGTATGGGTCCAGGAAGAGTTGGGGGACAGGAAATGAGTATGATCAAAACACAGAACCAAGAACTAATGAAAATGATTGAGTGGTAGGTATGCCAAGGTCTTGTTTGACAAGCAATATGAAAATGAGAAAAAAAGTGGACACTGTATAAGGCTAGTTCATTTTCAAGGAAACATAACAGGAATTAGTACTCTGGCTTGACTTTCTACAAGCACTGACTCTATGCAGAGAAAGTAACTGTGGGCCGAGGTACCTAATGAAGAAAAGGCACATACAAATTCTATTAGATGAAAATATAGGGCTTGGGTATAGCTTAGTTGTAAAGTTCTTGCCTGCTTGAGGACTTGCAGCTAGTCCAGCAAAACACAAACACAAACACACACACACACACACACACACACACACACACAAAACACAAGAAAACAAACAAACAAAAATAAAACAAAAGAATAACTAAGCCAAACTCAAAACAATAAAAAAAAACCCTCATAAAATGTGTATTTCCTGAAAGATTCTCACATAAGAAAAAAAAAAATCTGTCTTTAGGACTTTATCCCAGTGCTTTCAAGACCAGAATGAAGTTAGAGTGGAAGAAATTAGCAAGCTAAGATTCATGCCAAATTCTGCCAACATTCAAAAGAAAATAAATGCTATAATCATAGTGTGGTAAGACCACCATTGTCCCCAGCATCATTCTCTTTATTTCTTTATTAACAGATGACTTCTCCCTATTCCCCAGCTCCCCACAGCCCTGTGTGGCCACCTGACCAGGTTCCTGGCAATGGGATGAATGTAAGCAGAAGTGATCCATGAGCCTTTCTTGACACTTCCTTACGAGGCATTCCTTGTTTTTCACTCTTCTCTCCTTCCCTCTCCCTGGATGATGCATGTATAACTGAAGCATGTTAATTTTTAGAAACAAGCAAACGAGCTTGGGTGTGAAGGCAAGTGACTTTAACTCCAGCACATAGGAGGGAGAAACAGGGCGATCTCTGTGAGTTCAAGGTCAGCCTGGTCTACATAGTAAGACTCTAACAAACAAGTACACTAATACCAAGGACTGGTAGGGTCCAACAAAGAATACTGAGTTCTTAGCAAATCTGTCTATCCACTCTACCTGTGCTCACTTCTGTATAACTTCTGAAAGAAGGAAATACATGTCTATATTAATCTATATATTAACAGACATAATTAGAAAACCTTTAAAAGGAAGTGCATTTGTGATAAGTCTAAAATTGAAAGAGTTTAAGAGAACATAACTTTGTCCTATAAAAATGAGTTGAAGAAGCTTCTGTAAAGAGAAAATGCAGAGTCCTGAAAGGGTCCCCAGGAATGGTAAGCATACCACTCCAGGACTTTACAAGCATCCTGAAAAGAGACTGTGTGTGATAGCCAACACTTGAAACACAAACAGAAGAAAAGATGTGCTTTCAGTAATCAAAACTCTATGCAGGAAAACTTATTTTATGGCTTGAATTTGAAGCACTTCCCCTATCCTGTGTTTGGACATGCAGTCACTGATGGTGATGCTAATTTGGGAAGCTGTGATGTCTTTATGAGGTGAGGCCTGAATGATCAGCCAGTAGAAATGGATCTTTTAAGCTATGCCTATGTCTGTTCCTGTTTTGCCTTTTCTACACGTCCTAGTTCACCATGTAAAAACCCATCACCAAGTATTCTTGGGGACACAGACCCCATCATGTCTGCCCTGCTATGATGAACTGAGAAATCCTCAGAAACCATGAGGCAAAATAAACATTTTCTTCCTAATGTTGCTTCTGTTATGTATTTTGTTACAACATGCAAAAATAATAATACACTTTTCATTAGTAAAAATGTAAAGTTTGGCTACTTTTTAAATGGATATAATGGCTAACAACATATAAAATAGTATAGATCACAGTTAAGTATATAATCTAGTGTAGTCAAATTAGAGTTATTGGAAATTTAAGCTATTTTGTTAACTTACGTTTCATGGGTACCAAAAAAGAAGATAGGGTACTTGTTCGCTGGAGGCTTCACAGCTCCCTCTGGGAGTTCATCAATCTAGTAAAGATAAATTCAGTTATGAAATAATGTTGTAAACACATATAAACATTGTTTTGATAACTTACTGCTAATTTCAAAATACTATTAGTATAATAAAAATTCTAATAGTTTTTTTTCTCAAACCTAGTAAAATTATTCTAACCATCCTATTTGGCCTACTTAAAACTTAAATTGGTTATACCCATTATTATAATTTATTGAGCCCAAACTATTCATTTCTTTTGACTTAAGAGTTACTTCTGGAAATCTGTTCTAGTGAAATAAAATAACAGAGAAACAAAAACTGCACTTTTTATTAATACCTCTCAAGTTCCATCTATGATCTTTT
>NW_022196904.1:71946519-71966457 GCF_008632895.1 Mastomys coucha
AAAAAAAAAGAAAAGAAAAAAGAAAAAAAAAATCCAAGTCCATGTTTTGTTGACCATATACTCCTTGTATATGGTCAACCTCCTAATGGCTCCCCCCACCCCAGAGAAGCTGAGTTCTTCTCCACCTGCACCCCCTGCCAGAACCCATCAACTGTGGAGAGCTACACCTCAGTATTCCCACACATTTTTTTTAAAGTTCTCTTTGATTGATGGCTTCCTCTCTAGGCTGTCACTTTTTGGGGGGGAAGGGTTGGAGTGGAGGTAGAGGTTGTCACACCATCTTGTCAGCCCTACTGGGTGATAACCTGCTCCTCTATCAACCACGCTGACTAGTCTCCAGTTCTACTGTGCATGCACCATTCAGATCCTCCATCTTTCCTACCTCTCTATCACATATTAATCATAGTGGCATTGAAAGCTATAGTATAGGTCACACAGTATATACCCTTTTGTCCAAATATCTTTACATGCAAATGTTTGTTGCAATGAGTTGTTGGTCTGATTCAAAGTCTCTGGCTTCTGCTACCCAATCACTACTGAATCCTTGTTGAGACTCCTCTCTAATATCCTGCTATTGACCAAAGTCATTGATATACTGTGGCTATGCTTCCACAGGACCAGTCCCTTCATGCACTCTAGATGGAATAAATGTTGGGGTGGGCCAACTCAAAACCTTAGATCGGAGCCAGGGTGGTAGCTGAGTTGGTCAGCATGGGCCTCTGCCAGCGGTGGCTGGTTAGGAGGCGGAACCAGCCCTCCTGCCCATGCCATCAGTGCTGTCCATGTACTATTTATTTGCTTGTTTGTTTGTTTATTTTATGAATATCAGTGCTCTATCTGTATGTACACATGCATAGCAAAAGAAGGCATCAGATCACAGATGGTCATAAGCCACCATGTAGTTGCTGGGAATTAAATTCAGGACCTCTAGAACAGCAGCCAGTGCTCTTAACCACTGAGCCATCTCTGCAGCCCCCCTAAAGCTGTATTTTTTAAAGCAATGACAAATACATATCCCTAGAACATATTTATTTTTTTAAAATAACATTTTAAAGATTTATTTATTTATTTTATGTATATGAGTACACTGTAGCTGTACAGATGAGTTGTGAACCTCCATGTGGTTGTTGCAAATTGATTTTTTTTTTTAGGACCTCAGCTTGCTCCAGTCAACCTATCTCGCTTGGGTTGGCCCAATTCGCTCTAGCCCAGAGATATATTTATTATTATTCATAAGTACACTGTAGATGACTTCAGACACACCAGAAGAGGGCATCAGATCTCACTATGGATGGTTGTGAGCCACCATGTGGTTGCTGGGATTTGAACTCAAGACCTTCAGAAGAGCAGTCAGTGCTCTTACTTGCTGAGCCATCTCTCCAGCCCCCCTAGAACATATTTCAACAAAGGAAGAGTTATGAGAACTAACTGCATTGTTATGTGAATACTGGTCTAAAACATGGTGAGTTTCTCTCTCCATCCATGGAACCCTTAAAGATGCACATTTATTATTTCACTTCCATGGTCCAGAGTCTACAGCTTTTTGTTGCATATATCATTCCTAGTTGTGTACAGGAACCATTTCTGGGATTTTTAAAAAGAAAACAAGTCAGCTCTTCTCAAGACCTACCAGACTTTATATACTGCTGAGGCTGAAAACTTCAGATAGGATGAGGCCTGAATTTCTTAGATTACTTTTAAAAATGATCATTCATCTTCTCATATCATGACTCAACAACATGAAACTACATGGAATTATTTATAAGCATGCTATTTTTAATTTTTTGTTGTTGTTGTTGCTGTTGAGACAGGCTTTACATTGTAGCTAAAGGTAGCTTGGAACTTGTAGCCCCCAGCCATCCTGCTACCTGCAATCCTCTAGCCTCTGCCTCCAGCATGCTGGGATTACAGATAAGCACCAGCATGCCATTTTTGCTCACATTCTTCTCTGATGGCTGAACTTCCCATCTTCCAGAGACACGTTGTTCAATTACAAAAATGATTATTTGTTCATAATAACAAAATAAGCTATAAGACATCCTCAGCAATTTCCAAACATGCTTATATAGAAATGGTTTCTAGTTATAATTCAGCTTTCCAATTGTAATTTGAACATTTTTAACCCTTGCAGTCACAAATGAGTTCTGAAACTTAAGATATAGTAACATGGTAAGTCCACCTGTTGGCCATGCTTTTCTCTGGAAGCTAGTTATGGATGCAAGTCATGACTCTGTCACTTACTGGCTGTGTGATCTTGGCTAGTTACTCAACTGCAGTTTCTTTTTCTCTTCACAAAACACATATTGTTGTTATGACTATAAAGTGAAAGGTAGTTTAGAATCCCTAACACCAGGTGCTCAATAAGTAAAATTATAGGTAATTATTATTACTATCAACCTGTGAAATTTTCTAGGGACCATGTCTTCATTTTGCGCTTGCACATGTGGCACATAACAGGTCTGAGGAGAACAGCAAGTGCCTTTCTTCAATAGCTTTCCACCTTATTTTTTGAGACATGGCCTCTCCCTGATCATGAAGCTTATTAATTCCACTAGGCTGGACAGCCAATGAGCTTCAGGGATCTGCCTCTTTCTACTCCACTAAGATCTAAACTAAGGCTCTCAGGATTCCCTACCAATAGTCATTTTCCTAGGCACTGTAAGACTAAGCGTATTTAAAATTTTATCCCTAATACCACTGATTAAATATGGTTTGAGAATACCCTTCAATGGTTCATCTTTTGGAAGACTGTAGTGTAGTGATGTTAAGAAGCCATGGTACCTCTTTTTGGAGCTAGGGAGGTTGTCCTGGAAGAGATTACAGTTGTTCTCATAGGCTCCCTCAGCTAGTCTCCTAAATTACTCTGTCATTTCCTATCTTTCTTTATAGTATTTCCCTCTTGATACATTTCTACCATTATGTAATCACTCACCACAATATGATGAAGGGAGGGGTCCTCACCAGAACTGGTGACATGCTGTCTAGACTTACAGCATCCACCCACAAAATGACTAATTCATTTATCTAGGTATGGCAAATAGTGGTTATCAATCATCATTGTCATAATGGTTAAAAAAAAAAATCTTATGACTTTGTTAAGAAAAAAACCAAAAACAAATACTTGGTGTTCATAATTGAGTACAATTATAAGTATGTATTTTTAAAGATAGGAACTAAAAATATAAACATTTAAATGTGAGGTCAGTGTGGTATTAAAGGGGAAAAATTCTCCTTCAATTTCCCTGTTGTCATATTTGTAGACATAAATCTTTCTACCAGAGGACTGTAATTGTCATTACATAAAGAGAGTTTCTTGTATTTCTTTCCTGTTGCTCTTGTAATCACACCCTAAAGATCAAAACAAACCATTTCAGTGTGCAAAAGACTGCATCAAGTTTATTTCTGAAAATCAAAAAATTTTATGACCACATTGTTTTATAACATGTTCCAAAATTAGTCTGCAGACTAAACAATCTTGAAGCTTGTCAACACATATTTTAGGTACTGGACAACAGAGAGCACAGGGCTACAGTCTCCAGGAATCAGTGTTTTAAGAAGCTGCCAGGGCACTTTAACACATACTGTATGATTTGTTAGCTTGTGGCTCTTGTAGATGAGCTGTAGTGTTTGTATTTACAAGAAAGTACTCTTAAGGCTTTTTGTATTTAAGATACAAAAATTCAAGATTGCAAAAACGTATCAATGCAAGCTTGTTTTCCTAATTCCTTAAGGAAGTACTGTTAAATATGTAGCCTTTTAGAAATATTTTTTAGTTTATGTATATGAGTTACACTGTTGCTGTTTTCAGACACACCAGAAGAGGGCATCCAATCCCATTACAGATGGTTGTGAGCCACCATGTGGTTGCTGGGAATTGAACTCAAGACTTCTGGAAGAGCAGTTAGTGCTCTTAACCACTAAGCCATTTCTCCAGACCCCTAGAAATATTTTTTATAGTATCTGGAAACTCACAAATGTTTAAAAGACAGTAATCAAATTCAAGAAGTCAAAGTAAATTATGGAACAGATCAGACTGCTCTGATATAAGAACAGCTATCTGTCTGAACAGAATCACTATGGTGTGTAAGATAAGCAAATATTTTGCTATTTAAAATAAAATGGATTTGTTTTCCTGCCATGACATTAATTAACTCTGAACTTTAAAATTTTCTTACACTAGTGTGAAGCTAATATTTCCACACAATATTTAAAATTAAGGAGACTATAAACAAATTACAATTCTGAGAATTTTGTGTTTTTTCTCTGTAGGTCTCACTATGTAGCCCATACTGGCTTCAAACTTGCCTTCTGAGTGCTGAGAGTATAGGCACCCTCTACCACACTTAGCTCTTCATAACTATCTTTCTGTGTATACAAGCATGCACACCTCTGTGGAGGCCAGCAGGCCACTGGGTGTCTTCCTCTATGGCTCTGGTCTACCCCTTTGAGGTAGGAGCTCTTATTTGGGGAAAGGGGTAGGAAACAGTGATTCCTCTGCCCTATCTCCATGCTGGGGTTACAGTACAACTTGTTACACTTGTCTTTTTGTGGGTACTAAGGGTGTACATTCAGGTCCTCATGACTGTCCAACAACTCTGACCTGCTGAACCATCTCCTCACTTTGAAAATGTAACAACAATTACTTTCTGCCTATCAGTCATAATTGCTAGTGTTTAAGGACCCCTCCTCCCCAGCATTAAACTGAATTAACTAAAAGAGGCTCTTTAGTCCACTGGAGATGTGGGAGACACAGCAGGGGGTCTGCTGCAGAGCTGGGGTTAAGACTGGTTTTGGAGGAGCTGAGAGGTGAACATCTGCCGTTAGCCAACTTGCTTCTCTGATCAGAGAGGCCTATGGGTTCCCGGGAGTGCCTGCTGGAGTTGGGGGCTGGGATAAGGCAACAGAGATATGGTTAGGAGGGGAAGATCTGTGTGATCCACTAGAGATGAGGGTAGGGGAAAAGGGAGGCCTCAGCAAATGAACTGATGCAGAGCTAAGGTAGGGAGTAGACTCAAAGCAATTCCTTTAAAATCAGATACAAGATAAGGCTGTCCACTCTACCTATACCTATTCAATATAATACTTGAAGTCTTAGCTAGAACAGTAAGACAAGAGGATACAAATTGGAAAGGAAGGGGGGATACTTAAGAAAAAAAGAAGTATCTTTATTTGATATATATGTAATATGATAATATACATAAATGACCCTAAAAGTTCCCCTGTGGAATTCCTACAGCTGATAAATACTTTCAACAAGTTTTTCAGCTGATAGCCATTTTTAGCTGGATACAAAATTAACTCACAAAAAACAGTAGCCCTATATCCAAATAACAAAGAGATTGTGAAAGAAATCAGGGAAATAATATCTTTCATATTCTCCTCAAAGAATATAAACTATTGGGTAACCCTAACTAATCAAGTGAAATTTTAAGAAGATAAAAATTTTAAGACATTGAAAAAAGAAATGGAAAAAGGTATTAGAAGATGGAAAGAAAATATTTTCAACCAATAGTGCTAGTCAAAATGGACAACTGAATGTAGAAGAATGCAAATAGATCCATTCTTATCCCCTGCAAAACTCAACTTTTGATCAAATGGATCAAAGACCTCATAATCAAACCAGAAACCTGAACCTAATAAAAGAGAAAGTGGGGAATAACCTTGAACTCACTGGTACAAGAAAAGACTTTCTGAACAGAACACCGTTAGCACAGGCATTAAATCAACAGTTAACAAATGGGACTTCATGAAGCTGCAAAGCTTCTGCACAGCAAAGGACACTGTCATTCAGACAAAGCAATAGCCTACAGAATTGTAGAAGGTTTTTTTACCAACTACACATCTGATAGTTAATATCCAAATTATATAAAGAAATAAAAAACATAGCTATCAAGAAAATAAATAACCCAATTAAAAATGGGATACAGATCTAAACAGAATTCTCAAAAGAAGAAATTCAAATGGCTGAGGAATGCTTAATGAAATGTACAACATCCTCAGCTGTCTTAGCTGAGGATTACTATCATCTTAGCTAGGGTTACTATTGTGATGAAACCATGATCAAAGCAAACTGGGGAGGGAAGGGTTTATCCCTTCCACATCACTGCTCATCATCAAAGGAAGTCAGGAAGGGACTCAAATGGCAAGAACCTGGAGGTAGGAGCTGATTCAGAAGGCATGCAGGGGTGTTACTTACTGACTTGCTCAGCTTGTTTTCTTATACTTCCAGGGCCACCAACCTAAGAATAGCACCACCACACAATGAGGTGGGCCCTTCCCTGTCAATCAATAATGAAGAAAATAACCTACAGCCTTGATCTTATAGAGTCATTTTCTCAATTGAGGTTCCCTCCTTTCAGATAATTCCAGCTTCTCTCAAGTTGATATAAAGCTAGCCAGCACATTAGAAAATGAAAATCACAACTTGGAGACTTCACACGCCTCAAAATGACTAAGATCAACAAAACAAGTGACAGTTCATGATGGTGAGGATGCAGAGTAAGAGAAACACTCACCTACTGCTGATGGAAGTGCAAACCTGTACAGCCACTATGGAAATCAGTGTGGCAGTTCATCAGGAATATGAGAATCCATCTACCTTAAGATTCAGCTATATCAGTCTTGGTTATAGACCCAAAGGACACTCTGTCCTCTTACAGAGACATCTGCTCAAACGTGTTCATTGCTGTTCTATTCAAAGTAGCCAGGAATTATAAATAACTTAGATGTCCCCCAACAGAGGAATGGGTGAAGAGAATGTGGTACATTTACAAACTGGAGTATTACTCAGCTGGTAAAAAAGTGGCATCATGAAATTTCTAGGCAAATGAATAGAACTAAAAAAAGAAAAAATCACCGTAAGTGAAATATCTCAGACCCAGAAAGACAAATATGGTGTGCATTTGCTTATAAGTGGATATTAGCTGTTAAGTGAATGCTAACCAAGCTACAATCAGAAGAATCAGGCTACTTATAATGTAAGAGACTAGACGAAACAAATAGATCTCACTAGGAAAAGTGAAAAGAATATATAGCTACAGTGGGGAAAGTGAGCAAAAACAGGATGGATCAAGTGGGGAGACAGAAGAGGATGAAGGAGGGAATCGGGGAGAGAGCTAATATTAAAGGCCATCTGAGGGTAGTGTGGAAACCTACTACAGTAGAAGCTTCTGAAATATTTACATATATGAATGTGAGATAAATTGCCAAATAATGGGAGACAGAGCCCTAACTAGATATCTCTTGTCACCAAATGAAGCTTCCAGTACCAGGATTGGGTTACATCTAAGTTGTTGGCCAAAGGCATTCTGTGAGAATCTCTAAACGGCCCAGGTTGCTCTCCACACACTGATGGCAAGGCCTTACTGCTGAAGACAACACCTACAACTCACTGAAGGTGGAGAAGTTGAACTGGTGCCTAAGCCTTAAGTTCAGTGTTCCAGTGTATTTGGCACATGAAGGTACTCTGCATGCTACCATCAGAAATGTAAACACAAACCCAGCTATGAAATCTTGCAATGATGTCCTGCCTGTAAAGTATGCTATTGTGGGGAGCTGCAGCTGCCACCATATATATATATACACACACATATATATGATATATACATGTATGTATATATGCATATATATACATGTATGTATATACATATATGTATATGTATATATATGTATATATATATTGAACACCTGGTCTCCGGCCAGAGCAGAGAGCATTGAGATAAACAAGCCTTAGTTGGAAAAGCTGTGTGCCTCCAGTTTATAATGCAAGCTGGCATGATTTCTTGTAGCCTATTATGCTTTGCCACGTAGCTGATGCTGATTGGGACCAGGGAAAGTATTTAACCCACAAGGGCTGGGGGCTGGAGAGAGATTAGGAGTAAGTATATAGAGAATAGTAAGTAAGATGATAGATAGGAGTAAGTATGTAGAGAGATTAGGAGTAAGTATATAGAGAATAGTGAGTAAGTATGTATAGATAGGAGTAAGTATGTAGATATAGAAGTAAGATGTATGTAAGAATAGGAGTAAGTAAGATGTAAAGATAGAAGTAAGATGTAAGGATAGAAGTAAGATGTAAGAATAAGAAGTAAGATGTATGTAGTAAGATGTAGGGAATAGGAGTAAGTAGGAAATAGGAGTAAAGTAAGAAGAAAGTAGAAAGATGTAACTAGTAAGATGTAAGAAGATATAGAAGAATGTAAAAGAAGCTAGCTAGAGAAGAAGTAAAAATGAAGGTTCCTGATTAAACTGCATGGAGAAGAGCTCGTTGTTGCCTCCTTATTTCCGTAGGACGGAAAAAGGCGCCCGACATGCTATGGCAATGGTGGCACAAAGATTGTAGAAGCAACCAACCAATATCTGATTTGATTTAAGACACACTCCATGAGATAGAACCCATATTCACTGCTTGGGTGACCTGGGACTAGATAGCCCAGGGACCTAGGGTGAAACCAACTATATATATATATACATACATATATATATGTGTGTGTATGTGTGTGTGTGTATGTATGTAAGTATATGTATATATATGTCTGTATATATATACACACATATATATATTTGTACACACACACACACATATATATGCATGTACAACAAAATGACTCCTAACTGAGTGAAAAAAAAAGAAAGAAAAAGGAAAAGAAAGGACATGACTACTCCTAGATATGGTAAAGGAGGTTTACTATAGGCAAAAGGGAAAACATGGTCAGAGGCAAACATTCTCTGAGAGTTCCGAATGGACATGACTAGAATGAGCTGTGCCATGTAGGGAGAGGAGGACTGGAAGGAAGAGGGGAGAAAGGATCCAGGTGCAGCAGCCAGAGGCCCAAAGGTACAAAGAGAACAAGCATGTAACCTAAATGGTTGGATTATATAGGAAAGAGCATCCCAAGAGAGTTCAGGGTAGAGGGTGGGGAACGCCAGAAAGAAGATCCCTATAACATGTAAGGACTGGGGGATTGCAGGGAGAAGCTGGTGGCCAGGTTCATTATGACTAGGCACCTCCATCATTTGTCCTAGGTTTGAAACCTAACACTAACGATATTCTGCTATACTTGTACACCAGTGTCTTGCTCAGTCATCATAAGAGAAGCTCCCTTCTGCAACAAACAGATGGGGACAAATACAGAGATCCACAGGCAGACATTAGAGAGTGAGAGACCTTGGAACACTTCAACCCTAAACAGGATGTCTCCATCAAATCCCTCCTTTTGGGGTTCAGGGAACCCAGTGGAAGAGGAGGCAGAAAGAATGTAAGAGCCAGAGGGGGTGGAGAACATCAGGAGAACAAGGCCCTCTAAACCAAAATGTTAAAGCTCACATGAACTCACAAAGATGGAGGCAGCATGCACAGGTTTGCACTAGGCCCTTTGAGTATATATTATGGTTTCCAGTTTAGTTTTCTATGGATTCCTGTGAGTGTAAGTGAGTGGGACTGTTTCTTGTGCCTTCTCTCAGCCCTTTTCCTTTTGCTTGCTAACACAATCCCTATGCGTTAGAATTTGTTTTATTGTATTTTAGTATGATTTTTTTTTAAAAGAATCTTTATTTCTAGAAACTTTAACCTTCTCTTTTCCAGGTCCCCAGGCAGGATACTTAGCAGGTTCTTATCCAGCAAAAACTCTCCTAACCATAGAAGATTTATTATATATTTATTATAAGTACACTGTAGCTGTCTTCAGACACACCAGAAGAGGGTGTCAGATCTCATTATGGATGGTTGTGAACCACCATGTGGTAGCTGGGATTTGAACTCATGACCTTCAGAAGAGCAATCGGTGCTCTTACCCGCTGAGCCATCTCCCAGCCCCTCTACAGTATATTTTAATAGGGAACCTAGTTCTGATTTTCTAGTGCCCTCTCATTAAAAATTATAAATAAGCAGGGCAGTGGTGGTGCATGCCTTTAATCCCAGTACTTGGGAGGCAGAGACATGCAGATTTCTGAGTTTGAGGCCAGCCTGACAAATACAGAGATCCACAGGTAGACATTAGAGAGTGAGAGACCTTGGAACACTTCAACCCTAAACAGGATGTCTCCATCAAATCCCTCCTTTTGGGGTTCTACAGAGTGAGTTCCAGGATAGCCAGGGCTACACAGAGAAACCCTGTCTCAAAAAAACAGACAAACAAAACAAACAAAAAAACTTTAAATGAAGATAAGCACATGAAGTTAATTATTTAAAACACTTGTACACTCAGGTTACAAGATATGAGACAATTTGCAACCCCCCTTTTTGATGTCACATAAATATTGTCATCTTTTTGTTTTATCTAAATATACCTTTCCAATTTGGGGCTATTTTTTGCTTTCTATTCTCTTTGTTAAGTCAGTCTCTTATAAGGGTTATACTGTTGGATTTTACTAGTCCAAATAAAAACTTATGATGTACCTTTTAAACATTAGTCTTTTTTATATGTATCTTTTCCCCTGTAAATTATAACTTAAACACCTCATTTAAAATTCCATCAGCAGTTAAATTATCCCAAAGCACAATATTTATCATAATCTAAAATAAGATATCTATTGCTTTCTTCTTACCCTGCTCTCCCTTCCCAATCTTTATTAGCCTGCCCCTTCCTCTTCATCGGGTTTCAGAGTTTGGTTTAATAAATTAGTTAGCAACCACTTTTCTTGTTAGTGACATTGAGGGTAAACAGTCCAAATGAAAGAAGGCAAATATCACAGGTCAGGGTCAAGACACAAAGCTACCTGAGTGTCAGGTTTAGCTGAAGATCTAAAATGAAAAACAGTATATATTACAAAAAGAGGTAAATAATCACCCACTGGACAAGAATGCAGTAAAACATCCATGTAGATTTTATTTTACTCTACGCACCAAACAGAAAGGGTGAGAGGGAAAGAGCTGGAGAAGATTCATTCTGGTATACTGGGACTCTCTTTTCCCAAGGACTTCAACCTACAGAAAGATCCCTTGAGAGCCCACGTCTTCTAGATGTTTGGGTGACTTAAATCTGTGAAATCTTTGAGAGAGGCTACAGACAGAATCATTTGGTTTTTCTGATGGCAGCATGAAATTAAGGGAGACTGCCAGGAATTCCTGTAAATAACATCAAGCTCCATGATTCACCTGCAAGAGGCAGTATGAGATCTCTAAACTCCTGTTCAGGAGGGCCAGCTGGAGGTAGGTGACAGCAGGGAGGGACAAAAGCTGATAACACCAGAAGATGACCAAGGGAAAGACCACCTAGAGGATGTACACTTATCTGTATTAAGGAAATTAAAAACGAGATAATCCCAGGAATGTTGCTGGTATGAGAATTGTGGGTTGCTTTAAAAATGGTGCCTACTGGGCTGGTGAGATGGCTCAGCGACTGCTCTTCCAAAGTTCCTGAGTTCAAATCCCAACAACTACATGGTGGCTCACAACCACCCATAATGAGATCTGACGCCCTCTTCTGGTGTGTCTGAAGACAGCTACAGTGTATTTATTTATAATAATAAATAAATCTTTGGGCCGGAGCAAGCAGGGACTGAGCGAGCGGGGTCTACTGGAGTAAGCGGGGTTGACTGGAGCAAGCAGAGGTCCTGAAAGACAATTCCCAACAACCAGATGAAGGCTCACAACTACCTGTACAGCTACAATGTGTACTCATATACATAAAATAAATAAATCTTTAAAAAAAAATAGTGCCTAGTACAAGACAAAGACCTGGGATAATAGAGGTGCCTAAGAATCAAGGGGGGTAACTTTAGCTGTGACTCACAACTTTGGGGATATGAAGCCTGAAGAGGCTACGCCATGGAGCCAGGCGGGAACCACAGTGGAGCAATAGAGACACCAATCCATCCACAAAACTTTCAACTCAAAATTTATCCTGTCTACAAGAAATGCAGGTACATGGGATGGAGCAGAGACTGGGGGAATGGCTAACCAATAACTGGCCTAACTTGAGACCCATCCCATGGACAAGCACCAATTCCTGACACAATTAATGATAGTCTGTTATGCTTGCAGACAGGAGTCTAGCATGGCTGTCCTGAGAGGCTCCACCCAGCAGCTGACTCAAACAGATGTAGACACCCACAGCCAAACAGTGGCTGGAGCTTGGGGACTCTTATGGAAGAATAGGAGGAAGGACTGCGGGCCCCAAAGGGGTAAGAACTCCACAGGAAACAAATAGAGTCAACTAACCTGGATCCTTGGGGCTCTGTCTGAATCACCAACCAAAAAACATACACAGGCTGGACATAGGCCTCCCTGCACATATGTAGCAGATGTGCAGCTTGGTCTTCATGTGGGTCCCAAACAACTGGAGTAGGAGCTATCCCAAAAGCTGTTGCCTGTACATGTGATATGTTCTAGCTGGACTGCTTTGTCTGGCCTCAGTGGGAGAGCCTCAGAGAGACTTGAAGAACCAGGGTTGGGGGGGGGAGTGGCACAGGGATAACCAGAGGGTGCCCCCAGCTCAGAGGAGAAAAGGGGGAGCAGAGAAAGGGTTGTGGGAGGGGTTGACTGCGAGGGAGGAAATGAGTGAGATATAAGGTGAATATGTAGAAAAATAAAATGGTGATAGTCATTGTTTTGTGTAAAATCTCCTTCCTACAGTACAAGTTAGATCTAGTTACATACTAGTAATGAGTAAAACATGACAAACATCATTGGATGTCATTCTAAGGTTAATTAGACAATGACTTTTGTTGTGCTATGGACTGATATTTTAAGCCTGCAAGGCATGGGGTACAGGACAGCCTCTGACTAACAGCTATGAAGAAGTGAACTCCTAGCTTGGTGGTGGTGGTGTACACCTTTAATCCCAGCACTAGGAAGGTAGAGGTAGGTGGATCTGAGTTTGAGAGCAGCCTGGACTACAGAGCAAGTTCTAGGACAGCCAGGGCTATACAGCAAAATCCTGTCTTGAAAAGCAAACAAACAACTAACAAACAAAGACAAGGAAAAAAAAAAAAGAACTCTTTAGATCAACAAACCAAAAGAACCTGAATTCTTCCAACTGCTCATGTGTCTAAAAGTGGATCCATCCTGTACTGAGCCTTAAGATTGTGCTCTTCTGAAGACACAGAGCCAAAGGACCCACATCTACAGAAATTATTAAATAATGTGTGCTGTTTTAAACTACTAAATTTTAGAGTAATCTGTTATTATGAAGGTATTTAATTTGGAATGGTAACATTATAACAGATTAGTTAATAATATAAAAACAATTAGGGAGTAATTAGAAGAAATTGCAAAGAATTCACAAGCAAAGAATTAGCTTTAAAGAGTTGGCAAGTCCAGGCAGCAGAAACACCAGCTCCCAGGTATTAGTCAAGCATACTTAAGAATGTTCAACAGCAGAGGAGCTTAGCACACAGAAGAAAGCCCAGACCTCAAGACTCTGTACCCAAACAAACCCAAAAACACTCTCCTGCCATTTCTGCCTCTCTTCCACTGAGGTGGCTGAAGGCTGAAGAATATGGCTGCTAAGGATGTGGGGGAAGGGGTCTATAAGGTAGGTACGGGCAGAAATACTAGTTGATTCCTTGCCTACTGTAATAGGTCACTATTCAGGAGGCATGGACAAATTACTTTAGAAGGAGAGCTGAACATAAAATTCAAAGTTTCCAATCATTACACAGAATTGGCTATATTAATTATTGATTTCTGTGTGTTAAACTAGAACTGACTTCAGGACTTTTCATTAGCAGACCTTACTGAAGGTGACAGAGACAAGGTCAGCATAAGTAGAAACAAAACACAGCTTCAACAGAGCAAAGGGAGAAAACAGAGAAGTCTCATCAGTTGAATTATAGCTCAACACCAAATTAAGGACATAAGAGAAAACTAACACGGTTAGATACAACATTTTATGAATGGTAGTTGGCAAACACACAAGGTACTTAACATACTGCCAGGTATTAGTTTATTTCCATTTAAAATTCAAAGTAAATAATAATTTACATATTTCTTCTCTAAAACCTAACAGTATGTTACTATGTCTACTAAACAAATATATTTAACAGTAGAGGATATCAGATAATTGTGTTCACAATTTATACTCAATTAAGCACTGCTAGTTATTTGTGAATTTAATTATTAAACTGTTCCAGTTTGTTGTTAACAAACATTGTTAACAAACAAAAATAATAACATTTCTGTATAATTCTCACAAGTAAAATAATATGAATTGAACCTTGACCAATGTAAGGATTTTTTCCATCTAAAACAACACTGAAAGCTTAATAAAGAGATAGTGAGTACTTACCAACTAGCACTTTATCTTTAAAATTAATTATCTCTAAGATTGTAATTGTGATGACTATCTGTTTGCATCTTCTACATGTGTGCATCCATACTACATAAAGGGACATGTTTGGTCATGGAGTTCCTTTTTCTTTTTAGAGACAGGCTTACTTTCCTATCTTCTCCTAGACTTGCTCACTCCCAGGTGAATACTATTTACAACAAAGTGTGCTTTTCTCCATTTCTATGCACATAACCATAAGCAAATGATTCAGGCAGTATTGGGCTGGCTTCTGGGGGAGGGGTGGAGGGAAGATACTGTTCACACACAAAGAAACAGAAGGAATTTTATTTTATAAAATGCTCTTCATTATGAAAATTCTTAAAATTGGCATAGACCAATTAACTTTTTAAATGACTAATAAAAGAATGATTATATAACCTATACATTCACCTTCCTCTAAGAGATGGGTATGTACCTTGTTTTTCAGGGCCTTTTATCCTACATTTAGGTAACAATCTCAATGAAATAAGATTGCTATCACTTTGTTGGGTAATAGCTAAAATTGTTTTCAACAGTGCTGTAGTAACTCAGACTTCCACTGAAGTATAAAAGTAGCCTCCTTTTCCATCTTTGATATATTTGGATGTTACTTTTCTTTTATATTTGCATTTTTTGATTGATGAGGAAGGTTAAACATCTGTTTAAAGATAGCTTTATTGGCCATTATAACATTATAATTTGCCCTTCAGCAAATTGCCTGTGCATATCATTTTTTTCATTTCCCTACAGAATTGTCTTTTTTATCATTCTCTAACATATCTTAACCCTACATTTGTTTTTTTTTTTTTTTTTTTTTTTTTTTTTTTTTTTTTTTTCAAGACAGGGTTTCTCTGTGTAGCCCTGGCTGTCCTGCAACTCACTCTGTAGACCAGGCTGGCCTCGAACTCAGAAATCCGCCTGCCTCTGCCTCCCAGGTGCTGGGATTAAAGGCGTGCGCCACCACTGCCCGGCCCAACCCTACATTTGTTATTTCCTTAGTACATATCATTCCCAAGACAATCAATGTCTTTGGAGACATTCTCTTTTTTGAATTCCAGGATATCGATATCAATCAATCACTAAAATCAATCTCTCTCTCTCTCTCTCTCTCCCTCTCTCCACTCTCCCTCTACACAAACTACCTCTTCTCATGAGTCGCCTCTATTTTCACTTACTCTATTAGTGATCTTTATGGCTTTAAATGTCATCTATAAGTTGATGAGTCACATTTTGTAAATGCCCAAATACCAGAGTTTTGTAAGACTCTGATGGCATATGGCCTAACCTGCTGATCAATGCATAAGGAAATGGCATCACCGTCTACTCAGATGTTTCCTACCAGACACTGGGCAGACCCTTGTTGGTGTAATCTTCACAGGCATTGCACCTTGGTCATCACTAACTTCTTCCAATTATCTTGCTAAGAAACATCTCCAAACTAAGCCACTTCTTTCCAAGCCCACTGTTGTCCTAGTCTTTGTTAGTCATGTAAGGCCCACACTTGTACAAGCCTCCTAAAAAGGCTCTTTCATTCAACATCCCCAATCCTTACCCTCCCCAACTGTACACCCAGCTTTCAATTCCCCAGTTCCTAAATAGAAATCAGATTGCCATTGCCTGCTCAAAATTCTCCAATGACTTTGTACCAGTTACGAAATTCTAAATAGGCTATAAAATCTAAAAGCCTACATATTAAGGCATTTTTTTGGTCTACCTTGCAGAACTCATCTCCTGTGTCTTTTTATCAAAAGGAGAATCTTTATGAGTCTCACTCGTCTACTTACTCCTTCTTGACTATTCTAACCTCACTGTCACTTTTCCTTCAGGGAGTTGTATGGATTCCTGAATAATAAACTCTGCTGAAACAATAGCATTTGCTGCAAGTTCTTCCCTTTGTCATGAAGACACATATGCTCCCTCTCCCTGTCCTCAGCTCAGCATTAAGCACCCTCTTAGCTTGCTTGATCTCCCATTCTCTCATGGTTACATTAAATTACATGTGATTCTGCTTGCTGGCTTATCCATAAATGCCTTCTAACCAAAACATCTCACAAGGACAGAAACATTTTCATACCATTTCTTATTTAATCTCTAGCACCCAGAACAAGGTGTAGTGTGATGGCTAATCTTGGTTGTAAGCTAACTAAATCTGATCTGGTATCAGCCAAGAAGCTGGACACACCTGTGGATTGATTGGATTACCTGAGGTACGAAGGCCTATCCCAAATCTGGACCACATCTTTGGTGGAAGCCCAGGTAAAAGGACATGGAAGAAGGAAGCTTTGCTTTTTGACCAGTTGTCCGCACTCTACAGGCAAATTATCCTGCGGGCGAGGCCCTCCTTCACTAGTGTTAGCAGTTGCTTCTTCAGGATTCCAGCATAGACTGCAGACCAATAGCTCTCTAGGATTCCTTGGAGACTCTAGCACCAGTTTGAGACTGCTGAGACATCCTGTCTCATAGGATGAAGGACTACTGTATCCTTGGCCTACTGGGAAAAATCCATTATTGAATATTTGGATAACAGCATATAAGGTGTGTGTGTGTGTGTGTGTGTGTTTCATTCTACCAACTAAGCTACATTCCTAGTCCTCTCGAAGTGGGAATATATGTGCCGTGGAAATTATAGATGCTGAGTCAGAAAGCATGCAACATTCTACTTCACAATATAAATTGTTTTCCAAAGTGGATGGACCCTTATACAATCCATCAGTTGTGTTAAATAATCTCTTTTGAGTTACATCATCAGCAATTTATGATACTTACAAATTTCTTAATTTCTGGCAATCCCACAGCAATACTAATTTGCATTTCTGTGAGCACTTTTATAAACTTAAGATACTATGTATTTCTTCAATGAAATGGATATTCATGCAGCTTTGCTCATTTTGGTCTTTGTCTACTTGACGCATTAAATACACTCAAGCATTATAGGTTCCATGTAGAATGAGCATCCTTTCCAATCTCATTTACCTTTGCAATTAAATTATGGAATTTTTTTAATTTTTTTTTTCCAGAGCTGAGGACCGAACCCAGGGCCTTGCGCTTGCTAGGCAAGCTCTCTACCACTGAGCTAAATCCCCAACCCCTTAAAAATTATTTTTAATGAGCTCAGATCTACCAATCTCTCCTTTTATAGTTCATCCCCTCTGTCTTCTTGTCACAAAATTCTTCCCTGCTCTTGGGACATAATGATGCTCTCACATACATCCTAAAAACTCTTCACACTTTCACCCAACATTGCTATATGGTGTAAAAATAGATGTTTGGTTTTCATAGATGTTATGACAGTTAATTCATCTGAATATTTGATGTGATATTAATCTTGTCAACTTGATTAAGATTAAATATGCCTAGGAAATTAGTAAAGAACTTCTCTGGGTATGCTTGTGAGGGGATTTTCAGAGATGATTATATTATGAGGCTCTGACCTAATCAACAAATTAATTATTGGAAACTAGTGGATCTGTAGGCTAGCTATAGGAAATGGGTAATTGGAGGCATGCCTTTGAAGGGTATTAACTTGTCCCTGGTCCCACATTGTTCCTCTGCACTAGCTTCTTGGCTACAATGAGTAAGCAGAGTTCTGTTCTATGATGTCCTCTTACTATGATGCTCTACTTCCTTCAGGCACAAACAGAACCAGATGACTATGGATTGAAATATCTAAAGCTGTGAACAAAAATAAATGCTGTTTAAACTGTTTCAGTTATTTGTCAAAAACAAAATAAAATAAAACTCTGAAACAATGCATATGACTACCTAAGCATGTCAGCATCACTTTAAAACACTCCCCTATCCTTAATCCCACAGTTGTCACCTACTGTGGACTGCATCATCTGTGGACCAGTTTCTGAATTCACTTTTTCTGAGTCTAAACTGCCTTACCTTATCTTTACTCTTTGAAAATTTCTGTTTTGCTATCTTATAAAGTCCCATCATTTTAATATTGTTTAGAAACATTCTGTCTTGGCCACCTCTTATTTTTACGTACATTTTGAAGAATAGAAACAAAAAGAAAACATAAATGAAACACATGAGTAAAAATTTTAACAAGATTAAAATGCATTTAAAACATGTGCAGAGACCAATGAGAGAGATACGTTATATAATTTCAGATTTAGGGTTGAAGCAATTATCTTATTTACCTCTGAAAACAGGAACATATGTACTAGAAAATACTAGACAAATGGCAAAAATCACTGAATCAATGCACAAATTTCATAGTCTATCGAATACCTCAAAAATTTAACCTACAGTAGTAAAAATACCATTCTAAGGATTTAATACATCCATCTGCAAAGTATCTCTTTTTAAGGATAAAATATAAACGTAGTTTTTTTGTTATCTTTCAAAAGCTTTAACACAGAAATAAACAAAACAAAACAAAATAAAAATTATTTTGATGGGCATATGCTTTTGACAGAATAAGTAAACAGAAGGAAGGAATTATCAATGTATGTTACAGTTTTAAAGTCACATGATTGTGAGTACTGTGATTAGAAAGCTAATGTCATTATTGATGAGGTAATGTAATGCTAATTAATAAGGTCTGTGTGAGAAGTGTAATGAGCTAAGCAAATAAACCCTTTCTCTATGACTTGCTTTCCACCAGGGTGTTTTATCACAGCAATGGTAAGTAACCCTGATTAAGAAATACTTAATCATAACCTTTTCTATTTGATTTTTGGAGGGTAAGTGGCCATACCTACTAGCCCTCACTAGAATCTGGCCTCTGTCCTAGGACTCCAATTCTTCACTCACACAAAGGAACATTATTTGTCTTTAAAAGTGAAGAGAATTCCGACAACATGGAGGAATCTTGAGAACATTATGCTAAGTGAAATGAGCCAGCCACAATACAAAATGTATAATTCTTATGTGAGATGCCTAGTCAAATCACACGCATAGAGACTGTTGCCAGGATTAGCAGGGAGGAAATGGAAGTCACTGTTAAATGGACATACTTTCATTTTTATAGGAGAAAATAAGTTCTAGATCTAAAGATAGATGAAGGTAATATTATATTACTAAACTGTTCACTTCTGCGTGGTTATTAAGCTGATACGTGCTCTATTAACAAGGAGCTAATGTTGAAAAGCTAAAAGTTCTAGGCCTGAGCCACATAGTGTAAAAAACATTAAATATTAATTTTAATTTTTCCATCAAACACATAAAATTTGTGTTTCTGATAGGGAATTCAAGTCTTTTTTATCTCCTCTTCATGGTAAGACTTTAGGGCAAATTTTAAAAACACTCTCACTGGGCAAAACCTTTGTTTACACAAAGGTCATGCTGCACTCTCAGAACTTAAATGAATTAAGTAGCACACCTCAACCAGCTTTCTCCATTTCTTTTATGTGGATTCTTTTAAACCTTGCCAATTGTGAAAAGACTATGAGATTGGACTCCAGCCAATGGGGAAAGACACAGTCACCACCTGCATTAGAAGAAACTTCATGTGCACTTCCCAAACCCCCATGTTCTTCTGCTTTTGTGAGGCATACCCTCTTGATTAAGAGTCAAGTTCTGCCTTGTTGAGATTCTTCAATTGCAATGGTGGTCTTTTTCTTTGCAACCTTGAACACTGCTCTAATACTAGCAAAGTTCTGTAAACAAGGTATGGTTAAGATGGTTTTATAGTATGTATACTGTACCTTGATTTCTTTTTTCTTTTTTTTTTTTGTAA
>NW_022196904.1:71966999-72077312 GCF_008632895.1 Mastomys coucha
GCAGATGCTGGAGAGGTTGTGGAGAAAGAGGAACATTACTTCATTGCTGGTGGGATTGCAAACTGTACCTTGATTTCTAATTGTCAAAACCAGAGTGACTTCATTTACTTCCACTTCCTCGTCTATGTTACACGGGTACATAAGAGCATCAAGTTTAAGCAAAGCACTTTCTATTAACTGAGTGTAATCTAAGCAACTTAGTTGGCTGCCTAGATTAATACATATAAATTTTCTCATCTTCTCTAAAACAACAAGCCTTGAACCTTACATTTCAGAAAGTACCACCACTGAACTTTTTATTAAAGCTTTCAAAACTGGCTGCAGGAAGGGAAGAGGCAATACAACAAAATGTAAAAGTAGGCTCATTCAGGATTCAGTGATCTTTCTGTAAGGGTCTGGATTTAAATGCCATTTTATTAAAGGGCTTTTCTATGTAACACAGAGACATCTACTCTGTACTCCACATACTTGATAGCACACACCATCTCCTCAGCTTTTTAAGCAATGCCTGAAGACAGGGTCTTTGTCAGATTCCAAACATATAAACCCTGCCTCTAGACCAGTGTACAGGCACTCAATAGCTTTTGAATGAAAAAGATAAATAAACTTGCATTGCCAGATATAAACACACAATTCTCTGGATAGTTTAAAGTAAGTACTCGAGACAGTTTTCAGTGTATCAATTACTATAATTGGGCAACTTAGGGGAAATATTGAGAATCTCTCTAGACTTTAGTTTTTCCCATCTGTAAAAGGAGGGAGAATAATATTTACTATATAGGGCTTCTGTGCTGACCAGTGGTGCACAAATACTATGTAAATGCTTCAGATTTTCTCCTTTAAACATTTTCTCCCAACACATTTACTTATTTTGTGTGTAAGTGCTCTAGTGCCTATACAGGTAAGAGGGTAACTTCTAGGAACTGGTCCTCTCCTTCCACCATCTGTATTCCACAAACTTGCCTTTTGTGAACATAAAAAATTTCTTCATCCTTAGTCACAGATAGTCTGATACTTTAACAGTTTAGCACTGTAATCCCAAGCACATTCCAGAGCCTCAATATTAGCCAGGCAACATTATATAGTCAGACTCTGCATAAATAGTAATTAGTAAATACATAGTACATTTAACCCTTAACAAGTGATATACATAAAATAATAACAGCTTTAAGGCTGTTATAGATATATTACAGTTAAAACAATTAGAAAGGAGAGGAAAGTAGAAAAGTTTGAGCTTGTATTTTAGAGCCTTTTGAGAACAAGGAATATATAGGCCTGGATGATTAAAATATCTAACACAATATCACTTTCATGTCTCTTCTATTTATGACTTTGATATAAGACTGTAGTAGTATTAAAATACACAATTCAGGAATGTTAGTAAGTCATTATTATTCTTAAAACCTAACAATTATTCCACATAAACACATTTAGCACACAATAGATTAAGTCCCCCTTTGCCTAACAGAACAAAACTATGCTTTTAAATTAGTTAAAACTGATTTACTGGTACTCAACCTAACCTTACATCAATTAAATACAAAATTATCATGCTGCATTACATGTAGAAAGTATGGTTTGGAAAAATATTCTAGTGTGTGTGCTGGGAACAAGTATTTTTTTCTCCTATGGAATATAGCAAAAACAAACAAAACAAAATAACCCACCCTAAGTGAGGCAGCAATTACTCATTCTTTAGAGTCTACATCTTCAAAACCAGTGAGTGAATCATATAATAGTCCAGTGAATTAGAAAGTTTTACTTTGACAACAGTTGGTCTCATATTGAAAATCAAAGACAGGTAGAGAGAAAATTCATTTTCAATCAATTCAACATGTGAATTCAAAAACTCACTGAGAATTTATAATATTTTTCCCTCTAGATACGCATTTCCTTTAAAATTAAAGATGTCATTAGTACAAAGTTTCTACTTCAGAATCAAAAAAGTAGAGTTCTAAAGCTGAGTTATTTTCTGACATTCCTGCCTACATAATTTTTTCAATCTTCTGTGAAGCTTATTTTTATATGTGCTAAGTACTACTGAATCAAACTTTCAATAACTTTAATCATAAGCATATTTTGCATTAGAAACTATTACTGTGTTATCAAGAATGTTCTAGTGCCCATACAAGAAACATTGTTGCTATCACTGACTATGCCATTCTGTGGCAACTGGACATCACTTCTTAAACTATTTTCAGCATTCTTATGGAGCTTGAGTCCCAGTGACCAAACTGAAAGGTTGATTTGTTCATTCACTGACCCACTTGGGCACCAAAATGGCCGTATGTCTTACCCCCCAAATTCTGAAGCTATGTGGAATCTCTAGAAATGGTTCATTGCACCTGAAAAATCTTACCATAGGAAGGCCCCATAATTCCCAGAATCTAGTGCCAAAATGATTATTATAAAACCACACAGAAACTGTTGAAAAACATGCCCACCAAGCCATACAAAACATTTACTAAGATTTTTACTAGCCTTTTTTTTTCATTACTAAGTACAGAGTTGGGTGCTCTTAGGAGGTAACTGACTAGTCACTTAATAGTTCTTTCATGCATAATTTAAAAGTGAATCCCTAAGAAAAAGATTCGAGGCATTATCATCCTTCTTGTAAAAGGTCCATCCAACCTAGCACACCTAAACAATGGTAGAACAGATGCTTGGCCTCCTCAGTATCTGGGAGATGTGAGCCTGCAGGTTTGAATTTATCTTTCTTTTCCTTTCTTCTTTCTTTCTTTCTTCTATGTGGTTCTCTGTAGTCACATAGTTATTTATCAGACTAACTACAATCAATTAGTATTTGGGTAGGGAAGAGATAGAAAATTATTTACTAACTATTTTAATTAGGCTAAAAGGTTATCATATAGAAGGCAGGAAAATTCAGAAAAATGTTCTCAGGAGCAGGAATGCAGTAAATTGGTAGAAACTACACTGGTTAATAGTCTTACAACTTAACTTAAAGGCTCCAGCAACTAAATAATGAGCCTTCCTGATGTTCAGAGAGTACCTTTTCTCTTACACATGCAGGTTTTGAACCCTTTACTTAAGTAAATAATACTGTGTAACTAACTCAGAATTGATTTTACTAGTTCTCTAATTTGTCTAAACACATAACTACTACCTGATTTATTTTTATATTCCCTTAAATAAAAGGGTTTTTAAAGAGGTGGACTAGAGACATATAATACAAACCACTATAATCAATGTTCTATGATTTAAGATTGTCAGCTTCATAGATGCTGGGACCCTATCTACCTACCTATCTATCTATCTACCTATCTATCTATCTATCTATCTATCTATCTATCTATCTGATCTTCTTACATATTTTCAAATGTTTCTTCAGTTGTTTCATCTAATCTAATGTCACACTTGTTAGCCTCTTGAGTCATTCTTAACAGTCAGGGAATAAGACAGATGGCAGAGTGTTTGCTCTGCCAATCCTGAGGCCCTTGAGTTTGACTCCCAGTACTTTATGAGTGAACATGGTAATGCATATCCATAGTCCTAGTACTCAGAGAGTTTACATACAATGCAAAGAGCAGAAGCTTAAAGTCATTTATTATTTCATAATGGATTTAAGGTCAGCTTGGAAAATAGGAGACTGTTTTAAAACAATAATAAAAATAAGATATTCATTAACTGGGTCATCCTTAGTGCATTTAAGATAAGTCTTGGGAGTAAAAAGAATTATTATATTTACCTTATCCTTTTTTTTTTTTTTTTTTTTTTTTTTTTTTTTTTTTTTTTTTTTTTTTTTTTGGTTTTTCCAGACAGGGTTTTTCTCTGTATAGTCCTGGCTGTCCTGGAACTCACTCTGTAGACCAGGCTGGCCTTGAACTCAGAAATCTGCCTGCCTCTGCCTCCCAAGTGCTGGGATCAAAGGCGGGCCTGCTTACCTTATCCTATTATCAAAGAACATATAATATATATACTCTTAGAGATAATTAACCATAATTAAATAACTTGATTCAGGTATAAGTGAGCACTTAGTAAATTGACAGATTTATTTATTTATTGGTGCTGAAGATAGAACCTAGAGCCGTATGCATGCTAGACGCTTAAAAAGTCAAGTTATTTATCTTGAAGTAATTAGAAGGAAAACAAGTATTCATTTTCTTTGCTAATAAACATGTGGGAGTCAAAACTTCTCTGTTAAAGCAATTTTAGTAATATAAATCCAAAGCTCTAAAATACATACACATCTCTTGACTCAAAAATAGAATTTCTAGAAGTTCATCAAATAAAATAATGATTTAGAATGTTTCTGAGTCTTGCAATATAGTTATAAATTGAAATAACCGCCCAGCGGTGGTGGCGCACGCCTTTGATCCCAGCACTTGGGAGGCACAGGCAGGCGGATTTCTGAATTCGAGACCAGCCTGGTCTCCAGAGTGAGTTCCAGGACAGCCAGGGCTATGCAGAGAAACACTGTCTCTGAAAAAAAAAAATTAAAAAATAAGATAAATTGAAGTAACCTATGTTGTATAACAGGAACTATTATAATTTATAACCATTCTAAGTACATACTCAGGTTGGTTTTAACTAGGTACAGTGATATTAATCTTTCTACAATGAATACTATTTGCATAATACAGCTTTTTACTAGGAGAAACTAGTACCTACAATATAAAATTTAATTCATTTTCTTTTTAAAAAATTGATAATAGAGCCGGGGAGGGGGATGCACGCCTTTAATCCCAGCACTTGGGAGGCAGAGGCAGGCAGATTTCTGAGTTCAAGGCCAGCCTGGTCTACAGAGAGAGTTTCAGGACAGCCAAGGCTATACAGAGAAACCCTGTCTCGAAAAAAAAAATTGATAAAAGTAAAAATAGTTTATAGTATTGAGTCAAACATTTTAGATGAAAAGGCCACTAGTAATTTGCCTTTAAAATAGTCTTTTATAAATAGCATTTCTACTTATTGTGAAGGACACTGGTATTTTTTAAAGTCTACTGGTATTTATAAAATATAATAAAAATGAATAATTTAAAAAGTAATATATTAAAAGGCACACAAAATAAGCCTTGGTTTAAAATAATTATATTCACAAACAAAACTACCCTAAATGATTTTCACATATATTTTTGTTTGTTTTTCAAAACAGGGTACCTCTGTGTAGTCCTGATTGCCCTGGAACTTGCTCTGTAGAACATGTTGGTCTGTGTCTCTCTGTGTTACCCAGACTGTCCTTGAACTTTCTGGACTCAAGCCATCCTCCTGTGGTAGCCCCCTGCGTATTAGGACTAAAGGCATGGGCTAACATGCCTGAGAATAACTTGGGGCAGAGGAGGGAAGTTGCAAAGCATGCGAATTACCACCGAAGTCCATCAAGTTCTCCAATTTACAAAAGTTCTTGAGTTGAAGCACAAAAGTTTTGAGGCTATTCCCTGTACTCAGTAACACAGAGTAACTCACACACAATGTGAACGGGGTGGGTGTGTGGGGAGCAAACACTTTATTTTAGTCTCACTATCATTTAATACATAACTAAACATTAATGTCCTTACTCAGGGCAGTTGTATTTATTTACTTTAGGGTTACTGTGGGTTACAGTTGTGAGAGCTTGGTTGAACAAAATTATGGAATATTTAATTCAAGCATCTTTTACCAAACAGACAAATGACTAAGAAAGTCCTATACAGGTAATGCTAATAAATACAAGCAAACAACTTTTAAAAATGGATCAATTGGCAAGTGTAATCTAAAAAAAACAAAAAACAAACAACAACAACAACAAACCTCTTTAGAAGATTAACAACTACAAGGCCATCTGATCAATTGGGTCCCACAAAGTGCAGGCCAAAAATATTCTAAAAACTAAGGCTTAAAAATATGGATCTAATATGTCACTGTTAATATTTTGACAGTAAAACATTTGAACCAGAAAATATCCTTACCTCATCCCCTTTGAATCATCTTAGTGTTTATTTTAAGATAAATTTACATATATTAGGGATATATACTCCATTTTACTAACAGGATACTCAATCAAGAGTTCAGATCCTTGTCTGGTGCACATTTTTCTTTTTTAGTATTAAGCTAGCAAATCCTTATGCAAAAATGAACTAGTTTTTAAAGCCATATACAACAGTCGACGAAATAGTTGCTATTTAATGTTAAAATAACACAGACAAATGGTGGGAGAAAGGGAGGAAGAAGGTCTGCTAGGAAGAGACACGAGAGAAATTACTGCAACTAAGTTATATCTCGCTAGACAGTTTTATTGTGTCATGTATAATCTAGCGTATATATTGGTCAAATTTAGTGAATGCACATTTAAGTTTCCTTCTATGTAAATTTTGCCTCATAAGGAAAAAAAGATTCATTAAATATGTTGACCTCTAGGTTAATGACAAGCATATTTAACTGTCTAAAAGTAAATTATAATAATATCTACAACTTATGTTGAAATATATCAAATTAAGGTAGACTGCTATATGGATAAAAGGATTGACTGATATGTGATATGATAAACTACAGTATAATTGATACAAATCTAGGTAAATGATACATGGATGTTCACTGTATAATTGAACTCTTACCATTTTTCATGGTAAAATATTGAGAAAATTAACACATCTATGAAAGGGCTGAAAACTGCCAGGTATAATGGTACAACATAAGTTATGAATTTATAAAGGAGAAAGTGGGGACATTTGCTCAAACACATTGCCTTGGTTATAGTAGCTCCTTATCATCTTGGGGGGGCTTCAAGATTCACAGGGAATATCTAAAATGAGGCAGTACAAAATCCTATAAAATTGGTTTTTTCTTGAAATGCATATAACTATGAAAATGTTCAACTTACAAATTAGGTAAAGGGAAACAATAAAGTAGAATAATTAAAACAATTTATTGTAATAAAAGTCATTTGAATGTTATCTTTGCCTATCTCTCAAAATATTGTCTGGCACTGCACTGGGCTTTTGGACTGTAGGAAATGAAAGCATAGATAAAGGAGACTAATAAGCTCTCTGTAGTGAGAATTCTTACTAAATTGAAATGCAGAAGAGATAACAGAAGTAGAGCCAGACCACTAAGCATCAAGGCCTGCCAGGAGTGGAATCCAAGGTTTCCGACACATCTTCTTGACCCACAGTGTTCACAAGGAGCTTCCCTGAACCAAACATCTTCCTCAGAAGCAAGCAAACTGTTCTTCCATTCTTGTATGGACCAACTCTGGCTTTTCAAAAGCTCCTTCCTACAGTATGAAATAAAGCTTATCTGCCCACCTTACATTTGATTCTTTGGGGCCTCATACATTGCTAGCTTTTATATAAGGTGAAAGTATTGGAAATGCAAATAAGATTCACTTTCCAGTTAGTATTTTTAGATATCAACCTTCAAAGGTAGAAGCAAGTATAGAAGGAGGGATAATGCTACATAAAATTGAGATGAAAATAAGAACATATGTAATCAAGCATATGTAATCATGAGTAGGGCCTCAAAATACTCTTTTCTCCTAACCTTTCCCTGGAAAATGGCAAAATGTTGCTATAGTTTTTGTGAGCCTTAGAACTTTCCTTAAGAAGGTAAAGGTAGGGGTGTGTGGGGTTTGGGGATTTAGCTCAGTGGTAGAGCACAACACCCTGGGCTTGGTCCTCAGCTCCTGGGGGAAGAGGGGGGAGGTAAATGTGAGCACATGAACTTTTCTTCCATGCATCGCTTTAAATCTGAAAACCTGATGGCTTTTGCTTTCTCAATTTCCCTTTTTATATTGGTTTGGAATTATACTTTCTAGGAATTTTTTTTTGTACAACTAGAAATACTTTCGTAGCAGTTTTGTTTCACTAATTACCACAGGTGGTCAACCTGTGACAGCAATATGTTAATAAGACTGTACGAATTTTCTTTTTGATCCTCAGAAGATACTTTTCCATGGCAAGATTCTACCACATAACTGTGACCTTTCGCTTTTGAGTATATACAAACAACCTCACAGAGCTGTTTATCTGCTTGACAAGTACACACAGGGACTCCCTAAAAGACCCCTAAAGTCGCAGATCTCAGCCTTCCAGTATTACACACTATTCTGTAAGAGTAAAGCAAACAAACAACAAAACAATAACAACCAGTCATTCTACTTTGGAATGTTGCCTTATTTGAGGTCTTGGTGTTCCTACATGAAGAACTTATCACACTCGAGTGGAATCTGAGTAAGACCGTTTTTTCCTCTTGATGCCTGGGGTTGTTAGTGTTGGAAGGAATCCTGGAGATGGTTATTTTAAAGTTACAGAAATGGAAGTGCAGGCAGTTAAAATGATTAGTTCCTAACTGTGCCTGAACCACTCTCCAGATCCTCTCAGTTCCTGGCCCAGTGTCCTTTCCATCTTAAAATCATGCCAAAACAAACGATTTCAAAATGATTATGTCTATCCATTACCTCAACTTCACTGAATTTCAGCCTGCCCCTCTTGATGTCACTTCCTTCTGTGAATGGGTGTATTTTCCCTGTATTTTCCCCTTGGTCTTGTTATCTTCACTTCATTACCACACAACAGGAGTTCACGCTCCCAATTTTTGTCAGCTTTTCCCCTGACTATGTTTGTTCCTCAAGAATACCAACATTGTCTCCAAACTGCCTTAACTATCCTTTAACTATATTTCAGTCAATCGCCAACTATTAAATTTAAACAAATTAAAGGTAAAGATGATTTTTTTTTTTCAACATAAGGTGCGCGCACACACGGTAGTGCCTCTTCCTCAGTACGGAGCAGAATAAAAATACTGACTACTGTGTTAAATGCAGATGCCTTCTAGAGAAAAGCTAGCGACAGTCTTGCTATTTAGGAAGAAGGGAGCTGTCGTGGGTTTGGTTCGAGGCCAAGAATAAGGTTCGGGAACCGACCTAAAACAAATATGGAGGTGAAAAGGCACAAGGAGCTCTTTGAATTCACCAGTCAGTGACAAGCTATTTGGTGTCAGTTTCCAAGAACCAGGGCACCAGGGAGGCAATGGACAATGAGCGGGCAGGTGGAACACAGGGAATCGCGCCCAGGAAACACTCAACAAGTCTGGAAGATGAAGGATGCTCTGAGATCGAAGACTGCTGTCACGAGACTGCCGTTGGCCTCTGCACGACTAACCCCCTTTCTAGGTCTGGCTGTCACCAGCTCTCGCCGGCCGGGGGACAGCCTTTCGCTCTCCTACCTGCCTCGACGTTCGCCCGGACTAGGGCGTCTACCCAGGACGGTGCCGGGAGTCCGCGCCTCCACCCCGGGCCCGCTTCCCGGTCGCCGCCGGCTTCCAAGAGGAAGGCGACGTCGGGCCTGTCCGGCCCGACCCGCCTTCGAACGTGGGCGTCAGGATGGCCGCCGAGCCGGCGAGGGCGCAGCCCGGAACCTTCGCCTCGGCCCGGAGCCCGGTGCTCAACGCGGCTCGCCGGCTCAGCCTAGGCGGCGGCCCGCCGCAAAACGGGATCGAGCCGAGGTGATGGGGAAAGGGGGCGGGCGCGCCATCATGAAGGGAAAATGGTGGGCGGGCGGGCCCGCGCGCGCGGCCGCCGTACTCACCCGGGCCGGCCAGTGCGGGTAGCCCTTCATCTTGGCGAAGACCAGGTCTCCCGCTTTGTACTCGCGGGGCCGCGGACGCGCCATCCCGGTCGTTCCCCTGCCCGCTGGTCCTCGGTCGCCGCGAAGATGCCGGGAGGCCGCCCCTCCACGGAACGACGGACCGACCGCGCCGCGCTCCCCGCGGGCCTCGATCCGGGCGCTCGAGCGGCCGCTCCGACGAGGGAGAGCGGCAAAGGCAGCGGCCCAGGGGGGCGGGGGGCACCGCAGGCCCTGGCAGATCCCCGCCCGGCTGCGGGGGAGGGGAGCCCGCGTCCGGCTGCGCCGAGTCCCGCCGCCGCCGCTACCGCCGCGCGCTGCTCACAGGAGCCGCGTCGCCAGCCTCATGCAGCCAGCCGTCGCCTCCCCGCCGAGCTTCTGGGTTCCGTGCGAGCTCAGGGCCTCGCGCCTCCTCCGAATTCCTCCTCGGGCAGCGACCGCAAACACGATCTTATTATTGTTCTCGCGCGCGCTCAGCATTTCCCCCCCTCCACCCGTCGCCCGCCCCGCTTCCCTCCCCTAGCGCGCCGGCCGGTTAATTCCTAGGTGCACGGCCGGCTTTCTCGGAGAAACCGCGCGCGCCGCCCGGCTTGCTCGGCGGGCTGCTAGTGGGCGCGTCCTCCCGCAGCGGCGAAGCCGGTGCCCGGCGGGTGGGAGCGCCTACTCCGAGGACGCCCGCCGCCTGCTCTCTTTTGTTCTTGGCCGGGAGCTGCCTGGCGTAGCCCAGCCAATCACCACCCGGCCGCCCCTTTCCCCTCCTGCTCGCGCCCACCCCCCGCGGACTACACCCTTCTGACTGTCCCCCAACCGTGGGCCACTTCCTCGGGTACTCTCTGGTGAGTTGGGGGGGAGGGGAGGAAGAGGGACAAAGGCTCCCCAGGCACGGGGGTGTGGGGGATAGCTGCGCAGGGGTCTCGCTGCCTGGTCAGTAGGCAGCTGGAAAGAACAAGGATAAGGTTCTTGCCCCAGGTCTGCCTTAACAACGCTACCTGTGACCCACCTAGGACTAGCTACTTCACTGAGTCAAGGCCGGTACTCACCGACAGGATGGCACAGTTGGGTTTTGAACCTGGACCTATATGGTCCAATGCCCATAGCCTAAGTTATGCTTCTTAGTGTGGGGGCTTCATGGGCCAATAATTTTGGGGCAAAGGACTTACCCTGACAAGTCAAGTCAGTTGTTTCCAGTTCTGGTAACACGCTGGACAGCAGTTTCTAGAGATTTCTTTATACAGGTCAGTAGGTCTACAACAAACGTGTGCATTCACCGTTGTTTTATTTGGATTTCAGCTGACTGCTTTCAAAAAGACATTTTGGGAGCGAGAATCTCGATAGCGTTTTCCTTTGTGAGAGGTAAATAAAATAACTCACTCTTTTCTGAATCCGCTCAGTGAATAAATGAATGCTCCCTCTTCCATCCCTGCGAACTTGCCTTCTTTAAAATGTGCTGGTGCTGCCTGGTTTGGAAGACAGCTCTCCTTTGTGAATTACCCTCTTTACCATGTCTTCCCTCTATAGAAAGTGGATTCTCCAAGCACTTGTGCTTGAGAACTGTGCTGTATTACCGCAGCCTTTTCGTGATGGGCTTCCAGTGACCGGCGGTAGAGCCTGTAGACATTTTGAGGAGCCTTTACTTTGTTCACAGCACTTGGCCGTTTCTTTTTTCTTTTTTTCCTTTCTTTTTTTTTCTTTTTTTCTTATTTTGCATCTCTTAGTTCTCCAGCATCCACTCCTCACCTTTCCTATAGGCTCACCTTTCCCTCTCTTCTGCTGCAAAATTAGTCTAGGTTATTTCCTCTGGCTGTAATAGCCTGAGAATGTGCTTTTCACTTCTAGAAATCATATCACACACATCATAGTTACCTGGAGTGTTTCCTAGATCCTTATGTCAAAACCGCATCTCTTGACAGGCCACCAAAGCCCTAACTGTCCAAGGCTGGAGTGGCCGGGGCTCCCCGTGGGCTCTGGGTGGTCATGAGTAGGGGAGAGAATCAGTGTGTAGTCATGCAAGAAAGTTAAGCTGGGAAGTAACATGATCATAGTTGGGTTAGACAGAGCACTCAGGTGGCCAGTATAGAGGTGGATCTGAGGGCGGGCGAGGGGCTGGAGCAGGGCTTTCACCAAGAGAGAGAAGACATGGTCTCAGCCATCTTGCTAACTCATGAGTGGCAAGTAGTAGGAAGAATGGTGACTAATATATGATTCCTTTTCAGATTAAGTAACGGGATCTTCAGCATCTGGAAAGGCCAGCCAGTCTGTGAAGAACAGGCAGGCTTGCAAGATAGGGCCATCAGTGAGTTTTTGATGTGTTGAAATTTCTGTAGGTCATATTTAGTGGGCAGTTGGCTAATGCAGAAATTTTAATAATGTCAATATACGAGTGGTGACTGAAGCTCTGGCAGAGCCTGAGTTCTGTAGAATGAGAGAAGCAATGGACAAGTTTGGAGACAGATCACTAGAAGTTTAGTGCAAAGTAGAAGAGAAATGCTCATCCTGGGAGCCAGAGAGTTAAAGCATCTCTAGAAGAATGGAAATGTCTCTCGGTAGATGGCACAGAGAGGATGAGTGAGCTGTGAAGGAGATGTTCCATTTGTTATGCTGACTGGGAAGTCGCTGGTGAGCTAGTTGGGAATGAAGAGTTGTGGAAAGAAACAAGAGCGGAGGCTGGAGGTGCGTCAGAGGCCAACTGGAAGCAGGAAGTGCAGACAGCTCATTCTCACCAGTGGAGAGCAGTCGCAAGGAGGCAGGAGGAAGACCGTTTCCCTGTGGTGTTGGTGTTTGTAGAGAGGGGAAGGAAGCGGCTAGCCAAGCAGTCAGAGGGAGGCTAAAGGGGATGATTGACAGGACCTGGGTCATTCTGAGAAGATGGGCGTTTCTCCCAACCTTCCTGCCTTGTTTTCAGTTGAGCTTGGCCTTATTGCTCAGCACATATTATTGGCCCAACTCTTGTGTCCTAACCCAGCCAGACCAACCAGACTCAGTAACACAGAAACAGGGAATCCCCCTTCTGGGTTGATTTGGATGATCATCAGGACTGCCACAGGCCTGGCTAAGAGCCTGTCTGTCTGCAGCCAGGTTGCAGGTTCCCCTGCTGAGGGGAAACACTGCCCTGCAGTATCCACTGAAGCGCTGGCTGGTTTCTCCAAAGGACTGATGCTGTGGAAATTCCAGAATGATGCTCTATTCAACTATTTAGCAGATAATATGAAGCCCTTTAGAGGTATCATTAGGACCATACAAAAATAACCTGATGTATTTATTTAGTCACTGTGGTCCCAGAAGTTGGTCTGTTTCTTACATTACCACTTGAGAGACGGAGGCAGGAGAATCAAAAATTTTAAACCAGCTCAGGTACAAAATGAGTGTGCATCCAACCTGGGTTATATGAGACCATATTTACAAGCAAAAACAAAAAAATATTAATTTTATTTCCAAAACTTGGAGAGAAATCCATTAAAAAATTTAATACTACCCATGTTCTTTGGTTATTTTTAATTTAAGTATTCTTAAATCCTCCTGGGCTAATAATTTCTCTGCCTCTGACCCCATGATTTATTTTTGCAAATCCTTATTTCACTCATATCCATCCATGTGTTTGGATCTGATCCTGCTTTTACCTTCTCCTTCATATCTTAAGTTAGCATCCAATAGAGTTCCAGTAGTTTCTTCACATCTTGCCCCTAAATTCACCCATTCCAATTGCCTGAAATTTTGTGTGAAGTAAAATATATAGATGATTATTTAAAATTATATATAAATGTAATTATATATTATACATTTCAAAATTATATAACATATGTCACATATATAAACTATATATTACTATATACTTATATATAAATATGTATATGTGTACATATATACATATATATAAAATTTAGACATTGCTGAGCACACAGTAACTGCTCTTTAATTGTTAACATGGCAAAGGGAAAGTAACTGGAAAGGGAGTCTGGGAAAGCTGGGCCTAATCCAACACGAACAGTAACTATGTTAGAAGAGAGAGGCCTCTTGTGACCTTGCATCAGGCTATTTCAACTAAATTTGCTGCTTGAAGCATCTCTTAAATGCTTGCAACTCATCCCCAGGTCTTACCCTCCTTGAGAGAGAATTGGCTCGTAGACACTGACATCTTGAAAGTCATAGTAAACAGCCTGAGAGAACCCCTCATCAAGTGTGCATTGGAAGCAGTGATAAATGGACAGAGGCTCTGTAAAGCCTCCATGAGCTAGCATGGGAGAGGTTAGGGGCCTACAGTATTAGCATCTGAGCACTAGGGTGGGGATGGGTAACCACACTGAGGCCAGCAAGCAGCAAGCAGAGGATGCGCTCATAATAATCTAGGACATAGTAAAAGCCTCTGAAGATGCTGCATGGACTGCCTGAGATTATTGCAGGTCTTGGGAATTCTGAGACACAGCTTACTCCTGTTCCAGTTCCACTCTTACTCCTTTACCATCCTGTTCCAGACTGAGGAAGAAAGTGGGTAAGTTTAATAAATTAGCTGCTACTTGGTGAGGAGAGATTTGGGATGTAGAATACATTAAACACTCAAGGAATCTACAAATGCCTGTCATTTTTGCTAGCATTGTTCTAATGTCAATGTGTATGGTTATGAAGAAAGCATTAGATCAATATTAGCATCCATTCCTTCATCTTCCAGTGACTAGTTGATGATGCTAGTGTATACCAGTCATATTCTAGAGATCTAAGACCACAGAGAGCAAAGACTGATGGTGCCCGATGCAAAGCCCTGAAAGTAGTAGCACAGGATTCTGGGTATCTCAAGATGTAGAGTGAAGGACTTAGAGGAAATGATGCTTTGATAGTTCCAGGATCAGACATCCAGAGGCATGGTGCTTTTGCTTTTATCCTCTTAGAGTCCCAACACCATGTCAAGAATTATGACTACTTTGATGCTGTGGGAAGGGCATATGGAGAGAGATGATGCCCTAGTTAGCTTTACCTGTCAACTTGACACAGCCTAGCCAGTCACCTGAGAAAGGAGTCTGAATTGATGGATTGCAAGATCAGACTGGCCTGTGGGCATGTGTGTCTGTGGGGGTTGTCTTGGTTGTTACCTGATGTGGTGGTGGGGAGCACATTATTGCTGGTAACATTTCTGGAGCAGATGGATCTGGGACATGTAAGAAAGCTAAGTAAGCATGAGCCTGCCATCAAGTCTGCAAGTAGCATTTCGCCATGGTTTCTGCTTCAGATTCTTGCTTGAGTTCTTGCCCCGACTTCCCTTAGTGATGGACTGTGACCTGAAAGTGTAAGCCCAAGAAATGTTGCTTTTGGTCCTAGTATTCTATCCCATCAGTAGAAAGGAAGATAGAATAGATAGATGGTGGGTGAGATATTGAAAAGACAAAGTGATAGAAAGTGAGGAGAGGGAGGCCTGAAGAGCTCCCAGCTCTTACTGTCTCCACATTTGAGTTGCCAGCCATGTGGGTAAAGCCATATTGGATCCTTATATAAGCAGGGGTAAGCTTTTCAGTGGCTTTTCAGCTGTCTCTGAGAGTCCTCTGTTATAGCAGCCTAAATCAACTTTGTAACGAAGACATGGATTAAAAAGTATTTTGAATGCCAATCATGACGACAGCTTAATCTTATCATAAAATCATTGGAACACATAGACAAGATGTGTCTACACACAGAAAGATGTGCAAAACCTCATTATCTTCAGAGATACAGCACAAGACAAAGTGCTGATTTATCAGCAGAAATAAGTAGCAGCCTAAAATTCTAAATCAAGTTAGCTTTCAAATAAAGGAGAAATAAAGACTGTAGAAATAGAAATCCAGAGAACTCATCAACATCAAATTTATACTAAATGAAATACTAATGAGAAATAGTCAGGCAAAACCAAAGTGGTCCTAAATTGAAGCAGGGAGATGCAGAAGAAACAGACAATTGAGAGAACAAATATTGCAGTAAATCAAAATAAAAGTGGAGTGCTTTGATTAGGCAGTGATTGCTTACTTGAGCTATCTGTGGTGAATTAGGAATTCATAAAAAGTTGGCAGCAGATGATGATTCAGAGGTTAAGAGCACTAGCTGCTTTGCAGAGAACCTGGGTTTGATTCCCAGCACTTACAGGACAGCTCACAACCATCTGCCACTTCAGTGTCAGGGGATCTGATAACCTCTTCTGGCCTCTGTGGGTCCCAGGAAAGCATGTGGACACAGTCATATCCAGACAAAACCATGCACATGAATAAGATTAGCTATTTTGAAGAATTCCTAAGGAGGACTGGGAGGATGTCTCAGTGAATAATGTGCTTGGTGCACAAGCGTGTGGACTGGAGTTTGGTTCCCTAGACCCATGGAAAGGCTGGGGTGCATTTGGTATTTTGTCTGTAGTCGCAATGCTTCTAAGGTATGTTTGTAAGGTAGAGATGGGTCCCTTGAGAGACCCTGCCTTGATGAATGTTGCAGAGGAAGTGAGGAATACTCTCACCATCATTGGGCCTCCACATGCATGCACATACACCTCCATGTGCACCCACACACAGAATACACACACAGGATTCAAAAGGATTATTAAAATGTATATATTCAATGCAAAACATGGAGTAGGGAGGGCTGGAGAGGTGAGTCAGCAGCTAAGATTAGTTGTTGCTCTTACAGAGGGACTAGGTTCAATTCCCAGAATGCACAAGGCAGTTCACAGTCTTCTGTAAGTTCAATCCTGGGGATCCAACACCCTCTTCTGGCCTCGGCAGTCACTATATACACATGCTGTATGGACATACATGCAGACAAAACACTTGATACACATAAAATACAAATAAAGTTTAATTTTTTAAAAAAAATCACAATAGCCCAAAATCATGTGTAATTTTATGCAGCGATTAAAATTTAAGTGAGGCTGAAGGGTTTATTCAGTAGTGAAGAGTAGATCGTGCTCTTGACGAGGAGATGAGCCTGTAACTTAAAAAACAAGGGATTGTGGTGAATGGAATAAAGAGGTCTACATTCCTAAGATATGAAGAATTAACAAAGGTACTAAGACACTAAATTTAAACAAAGATACATGTAACTTTTAGGATAATTACCAGGGTAATAATAATTAAATGCTCAGACTAATAAAAATAGCCCATGCTTCTAAATGGGGAAAAATGAAAAAAAAAGATAGAATATGAAATAATTAACAGAACCTATGAATTCATGTACATCAATGACCACACCAAAGATAAAGTGACAAATTTTCCAATTAAAAGATTGCCAGACTGAATTTAAAAGGCATTTTTATACCACTCACAAGAGATTTCTCCCACTCCTCTTCTTTAAGAAAGTTTTACTTGTCATCCAGGTTGACCTTGAACTCACTGCAGTCACCCTGCCTCAGCCTTCCAAGTGTTGGGACTGTAGATATAAGTCACCACTCCCAGCCATAGAGATAGCTTGAATTAAGACATTGAAAGGTAAGATGAGTGGGTCCTTCCTGCACAGTCTCTCTCTTTCTCTCGGGCCCGTGGCGCCGACAAGATGGGCAAGTGTCGTGGTCTCCGTACTGCCCGGAAGCTCCGCAGTCACCGACGGGACCAAAAGTGGCATGATAAACAGTACAAGAAAGCCCACTTGGGCACAGCCCTGAAGGCCAATCCGTTTGGGGGTGCCTCTCATGCAAAGGGAATTGTGCTGGAAAAAGTAGGGGTTGAAGCCAAACAGCCAAATTCTGCCATCAGGAAGTGTGTCAGGGTGCAGCTCATTAAGAACGGCAAGAAGATCACAGCATTTGTGCCCAATGATGGCTGCTTGAACTTCATTGAGGAAAATGATGAAGTTCTGGTCGCTGGATTTGGTCGAAAAGGTCATGCTGTAGGTGACATTCCTGGAGTCCGCTTTAAGGTGGTTAAAGTAGCCAATGTGTCTCTTTTGGCTCTATACAAAGGCAAGAAGGAGAGACCAAGATCATAAAATTTGACAATGGAAAGACAGTAATAAATTTTCATATCCTGAAAAAAAAAAAAAAAGAAAGGTAAGATGATAGATAGGCAAAGACACTTGCCAATTCAAATACAAGTGGCTCTATTTGTATCAAACAAACTAGACTGTAAGGCACAAAACATTACTATAAGTTGGTAATGCATAACAAGGAGTGATGACCACCAAGTGTCTACCACCATGGACATTTGACAATACCTAAAGATAATCTTGATCATCACAATTTGGGTTGAGGATGTAAATTACCAATGTAATTAATTGAGGAAAAGGATGTTACTAGACACTAATTATCCCACCTCTATATCAATATGCACATTTGAGAGATGCTGCTACAAAGAGATAGTATACCAAAACAAAGGGATCAATAAATGAAATATGACAGCTAAAGAAATAGAGAAATTTACAGTAATAGTTGGAGATTGCCATATCATTTTCTTAGGAACTGATAGAATACATAGATTTTATAAAATTTGTGAGAAAGGTTAAATAGTTCATTAGTAGAGCTCTTGTTTAGCCCTGGATTCTGTCACTAGTACTGCAAAAACAATAAGGCCATAGAGAAGTCAAATACCATGAGCAGAGCTGTGGAGATGGCTCAGTGGCTAAAGGCCTTGCACAAGAGTAAATGAATTCAGATCTTCAGAACTCAAACCCAGATGTAGTAGCTTGCTCCTGTAATTCCAGTGTTAAATGGGAGGTTGAGATCTAAAAATCCTTGGAGGCTTGAAGGCCAGCCAGCTAGTTAGTGTGGCATACACAAAGTGTGGCATAAACACTGAGAGACCTTCTCTTAAAGTAGGAAGTAAAGATCTACACATGAGGTTGTCCACCGATCTCCACTAGTGGCATGTGTTTACCTAAACTCACACACCATACATGAGCATACACACACACACACACACACATGAAAACACAAGTAATAAATGTAACTTTATCGATATATTTAGGACACAATGCCAAATATGCATATGAAACATTTACCAAAATTGACCACATGCAGGGTAATAAGGTAATTTCTATTATCTTACAATTTTAGCTTTTAAAATTAAACATGCTATGTAGTCTTTGATCATAGAGCTATACATCAATAACCAAAATATTAGGAAATTCCTAGGAACTTGGAAATTAAATATTTTTTATTTCCAATTTTAAATAATACATGATTCAAGGAAGAAATAACAATGGAAATTAAAATATAATTTGAATGAATAATACTGGAAATACAACAAGACATATCTATACTTGAAAGCTCAAGTTAAAGCTGTTTAGAGAATTCTAAATTTATATTATAGAAAGAAAGCTGAAGAGCAGTGGTCTATCTGAAAAAGCCATGGGAAAAAAACAAAATATGACTCAAAAAGGAGAATAAATATATGATAAAAATATAGTGATTCAACCAAGGCAGGGATAATAAAATGCATTTACCACTGTAGAATTTAATCAAGATAGAAAGTGTAGTAAACAAATATGAGTGTTAAAAATGGTACATAACTTCAGATCCTATGGATATTCAACATAAAGGACATTATGGACAACTCAATGCCCATACATTTAAGATATTAGCTGAAATAGACAATCTTGGGAAAATACAGCTTACAAAGTTGATGTAAGACCCTGTCGAGCCTTAGCTTACAAGAGACCCCCTGAGTGAATCATATGGAGCCTGATCGATGAAAAGATCATGAGGATTTTTATTCCAGTGCACGGGGGCTGTCCCAGACCCTAAGGAAAGGAGGCAACCCCGTACAGCTTGTTCAGTAAGCTTTTATACAATTTTAGGGCAACAGCCATTAGGCACAATGTGATTGGTAAAACAGTGTGACTTTTAAAACTGATTGGTCTTCAGTCAGACCCCTAGCAATAGAGCTAACCAATCAAGGTAAAAGTACATATACCCCCTCCCTGGAATTTCCCTAACTGACAATTAAAGCTGGGCCTGCGCCCATTAGCCATGTCCATTCCCAAATAGAGGAAATTCCCTGCCTGCAAGAAATTCAGCTGAATAAATGCTCTTTGCTTTAGCATATTATTTGTAATGTGTTTATAAAAAGATAAAGGGAGGGGAGATATGCTTTGGTGGAGGTATAATCGGGTATGGGGGAAGGGGGTGCCTGCTAGGGCTCATGCCAAAGCATCCCTTCCCCTTGGGGAGGGGAGATGAGAGGGTAGTGACTTGGAGTCATTCTTATTCAGCGCTCCCAGACACCCCTTCTCAGAACCCATCTCCAAGCCGAGGCTGGTCCTTGGCAATGTATGGATATTTAAGTGTGCATATACCTGTAACCCTAGCAGTCAGGAGGCTGTGCTAAGAGGATTGCTACTAGTTTGAGGGCAACGTGGGCTATATAGTAAAAACCAAATGTCCTAGTCAGCTTTAATTGCCAACACAGCCTAGAGTCTTCTTAGAAGGGAGTCTTAGTTGAGGGACAGCCCAGATCAGATTGACCAGTTATCTTATCTGTAGTAGATTATCTAAGATCTGTTTTTTTCCACACACATACATGCTATGGCAAACTTTAACCTATAAATTAGGCACAGTGATCAATTAACAACAATCAAAGAGCAGAATAATTATAACACTGTGCTATGATAAAAAGTTGTTTCAACATGAATTATTTACTTTTGAAATTTTTTTCATTTATTTTTCCAACCATAGTTGACCACAGATTAAGACAAGACTCCACCCCAACTAATTTGAAATCCCGTGGTCAATTTTCACGAAAGTTAAAGCTATTCACCACAGTTGAAGTGGCTTTCTCTTTATGTTCATAAATGTGAACATGTGTGCAAGATAAGTCAAGCATAGCAGATTTATTAGAAGCATCATGCATGGTAGTCAAGAGCTGGAAATAAGCCAGCACTAGAATGGATGAATGCACCGTGAGACCCATCATACTCCCATCAGCACGTGGGAATGGAGAGCAAATGGCCACTATATGCAGTAGCTTGGATTGTATTAGAATGTCAAACAGAAGAAGCCAGGCATGGGAAAGGGCAAATGCCATTCCTCTGACACCAAGTTCAGGATTTGTCAATGGCATTTGAAGCAACAGTGGTTGCTTTTATGTAGAAAGATGGAATTTGGAAGGGCATGGGGACTCTGGGGTACTGTTTATTTCTCACAGGGGATTGGCTGCACAGGTACGTTCATTTTATGCTAATTCATCAAGCTGCACACAAGATTTTCTTCACTATAACTATTATGTTTGAATAAAGTTTACTTCAAAATAAAAGCATTTATCGAGTTTTGGAACCATGGCTTAAATATTGTGAACTGAGTGCCACACAGGTGCTTGTATGCCTAATGTTTCTTTCTTTGAACAAATCCCTAAAGGATGAAAGGGAGTTGTCGTTTTCAAAGTGACTTCAGGAATGGGAGAGAGAATTCATAGATGAAACTCAGAATCTTGTTCAGGTCATTAAAGGTCCCTTATCAGTAACATTTAAACTTCCCCAAAGTTGAGGCTCTTCTCTTCATTTAGGTGTGCTGTGAATCTCTCATAAACTGACCCAACTTTGGGCTAGAGAAAGGCAAATAGGTTTCATCCACTGTGCCAATTCCAAACTATTGGTAATGACTACCTGGAGCAATATAAAAGAAGGTATCTTGAAACTGCCCATAGGATCAGTAGGAAATGTTCTGCCTTCCCCTCAGCAATATATGTAAATACTATAGATATACTATATACTATAGCAATATATGTAGATACCAAAACAGTGGTTCATGAGACCATTTTAACTGTCTGAGGCCTTAAATCCCACAACTACAGAATGTTGATGGATGATGTGGAACACTGAATTATAAACATCATTGGTCAAGGAACTCACAGTAGGAGCAAAAGGATGTTGGGCTAATGCTGAATATTATGACAGAAAAGTCAGTGAACGAGTCCATACAATTACTGTGAAGACAATAAAGTTTGATGGGAAGACAAAGAATAGTAAAAGATGTTGGCAGTACATCACAGTGAAATGAAAACAGAATAGGAAACCACGCTGTACATCACCTTCTCCCAAACAATTATTCCAAGAAAGACTGTCTTTAGGCTCTTCATAAGTAAACGTAGGCCTGCTCTGAATATTTTCAAGACCCAGGTCAAGGCTGTAGGTTGTGGCTGCATAGCTTATGAATCATGATAACACAATATTAGATAAAATGTGTATTATTTACCTACTTTGACAAACATCTTCAAAACAACAACATTCTTTATACATCTGAAAGATGATATAAATCAATGATGATGGATTGAATGATTACTATGCATATCTGACCAGGTGTGCTGCACACCTATAACTCAGCCTTGGCAATAGAGGCAGGAGGACCAGGAGCTCAAGGTCAATCTTGGCTACTTATGGAGTTGGAAGTCAGTCTGGACTACATGAGACTCTGTTATAAAATAAAGTAGCCTCAGACATGTGTGGCTTTTCATCTGTTGTTGGCCAAGTGATGTCTGGATAAATAATAAAGAACATATATGACTAATCAATTTTGTTTTTTCCCTAATGTTTCCTTTTCTTTATCTTATCAAAGTCAAGATTTATAAGGTACATTTTACTGACAACAATATAAAAACAGATATAACTAAAAGATACTATTACAATTCTTCAATAGTGTATTGACTAGCTATTTATCACTGGGATGAAATACTGGACACAGGCTACTTCTGAAGAAGGAGAGGTTCATTTAGCTCACAGTTTTGGAAGTTCAAGTACATGGTGCTGATCTTACTTCAGTTCTTGGCTCTGACCCATCATGGCAGAGAGCAGTGGTTGAAGTGTGCACGAGCAAGCAACAGACCTGATCTAGGATGAGAGACAGAAAAGAGGAGTAGGGAGGAACTGACACCTACCAGCCTTGCTGAGGACACCCCCAATGACATAAAGACCTTCTATAAGGCCCCACTTGCAAAAGTCCCATCACCTGGCAGCTTCGCCTGGGGAACCAGGCCTTTAATCACAATGGACTGTCAGGGAACACAAACCATACGAGAAGTTTTTAAAAAGTTATCTCAGAGTACAACACAGTGGCACACACTAGACTTTCAGCTGTTTGGCACACTTAGGCAGGAGGATCACTTAAGTCTAGGAGGTCAGGGCCAGAATGTGCAACAAAGCAAATGACTGTTTCTTCCTCTTTTTGGGGGGGACTGGAGGGTGGGGAAGTTCAAGACAGGGTTTCTCTGTTAGCCCTGGCTGTCCTGGAACTCACTCTGTAGACCAGGCTGGCCTTGAACTCAGAAATCTGCCTACCTCTGCCTCCCAAGAGCTGGTTTTAAAGGCATGCACCACCACTGCCTGGCAAAATTCCTGTTTCTTCAAAACCTAAAAATAAAAGATAGACTAGTGAGATAGCTCTGTGATTAAGAACATAGTCTACTCTTGCAGAGTACCTGAATTTGGTTCCCAGCACCCACATGATGGCTTATAACCATCTGAAACTCCAGGGGATCTAATGTCCTCTTTTGGCCACTTCAGCCACTAGGCTTGCTTGCACTGCACAGAAATACATGTAGGCAAAATACTCATAGACAGGTAAAAAACAAAACAAAACAACCAGGAGTGGTGATTCATGCCTTTAATCCTAGCACTTGGGGGGCGGGGGGAGGGAGAGGCAGCAGGGCTGTTACACAGAGAAACCCTGTTTCAACAACAAAAAAAACCAAAACCAAAAAACCCCACGACCAAACAACAATAACAAAATACTCATAGACTGCTTTGTCTGAGCTGTAACAACTTTAACTGTGAATAATATATTCAAATAAGCTTTAGAAACAAGTCAGCAAGTTTACCTGCCATGCATATCATTATAATGGGTTAGTTTATGTAAATGATCATTAGCATAGAAAATGTTACAAAATACTTGAATTTCACTACATATTATTTTCTGTATCATGACATTTACTGTCTCTTAGCTAGATTTCTGTTATCACACATAGTATCACTCTTGTTATGAGGGTCTTAAGTCCAATTAGAGGGCCATTGGTTACTGCCAAGGTATGTGTGCCACTACTGTACCTATAGGGTTAAAAAAATTTTTATGAAAAGTTTTCGCCTTTCTAAGCTTAAAATGTCCAACTAGTTGCAAATACAAGGTATTGATGTCACATGGTTTTTAGGACATCAGTTTAATGGTTGAGTTCACAAAATGCTTTTTAACCACCTTGCATACAACTGTTGGTGAACACCTTGCTGACTCACAATATGAAGAAAGAAGAGAAAAAGAAGTCTCTCTCCACCAGGGAAAGATCCTTGGTTATGTAAAGATGGATTGTTTCCAGCTATCGGAGAAGGGTTTAGCACATCCATTTTTCTCTTCTCTTACCTAAGTGCTTCGCCCACTTGGCTCTTCTCCAGGCTCCTAGCCAGCTGGGAGCATCCACACTCCAGCAGAGTCACCCACACACTTTCATTATGTTTTCACACGGTCACCTTGGAGTTTGAGGGTGCAGAGGCTGGAAAAGCAGTAGATGACTGCCTTTCTCTAGGTCCTAGGAATGTTTGTGGCATGTGGGCCCAGGACAAAGGCTTCTGCTGCTAGGGCTTGTGACCAGGACAGGATATAAATGTGGAGCAAAATGAAGTGCATAGTCAAATTAGTTTGAGAATTGCTAAATAAAAGCACAGACAGAGACATCCTAGGGAATACTCAGAGCCTTTAATATGCTTACAGAATCTAACCAAAGGGGGGAAACTTGGAGAAAAGGGAGTCAAGAGAAACAGGATGGTGCTCATTCAAAATGGATTCACTCACAGTATCCTCTACTGTTGAAACAGCTCGAGCTTGCATTCCATGGAGCAGAGTGGGAAAACCATGTACAGTCTGGGGCGCAGGGTTTCTCACCCCACAGAGGTCTAGAAAGAAGGAAGGCACCATCTGGGCCATGTGGTCTTTGTCTTTCCACTACTTGTCTATGAAAGGCAAGTCAGGAAACCTGAGAAAAGAACCACCTCTAGCATTTGGGAGCAACTCTGAGGAGAGGCCACTGGCATTTCTGTCTCGTGATCATGTGCTTGCTCAGTCAGTTGATCCCTCTGCTGGGAGAGAAACGTGTGTGTGCTGGGACAGAAGGACTAGGACCATTTGCCCTACTTGATAGCAGCTAAAAAAATGAGAGAACCTATGTATACCCAAGGGCTCATGGATTCCCGGGGAGAACAGATGACATAAGGGAGGGTGAGTCTTGCTAGGACCACCACAGTGGGCAACAACAAGACATAAGACATCTCAGGAATGTAACATGACATCACCAGCTGTCAGTCACCCTGAAGATGAGGCTAGGTCTTCTAATGGCACAGTACCCATCACCAACAGGACTGGTTGGAGTTACCACTCTACATATCATGTTAACAGACAATGATGTAAGACAGGCTTGTGGCAGGGAAGACCCGGTTCTCCTAGCTCTCTCCTTGTTCAGGAGAGGGGCATCACCAGGAATTAATAATTCAGATACTTCTTCCTGCTGCTTTCTGTGGTGACTCTGAACCCACATGGGTTCAGAGGTGAGATGGAGAGGAGATTTCATTCATATTTTCAAAAGACATATTGAATATACTGGACTGGACCTTAGGTTTAGGGAATTTGATTGAGAAGAGAAACTATCCAGTAGCAAAGGGATATCCTGAGACAATAAATAAATAAAACTATTTTACTTTAATGATTTAAAAAAAACATGAAGTTTTGAAGCAGGTTATCTCCATTGAAAGGTTGGGCTTTTCCTTTTTATTACTGCGTGATTTTTAATACTCATTAACTTCTCTGTGTCTCAATTACCTCTACAGAATGAAGGTTATCAATTCGATAGGGTCCTTATGAGTTACTATTTATACCCAATGGGCACATAGGTAATGTTTATATTTGGTTATTATGATGGTTTATATATGCTCAGCCTAGGGAGTAGCACTGTTGAGAGGTGTGGCCTTTTTGGAGTAGGTGTGTCACTGTGGTATGGGCTTTAATACCCTCATCCTAGCTGCCTGGGAGCCAGTACTCTGCTATCAGCTTTCAGATGAAGGTGTAGAACTCTCAGCTCCTCCTGCACCATGCCTGCCTAGGTGCTGCCATGTTCCCACCTTGATGATACTGGACTGAACCTCTGAACCTGTAAGCCAGCCCCAATTAAATGTTGTCTTTTGTAAGACTTGCCTTGGTCATGGTATCTGTTCACAGCAGTAAAACCCTAACTAAGAGAGTTATTAAATGAATTAGGGTTTTATGTACTGTGACACATGTGAAGTATGGAGCACATGCCCTGTGTTCAGAACAGGGCAGCAGAGGAGTAGCACATGGCAAGACCTGCCAATCACACCACGGGCTCACAACACATTTAATTTTGAATGATTTTTTTGGTTGTTGAACATTCAGTAATATTTTATTGATGACAAAAATTTTATGACACTACCCCTATACAATTAAACAACCAATATAGGGAACTGACCTACAGTAGAAGAAGTTTGTCTTTGCCTCTGCCAAAAGGACCGCAGCTTCTTGATGGACCCAGCCCAGAAACGGCCAGTTTAGAAATGTATGGGTTTTCAGTAATAAACATCAGAGAAAATGAATACTTACAGTTGTTGTCAGTCATTTAAAATCATTCTTCAGTTCATACTTACCTTAATAAAATGTGTTTGATTTTTCACAGGCTTGATGGGCATTACTCTTTGAGTCAATCATTTACTCAGTTTTGTTTACTGCTATGTAAGGAATTTTCTTTTAACTAACTGAGGAAATTAGTTTTGCTGCTTACATGCATTTTTTAGTTTATATATATATACATATATATATATATTTGACATTTTTACATTTATTTAGTGTGTGTGTGTGCATATGTGTGTGCATGTGTGTGTGCATGTGTGTGTGCGTGTGTGTGTGCTGGGAAAGAGGACAATTTTCAGGAATCATTTCTCGTCTTCCATCATGTGGGCTTCATGGTTTGAACTCGGGTCTTCAATCTTCTCAGAAAGTTCTCATGCCTGCTGGCCCCTGCCAAAGTTTAAAAACTTGAAATCTACCAGTCTTTCCCATTATACATTTACATTTTTTCATTCTTAATTTACTTGTTTTTTTCACTCCATAAATAGGAAAATATCCATCCATGCTTTGCTGTACTACTTTGATGATTTAATTTTTTTTAAAGATGTATGTATTTATTTATTTTATGTATATGGGTACACTGTAGCTGTCTTCAGACACACCAGATCCCATTACAGATGATTGTGAGCCACCATGTGGTTGCTGGGAATTGAATTCAGGACCTCTGGAAGAACAGTCGGTGTTTTTAACCACTGAGCCATCTCTCCAGCCCAATGATTTAATTTTTATATTAGGATATTTTACTCCTTTAGGATTGTCTTGATGGAGGGAGAGTAACAATCTGACTTATCAATAGTGAGGGAGGAACTGAAGCCTTTTGCCAGTAGTCGCCGCCTCACTGACCAGCGGAAATAAGGAGGCAACCACGAACTCTTCTCCAAGCAGTTTATTCAGGAACCTTGCACTACAGAATCATTCATTCATCATTCCTTTTCAGCCCCCAGAACTCGCGGGTTAAATACTTTCTCTGGTCCCAATCAGCATCGGCTATGCGGCAAAGCATAATAGGCTAGGAGAAATCATGCCAGCTTGCATCACAAACTGGAGGCACTCAACTTTTCTAAATAAGGACTTGTTTATTATGGTGCTCTCTGCTCTGGCCGGAGGCCAGGCGCCATATTTAGGGTGGCAGCTGCAGCTCTCCACAGAAATGGACTCTTGATCCTGCAGTGTCCACCTCGACAATTCTATTGATGAAGTTGAGTGACCTATAGTCAGCCTGGTGGGCAGTCTTAGTGGTCCACTTGCCATTCCTTCTGGTCTACATCTCTTTATTATGTCATGTTCTGTCTACTTTTGGGTTTACCTGTATGCTTGGCTCTCTTTCACTGTTGCTCTGTTCCTGTAAGATGCTGCTCTTCTGTTCTGGACATCTTCCATGATTTTACTTGTTTCATTGTTTTACAGTAATTTTGAAATCATTTCAACCTCAAATAAAACAGTAAATGAATAATATATGTAATATGATGGTTTGTATATACTTGGCACAGGGAGTGCTACTATTAGGAGGTATGAGGTGTGATCTTGTTGGGGTAGTTGTTAAGATCCTTATCCTAGTTGTCTGGAAATCAGTATTCTGCTAGCAACCTTCAGATGAAGATGTAGAACTCTCAGCTCCTCCTGCACCATGCCTGCCTGCATGCTGCCTTGATGATAATGGACTAAACCTCTGAACCTGTAAGCCAGCCCCAATTAAATGTCCTTATATAAGAGTTGCCTTGGTCATGGTGTCTGTTCACAGCATTAAAACCCTAACTAAGACAATGTACACACACACACACACACACACACACACACACACACACACACACACACACACAGTTTCCCCCCAAGTCAGGGTTTCTCTGGCTGTCCTGAAAGTCACTCTGTAGACCAGGTTGACCTCAGACTCAAAGATCTGCCTGCCTCTGCTTCCTGAGTGCTGGGAGTAGAGGCATGTGTTACCACTGCCTCTTGATTATTTGGTGGTATTTTTATTGCACCTAATTTTTGAAATAGAGTGTCCCTATTAAGGGGTAAACTGTCTTCCTATTGGACTCTATTTTATGTGTCTTAAAAAGTGGAAAATTAGCATTTGAGAGTTTCTTCCTGCAGGTCCAATGTAGTTTTCATTAAGTTTATTCCTAGGGTTGGGTTGAAACAACTGAGGCATAACAGATGTTCAATAAATTAAGTAGATTAAAGACATGAAATTTACTAGATTTTGACAAATGACATAATCATGGAAGTATCAACAAACCAAGAGGACTATGGACCTATCTGTAGTCTCCAAGGTTTCCTCATGTTCCTTTATAGTTACCATCTCCTTGACAACCGTGGACCTGCTTTCTGTCACAATAAATTAGTGTGCCATTTCATACAAAGGGAACTATGCAAAACATACTTCTCAGGTGTGGTTTCTTTTTAAGATTCATGTTACACAGTTAATTGTTTATTGCTCAGTAGCATTCCATTATATAAATACACAACATCATGTTTATTCATTCATCTGCTTGTCAATTTTTCATTACTGTAATGAAATACCCAAAGCAGGCTTACTTTATAAAGTAAATAGTTTGCAATTTTGGAGGCTTAATGTCATAGTGCTGGCATTGGCTCTGTTTTGATGATGTCCTTGTTGGCAGAGCCTTGAAACAGGACATGTCATAGAGAAAGTACATGTCCTTATCTTCTGCATCTGCTCTCTGTACTTTCTCGTCTCTTCTTTTCTTTTTTCTTCCTTCCTTCTTTCCTTTCTTTCTTTCTTTCTTTCTTTCTTTCTTTCTCTTTTTCTCTCTCTTTCTTCCTTCTTTCCTTTCTCTTTCTCTCTCTCTCCCTTCCCTCCTTCCTTTCTTTCTCTTTCTCTCTTTCTCCCTTCCTTTCTTTCTTTCTTTCTCTTTTTCTCTCTCCCTTCCTTCCTTCCTTCCTTCCTTTCTTTCTCTTCTTCTTTCTTTCTTTTTCTTCTTCTTTCTTTCTTTCTTTCTTTCTTTCTTTCTTTTTTCTTCCTTTCTCTCTTCCTCTGTCTCTCTGTTTCTTTGTTGATGGGGTTTCACCCTGTAGCCAAGATTAGGCTAAAGCTTACTTTTTAGTCTACGCTAGCCTTGAACTTGCTGTGATCCTCCTGTCTCTGCTTCTCTGGTACTAAGATTACTGGTAGAAGACAGCAGAGATAGAATTATAAAATATCTTGTTTAGTTAACTAAGACAGATACTGCATGACCTCATTTGCCTGTTGGATCTAAAACAATAAAGCTCCTAGAAAATGAAGGGTAGTTACAGGGCCTAGGGAGTGAGGGAAGGGGAGATGCTGGCCAAGAGCTACTGAATTTGAGGCAAATTCTCAAACTAACGCTCAGTTTGGTGGATATGGTTGAGAGTGCACTGTGAGCCATGAAGTGGTTGAGCACACCTTTCATCCCAGCACTTGGGAGGCAGAGGCAGGTGGACAAATTGAGTTCCAGGAGCCAAGCGGTGGTGGCCCATGCCTTTAATCCCAGCACTTGGGAGGCAGAGGCAGGCAGATTTCTGATTTCAAGGCCAGCCTGGTCTACAGAGTGAGTTCCAGGACAGCCAGGGCTACACAGAGAAACCCTGACTTGAAAAAAAAATCGAGTTCCAGGACAACCAGGGCTACACAGAGAAACCTCATCGTCTATAAAAAGAGAGAGAGAGAGAGAGAGAGAGAGAGAGAGAGAGAGAGAGAGAGAGAGAGAAATGCACTGTATATTACAAAATTGCTGAAGGAAATTTCAAATTCTGTCACTACAAACAAATATTTGTTATCTGAGGTTATGAATATCTAATTATCTTGATCTCTCTACCACCTCCAGCCCAGGCCTCTCCTGGGTCTTCTGAGTAGTCCAGCTTGGCTTTGAATGTGGAATCCTTTTGCCTCAGTCTCCTGAATGCTCTAACCACAGTGCTATTTACCTTACATATGAATTTGCTTTTTAATGTGTGAGTGTGTGTGGGAATATACACAGATATACACATAGCTTATTAATAACATTATGAAAACAATTGAGGGCTGGAGAGAGAGATCTCAGTGATTAAGAGGACTGGCTGCTGTTGGAAAGGATCTGCATTTGGTTCCCAGCATCCTAGAGGTGGCTCACAGCCACCTGTGACTCAAGTTCCAGGGGAATCAAAAGCCTCTTGTTGTCTCTTTAGGCTCCTGCACACATACACATAGCACACACAGAGAGACTCATACAAATAAAATTGTCTTTTGGAAAAGAAATTATTAATTTTTGAAAAAATGTTTATTTTCATGTGTATGAGTTGTTTTGACTGCATATATGCATGCATGTGTACCTTGTGTGTGCGTCTGATATTTGCAGAGGCCAGAAGAGGGTGCTGGATCCCCTGGAACTGGAATTACAGACCGCAGTGGTTCCTGGGAATCAGACCTGAGTACTCTGGAAGAGCACTCGGTGCTTTAACCACTGAGCCATCTCCCCAGCCCCTGTAAAAATCATTCTTTAAAACAACAGTTGTGAATGGCTGTTTCTGGAGATTAGGACTTCTGCAGAGTCAGGGAGGCAGTGGGGACCAGGAATTCCTAGTGATTGTAAGAGTAACCCTAGCATTCAAGAATAAAATATGGATATTTTGTCAAATTGAAACAACAAACAAACAAACAGCCTTGAGTTTGAAAACAGCATAGAAAGAGAAACAAAATATCCCAGCATCCCCTGTTCCAGCTCCAAAGTCAGGAAGGGAGTCTCCTTTCTTAAGGAGCAAGGCAAAAGTTCGGTGCCATCAATGCCAATACTAGCTATGGAGAGTTTTGCAGCTCTGAAGGCATACAGCTTGAACAGATAGATGCCGCCTGAAATCTACAGAGCTGCCTGTTTCTGAAAAGGAATTGACTTAATTCGCAGCTCTCTTGAGAGAGACCCTAACTGGCTGAATTTGGGCTACTTTAGGAGCCCTGCATACCCCCATCTTGGGGACCCCAGACACTACTGCATTGGCTTTACAGGTGGCAGCCTCAGAAACCAGATCTGACTTGTGGCTCAATGCTAACACAGGCTTCCAGAGAGTGCTACTGCTAATGAGAGGGACAGTGCAAAGCAGAAGGAAAGAAGGCTGCCATCTAGAGGAGCCAAGGGGTAGGAGATGAGGCCTGCTGACCGAGTCTGGGGACAGTTTCCTGTGGGAGCCAGGACTGGGGTGGTGGCATTGGCAGTTGTCCTACTGTCAAATACTGGTGTTTATAATACTTACAAGATGCAGAAGGAATAGCTAGTTTCTATTAATCCCGACCCACAACGGAGCGCTGGGGCGATGTCCAGGACGATGGCTGTTCTGGTTGTCAACTGGACTATCTGTAATTAGCTAAACCCCAAGTGCTGGGTATACATACCTGTGAGGTACTGGATAGACCATGTGAGGTGGGAAGGTCTACTTTTAATCAGGGCCACACCTTCTGCCGGCAGCCGTGGAAGAAGGAAGCTTGCTGGGTTTTGCCTGCTTGCTCTCATTCTCACTGGCAAGTCCATTCCTTCAGCAACATGAAAGCATACTGGATTCCAGCATCTACTGAAGACCACCTGAGACAGCCAGCTTTATGGCCTGAACAACTACTGGATTCTTAATCCTTCAGTTGGTAGACAGACAACCATCACTGGACTAGATAGACCACAACCCGTAAGCCATTCTAATAAATCCTGGCTCTGTATATCTATAGATCCAATCCACCAGCTCTGTTCCTCTAGAGATCCCTAACTGATAATACATCCAGCCTCGATGCGGTAGCCTTGCCCCAAATGCATAGCCTAAGAAGGTCCAGAAACCCTGGTGTTGGTGGCATCTGTCCTCAGGCTCTTCTGAGAGCGCCTCAGCTGAGAGGAACTTTGCCTGGAGCTAGCTGCAGCCTATTCCCTATTGATCTCTGGAGGATGCTGCAAGGAAAGAAATGGCGAGAAAATGTCCTGGCCAATACTTTGTTTTCAAGCATATGTGCCAGGGAGGTTTGAGGTCTCTTGTGGTAGCAGCAGGGACGAGTAACATCATTTTTTAACCATCTATGGATCTACGTGGTCCCTTATGGTGGGTGCCCCCGCACCATGTCTGACTAAGCACTACTGACAAGACTGAGTATGAGTGTCCCAGTGGGGGTGCTGTCAGCCTTGTCCCTCTGTATGAGGCACCTGGATCCACCACCAGTGTGTAACCAGTACGGCTTCAGGTGCCTTACTATTACTGGATAAGCTAATCCTGATGACCATTGTATAACAGAGCCAACAATGGCTATGCCTAAGGAGACTTTCATCACTCACTCAATGGAGCCTCTGCTCCTTTTGAAGAGTACACATAGAGGTGATCCCTCCCTCCAGCTCTTCCTACTCTGCTCTAGCCTGAAGAGCTAGGATATGTTTCCATTCTGCAAGAGACCCATTGTAGGATGCTCTCCTCCAAGGGCAGCAGCTATCACCATCATCATCAGGGCAGCTGTGACTTCTCACAAGTGGCCCCCAAGTTTGGCTGTTGCTGTTCCTGCTTAGAAGGGGGTGGGGAGGGTCATGAAACTCTCACCAACACTCCGGCTACCCTGCCTGGCATGCCTCTGCCAGCTCAATTTAATTCTGCTACCGTTGCATGTAGGTTCAGGAGGGGCTAGAATATATAGCATTTGGAAGGTTGGATGAAGTGGGTGGGGAGACCATTTCTGTAGCTATGGGGAAGTTATCATTTATGCTGGGTAGTGATATTACTGTTGGGGGAGGTCACCTGTAAATAAGCCTGATAAACTCACTAGTACATCCAATTAGACTTGGGTGGAGTCTTTATTTGCTCTATAGTTGGTTATCTATTCTGGATGAGTAGATATTTGTTCACATTCCCCCAGGAAAAGTTTCCACAGTAGGGTTTTCTAACTCTGATATGGTATGTACTGGGCCCAAACTCACTGATCACAGCCAAAGAAACTGCATGGAGATTACACACTGGGCTACAGGTTGGAAATAATCTTGGCCTTGTATAGCAAATGAATAACCCAAGATGAAGTTCTAGGAGAAAGTCACCTTTAAAAATTAGATTTGTTCTTCAACAATTTAATACATGCATTTGGTGAATCCTGCTTACTTGTTCCCCGCAATCACTATCTCCCCCCACACTGTTCCACTCCCTCCACCCCACAGGTCTTCTCAAGTTCATGAACTTTTGTTTTATAGCACATTGTATTTTTAACTAGTATCCTCTGTTTGCCCACGGGTTTATAACTACCCTTTGGAGCTGAATGGGTGGGCCAGTGTTTGGTACACAGCTAACTGAGAGCCAGGGAGGCTGGCACCCCAGTCTTATTGCTGACCCAGTGCAAGCAATCCCAGCTGCTATGAGATCCTGTCTGCAATGGCTAGGTTAAGCCCTGAAAATAGCACTTTACAGCTCTTCCCCCTAACTTCTGGCTCTTACACTCTTTCTGCTTCCTCTTCTGCTGTGTTCCCTTAACATTAGAGGGGGTTGTATAAATGTTCTGCTTAGGACTGAGTGTTCAACCATCATGTATTCTAAGCATCTTGAGCAGCTGTGAGTCTCTGCATTCACTGCAAAGACAAGCTTCTCTGATTAAGAATGGAAGGAGTGGCTGTCTATGAGTATAAACATTGATATTTAGACTGCAGCTTTTTACCATGCCAATTTATCTAAACAACAATAATGAGTTCCCAACTAGGGCCCATGACCTCCCTAGCCATGGGCCTTTGACTGGGTTTACAATCCTGGATCTGTTGTTTCTCGAGGTACTTGCCTGGAAGGGCTCATGTGACGTGCCCTGCAAATTATTTGGTGCTTTCCAAAAACCCAAGGAATTGTTTGGTAGTTTATAATTAATCATGAAACAGTGATGTTAGCTTAGTTCATTCCTGAGCTCTGAGCCTGGGACCTCTCAAGTATATGAAAAGTGGGTTTTGCCCATGAGCTACTGTTGATTCAAAGACTTCTAACAGACCTAGTGAAAATTTAAAAATCTCACCGGTTGCACAAACCCAGCAGACTTCAACTCTCAGATTTTAACATTAGGCAGAAAATAGGTAATATCTCTAGTGGAAGACCGAGTAACAGCTGTATATACACGTGGCATGCAAATCCACAAATGAAGGCCACAAGTTCTATTACAGAGCAGGAACCCAGCTTCACAGTGTCTAGAATTTGGGTGGCCATTGTGTCAGACTTCTTATTTTCTTCTGGTGCTGGAAACTGAGTCAGTGTATGCCAGGCAGGTACTCTACCATTGAGTAGCATCCAACCAAGGGCTTAAGTGTGTGTGTGTGTGTATGTGTACAACTCTAGGGAGTTGTTCTCTCTTGACACGTTGTGGGAATTGAGATGAGCCCAGTATTACATGGGTGCTGGCATTTGAACTCTAGTTTCCATGCTTGTATGCTTGTCATCACTGTATCCTCTGAATCATCTCTGTTCCTGGGGTTTTATATTTTAAATGTGAATGTCTACTGAGCCTCCTTCCCATTCCTGGGGGTTCACATCTTACACATGAAACTTTAGAAATGTTTTTCAAAGGATTTCATCAGCTTCCCCTAAAAAAGGTATAGTCTTCCTGGCCAGCTCTGATGAGGTCGTTTTTGGTTGACCGTCTCTTCACAGAAAATGCAGAGCGACCCTCGGTGTATGACCCGTTATTAAGCTTGTTAGGAAATGGATTTTGGAGGGAGCCAGTGTCATCAGCATACTGAGCAACTGGCTGCAGCTCACTGGATAAACTAGGTCAGCCTTGTTCTCACTGTTCTCTGTAGCACAGCTTGAAAAACAGGGAAGAGGGGAGTGTAGGGCAGAGATCAGAGAAGCATGGACTTGCAATGGCATCTTCTGAATGGTTTTAGAGAGAAAAGCCTTTCCTTTCTTAGTATCAATCCACACAATATTCAGTGATCTCTGGCTTTTATAATGTTGCAAAAGTGTTCCCATACAATGAGACAGTCAACACTTTATACTGGGAAGGCGTGGCAGACAACTATGTACCACTAGGCTAACACAGGTGCTGGGTTACGGTAGGACAGACCACCTGTGCTGTTCAGTAGGCTAGCAGGTTTTGAAGAAGATGGCTGAATCATTAAGTTGGAAAGCATCTATGAATAAAATCAGGTAGGCGGGGAGATGGGAAGGTAGGAGGTTAGGTAGGAGTAGAGTAACTACCATCTAGAATAATCTATGATGCATTACAATATAACTAGAAGTTCAAAGGTCACTAGCACAAGAATCCATTGATGCCTCAGGAGGGGAAATGCTTGATTAGGTTGTTGCATGGTACATACCTGTATTGAATTTGTTTACAATAGACCATACCTGTATGCAATTGTGTATTCTAGAATGTGGTCCTTTGAGCAAACCAGCTGCCATTTTTACCAAACCAGTTGTGCCTGTTTGCAAGAGGCCCTGAAGAACTAGCTTGATGACAGTTGACAAGACAGAGAGGTCCTGAACATCCTCTGGTGCCCACAGTGACTCTAGCCAGTCCTCCTAGCCATTTGTATTCAAATTTGCCTTCATTGCCTACAGCCTCAGAGACTTCAAGTCTTAGGACATGGGCGGGAAAGTGAAAGGGTCTCTCTCTCTCTCTAGGGCTGTGAGTTGCCATCAATGCTGCTGAAGACTTTACAGTGCTACTGTTTTGGGGTAACCCATACTCTTTACTCACGCTCACTGGTAAGCCCATCAGTTCCCCAGGTGAACTTTGGTAGATCCATATTTTGGTTTGTTGCTGGGACCTTATGAGGAGCGGGTAGACATTGTTCACATCTTCCCACAGAAGTAATTCTCACAACAGATATGGAAAGAACAACGACCCCTCAAAGAACCAACCTTGGAGAATATAATGTCACACACCTTTAAGTCTAGTACTTGGAAGTGGAGGCAGGAGCATCAAGAGTTGAAGGACAATCGGAGCTACAAGAAAACCTGTTTCAACATCAGGGACTGTAACTGAAAACCAAAACTCCACCAAAAACAACAACAATAAAACAAAACAAAAACAAAAAACCAACAACCCCCCCAACCCAAGGAAAAATCCTGAACCCCTAGTAAAACCCCAATCGGATGGAAATTGAGTGAACTCCATCTCATGGAACTAGAGTGAGCTCCTGCACTGTAGCTTCTCTCTACAACCTCTTCCCTGTCCTTCAATAATGCCACTTGAGGCACTTCTGAGACTCCCCCAGAACACCTCAACATGCAATCTGGGACCACCATGTCACAGATCCGGAGATGGGGACTCCAGAGTTGATGTTTAAGGTCTCACAGCAGGTGTGTTGAGGTGGAAGGTGATGCCAGGGGCCAGGGCAGGAAGCAGGATAGGTTCCTGAAGACATGGACTTTCCCATTCTGCTTTTGTTTCACCAAGGAAATGCCAAAGCTGTGGTGTCTGGAGCCCTGGATTGAAGTTCTATCTAAGGCACTTAACTCCTGGAGGAGGGACTATGCAGGGACAGGTCCCTTCTCAGCTGCCCTTAGAACTGGAGGGCAAGGATGGCAGCCTCAGGGGAACTTCCCACTTACATTCCTAAATCTGGAGGACTCCAGAGTAGCACACAGTGCCTATTGCAATAACCCATAAATTCTGGCAGAGGGCACTCCTCCCTAACAATCCAAACAGCTAACAGCTGTGATTGGAAAGCCACAGTATTTCTTTATGATTTTCCCCTTGACCTCAGTATTCCAGCCCTTCCATAAAGATAAAGTACCACGACTATGATTAGAGAAAATTCATCACTTAAGACTTGTAGAGGCAGATTTTGCATGTTTTCTCTCACTTGTGAATCCTAGATTTTATATAGATGCATAAACATATCCTCTCCTCTCTCTCTCTCTCTCTCTCTCTCTCTCTCTCTTTCTCTCTCTCTCTCTGTTTCACACACACACACACACACTATATAAACATGAAAGTAGAAATATCAAATAATATTATACATACATGTAAGAAATTAGAAGTGAGACTGGGGGGAAGGAAAGGCCCTAGTAAAAAGGAGGAAAGGGGAAGTCACAGAGGATGAATTCAGCCAAAGTAGATGACATACATTTGAAAATGTCTTTATGAAATGTACAAGTACAATTGGTACCACTATTTACCAATATAGGCTCAAAACAAAACTTATATGACACAGATTTATAATGTAAATGCATCAGGTAGGAATCCTTCCTCTGAAGTGTCCTTAAGTAGCTACTCTAAAAATTCCTGGAAAAACTGGCTTGAGTGAATAGCTCTCAGAAGACGTTGTAAGCTGGTGCCCAGAAACTTGGTGACATTTTCCTCCTGCTCTCACCATGGCGGGGCAGCTGGGCCAGGTCTCATTTCCCTGCACAGAGGGATCTATGTCTACAGGGTTGCTCCCTTGGGTTTCACATTCCTCTGTAGCCATCTCGTGTTCTGTGTGGTGAGCCTGGCACCCACTCTACTGTCTCTGTGAAGGGGTGACTGGCAGAACCCATGCATGTCAGGCCTGTCTAACCTGATGCCCCTTCACACATCCCAGAGTGGCCATGAACAGGGCCCAACACATTGACAGATAATGACATCATGTCACGACATCAAAAGGTTGGACACCTCTGGTAGACCAATAGCTCTCGCCTTGGAGCTTCTTTGTCTCCACCCCCATCAGGGAATGTTTGACAATGTGTGGAGGCATTTTAGTAGTCATAATATCGTTAGGGAACTACTAACTAATGAGTAGAGGTCAGGGCAGCAGCTGAACACTCCAGTGCTTAGGACAGTCCACACAAGGCAGAGCGCCCTGATCTGAGACATCAATAGTGACGAGTTTGGAAAAACAGGGTCCAGACCTAGGACTTGTGCTTCTTAAAGTATGGTCCCAAGATTTAGCATGGCAGCATCACCCGAGGACCTGGTACACACATGGAGTCTCGGGCACCACCTCAGGCCTGCTACGTCAGAAGCTGGGAATAACGGCTGTGCAGCAGTGTGCCTTGCAGATGATCTGCAGCACGCTCAAGGCCGAGAGACCTGTCTAGGGAATGTAATACCTGAAGCTGGACGTTTAGTGGTGTACTTCTAAGCTGGTTCACTTTGAGGAGGAAAGCATCACTGAGTTTCTGGGCACCAGCTGTGTTGTCATCCTGAGTGGGTTGCTTGATCTCTGTCACCTTCTACCCCTCACCCACAACGTCTTCTGAGAGCTATCCACTCAAGCCAGTTTTTCCAGGAACCTTTTAAAAGTAGCTACAAGGAAAGTTCAGGGGAAGGATTCCTACTAGTCACCCGATGCTTGTATACTATAAATCTGTGTCACTGCAGAACTACCAAGATACAGGGTCTGAGTTATTTAACTAGAATTTACATCTCTTACAAGTTTCGGGCAGCCAGGCAGTGGTGGCACACGCCTTTAATCCCAGCACTTGGGAGGCAGGGGCAGGCGGATTTCTGAGTTCGAGGCCAGCCTGGTCTACAGAGTGAGTTCTAGGACAGCCAGGGCTACACAGAGAAACCCTGTCTCAAAAACAAATTAAAACAAAACAAACAAACAAACAAAAAACATTTCAGACAATGCTGTCAATGCTTGTCTATGCCCACATTTTGAGAAACACTCAACACATTGCCTCAAATTTGCCTGTGTGAAACCCAGCCAGAGTGTTTAGATCCAGGCTTCCCTCACTCTCAACTAGGAGGGCATCTCCAAAGGAAGGACCTATGGCTAGGTTTGATTTTTTTTTTATTAAATTTATTTTATTTTTTATAAACAAGTGTATGTTTATAAAATGGAACATATGATCAAACTGGGTTGAAAAATCTTGTCTGGGAGGTTAGGTGCAGGAGTTATTGACTAATGACACAATCTCTAGGTCTCTCAGGCCTACCGCAGAAGTTGTTGAGCCAGGATGGGGAAATTCAGCTGGGGAGTTTCCAAGCTTTGTACCTAGGTCACAGAATGAACAGGCAGGCTACATCAGAACTTCTGAAGGTCAGACCTAACAAGCGGTTCTTTAAAAAGCTGCACAGGGGAGTCCAGTATAAAGCCACATTTAGGAATGAGGGACCTTCAAACAGTCTAGCAATTTCTCAAACATACAGTTACCATATGATACGTAATTCTACTCTTGTATAACCACCCAAGGGAATTGAAAACATGAACTTACACAAAAACTTGTTCATAAATGTTCACAGTCATAACAGCCATAAAGTGGGACAAGAGACACCCATCAGCCAATGAATGGATCAATGCGTTAAACAGATGGGTTCTAAGGATGCAATGGGATAGTGTCTAGTGATATCAAGAAATGACATGTTACAACATGGAAAAACCTTGAACACATAAAGGAAACAAGTTTCAAAAGGTCTCAAATTGTATGACCCTATTTCCATGAGGTATTAAGAATGGGTGAATCCATAGAAACAGAAAGTCGACCAGTGGTTGCTAGGGGCTGGTGTTGAGGCAGGAATTTCCAGAGTGAGTGCTTAGTGGACACAGTTTTATAATGAAATGTTTTGGAACTAGATAGAGTGGTATACAACACTATGAAAGCTATCGAAGAGAACGCTTTAAAGTGCCATGTTTTATGTTACAGAGATTTTATACCAAGGGAAAATGCACACAACCAATAAACAAAGCCCACCTCAGTGTTCTGTAAGCTTTCCTAAAAAAGGTTTTAAGAAACCAGGGGCGATGTAGATGTATTAGTCTATTAGCTTAGTCAGGGGAAATACCCTAACACAGACAGCATGACATAGCTATAGTCCTGTGATTTTGAACACTTGACCGGGTTAGGAAGTGAGATGCTTTTGGAGTTTGAAGTATATATGACCAGACCCTGTGATTAAGGGCAAAGATGCAAGCTTTCTCCCAGGAGCTGTAATTTATTATTTCAAAGTCTGTCTTTGTGCTTTCTGACATGTAGAGGCTAATGGAGAGAATCATTGCTGAGATAAATTTTCTGCACGTGTGTGGTAGAGACTCAGTTATTTAATATGAATATAAGTGGAAGGATGGCCTGCCACTATAGGCAATTGACACTTAAGTTACACGTGTGTACGTAGCCATTAATGTAGCTAGTCTTTTTCTGTGTTTCTGTGGGTATGTGCATGCACACATGCTCTTGGAAGCCAGAAGAGGGCATCAGATCTACTAGAATTAGAATTACACAAACTTGTGAGCTGCCAGACATGGGTGCTGGGAACGAAACTTGGGTCCTCTGCAAGCGCAGTGTCTCGGTTACTTTCTTATCGCTGTGACAAAATACCATAACCAAGGTAACAAAAAAGAAAGCATTTAATTCTGCTTATGGTTTCCAAGGCTTAGAGTCCATGATGGAGTAAAGGCATGACCACAGGAACATCTGAGAGCTCATGTCTTGATCCATAAGTAGAGAGTGGACAGCTAACACAAAATGTTGTCTTTTGCAACCTCAAAGCCTTCCCATCATTGCTACCTCCAACAAGACCACACATCCTAATCCTTCCCAAACATTTTACCATTTGGGGACCAAGTATTCAAACATGTGACCCCATGAAGGCCATTCTCATTCAAATCACCACAAACTAACAATATGAGCTTTTTTAAAAAAAAATATTTATTTATTATATGTAAGTACACTGTAGCTGTCTTCAGACACCTCAGAAGAGGGCATCAGATCTCATTACAGATGGCTGTAAGCCACCATGTGGTTGCTGGGATTTGAACTCAGTACCTTTGGAGGAGCAGTTGGTGCTCTTACCCGCTGAGCCATCTCTCCAGCCCCCAATATGAGCTTTTTTTTTTAATTTTTTTTTTTTTTTTGAGACAGGGTTTCTCTGTATAGCCCTGTCCTGGAACTCACTCTGTAGACCAGGCTGGCCTTGAACTCAGAAATCTGCCTGCTTCTACCTCCCAAGTGCTGGGATTAAAGGCATGTGCCACTACTGCCCATGAGCTTTTAACCTTGTTTTAAAGAAGAAAAGCCATCGGAGGTGTCCTGACCCTAGCCCTCAGTTATTTACAAATGGCTATCTATGAGAGGGATTATAGCAAATAAAACACAAAGTAGAATTGTCTTCTAACAGTTAAGCTTGTATTACTTTCTTGTTTTAATTTTTTGGCTTAGAATCTTTCTTTTCTTCTTCTCTCATAATTTACATCCTCCTTCAATTCCTCCCAGTTCCTCCCTTTCTTGATGAACTTCAAATTTCCTAAGGGCAGGGACTAAGTGCTTAGTGGAATTAATACTATGTATTTAGCAGTGCCTAGGTTCTCAGTCTCTCTCTGATGATGGACACCAACCTGAAGGCCAACCATCAAGAATTGTGAGCCGGGTGTTGGTGGCGCACGCCTTTATTCCCAGCACTTGGGAGGCAGAGGCAGGTGGATTTCTGAGTTCGAGGACAGCCTGGTCTACAGAGTGAGTTCCAGGACAGCCAGGGCTACACAGAGAAACCCTGTCTCGAAAAACCAAAAAAAAAAAAAAAAAAAAAAAAAAAAAAGAAAAAAGAATTGTGAATACTGAGGTGCTGGTCCTGGAGTAAGGAAATCTGTGAGCCAACCCTGAGAATGTGGTGGTGTTCAGCCTGCCGTGGAAACAGTAGGAGTCAAAGCTTCCTAAAAACCATGATTGCCGAGTTGAATCTCAAAGGAAGACCATGGGCCAGAGTTGGAAAGGTGGTTTCTGTAGAGCAGGTGTCATATGCAGGGCCACAAGAGGCTGAGCCCAGAGAGAGGGACTGGCTGTAGAGGTCAGGCTGTGGAACATGGTTGCAATCATACGACAGGCTTGGTCTTGCTGGATTCTAACCTGAAGGTGGTAGGATGCTAGCAGCTAGAGGTTGGGACACAGTCGAATGTGTGCAGTGGAGGAACTTCCTGTGATTGCTATGTGAAGGCTGGATTTGAGAATTTGAGAGCAAACAGAAGTAGTTTGCTGGAATAGTCTTAGATGAAAAGAGGAGAGCATTGTCTTTATCAGTGCTTCTCAACTTTCCTAATGCTGCAATCCTTTAAAACAGGTCCTCACATTCTGGGGAACCCACAACCATAACACTGGTTTCATTGCTACTTCATAACTGTAATTTTGCTACTGTTATGAATTGTAATGCAAGTATCTGTGTTGTCCAATGGTCTTAGGTGGCCCCTATGAAAGGCTCATTTGACACCCTCCCACCCCCCACCCCCAAAGGTTCATTACCCATGGGTTGGGAACCGCTGATCTTGATAAACAAAAATTCATTATGGGTATGAAGAAGTGTGTGGGGAAGGTAGTGTGTTGGGATTTGTTGGCTGCTGTCTACCAGGAGTGAGGAAAAGAAGTGCTAGATTGTGTGTGGCACCATAGACCACATTTGTTGAGCACTTATGTACCTGGCACTGAGCTAAGAGCTACATGCCCACTGTCATTAGGGTCTTACATGACTCCTGAAGTGGAGACAATTTTCTATGCTTGTGGTATTGATAAGGAATGATGACTCAGGGAAGTCCTTCATCCACTCCACAGCTGTTAGGATGTGGAATAGCTACTTGACCTTAGACAGTTGGACTTGAAGAGCAATGTCCTTGATTACAGTCGACGTTCTTCCAGGTCGTTCATGGTAATGATACCTCTTCTCTAACATGAGAAGTATTCAGAGGATAACGATTGGGTAGAGGAGAAACTGAAGTGCCACTGAATTGAGTTTGGGTAAGTTGAGCTGGAGAGGCTGTGAACTGGTTATTCTATGACATCCAATGGACATTTATCTCCTGCCTGAGAAGGCACTAGCTATGCCTAGGAGTCAGTTGTGGGGAAGAAGAGACAAAGCTCATGTTACAACCAAGAGACACCAAAGAACCAAACATATCCTTTGAATGTGGCTATCAGAAAGTCACTGGGAACCTTGGTGTGTGTTGTCTCTTTAGTAGGGTAACAGAAGAACCATGACTGACTTGGCTGCAGGAGACTACCACAAGAAAGGACAAGAGTCCAGAAGGGTTGGCTTTCTTCACTTTGGAGATGAAGAGCTTTGTAAATGTTATAAAGGAACAAACTGGAGTGAGTTGGGCGTGATGGTGCACACCTGCAATCCCAGCAGGTGGGAGGTCGAAGCAGGAGCATCTCGAGTTCAAGGGAGCCTGGGCTGTGTGGGATGCTCTTGTCTTTAAAATAAAGAAAGTAGTAGAAAGGATGGGTTAGACACTAAGGGACAGGAGAAGCGATCATTGCTGTCCCTCAAGGGGAGGGGAGATGGCATACATGCGGAAGAAACCTGGTGGTTGAGTTGAGAGTAGCATCCCTCAGACAGGACAAATACTTCTGTGGAGTCTAGAAAAAGTAAAGGTTTGAACTCACTTTGACCAGGACATAGGGGTTTCAGAAAGGTGGCACTGGCTAAGGGCTCCAGGCACTGTGTTCTGAAGTTCACGGCTACCTTTACACTGAAGCCCCCATGGCTGTGTGGACTGTGAAGTGATCTTGGGTGCTTTCTCTAGATCTTCTTTCCCTTCAGGATAGAACTGCATCATGTTTGCTGTCTGTCCTGCTTTCCCTTACTCCTTTTCTGACTTAAAGAAGTTCCTCACAATAAAATCCTCCTGTATTTTAAATCTGGTTCATAGAGGTCCCATACCTATACATAGCTCCAAATAGGGAAAACAAACAAACAAACACAAACCAAAAAAAGCCAGACAGGTGGGAGCTAAGGAAAAACTGGATCTTTCAGTCATAGGTGATTCTAGGGAGACTGAGATGGGACTGAGTTGAGAGATGGGTGGTGGGAGAATCCCACTCACGTCTTAGAGAGATTTACAGGTCACTCTGATAGTGCACAGACACAAGCTGGATCTTCTGCAGGTGTAGACAGATGTGACCACACACAATGAATGTGAATATGAGCGTTGTGAGAAGGGCAGTGCCCAAATGGATTCCTATCTAGTTATCTGAAGAAAGAAGTGAAGTCAGCTGCAATGTGATTTGTGAATGGAGTTTTGAGAGGGCTACTGCAGATGGAAGAGGAACACTGTATGCAAAGAAGGCAGTGTAGTGGACAAGAGGATGGAGAAGTTAGTAGAGGTAGAAAGATACTCCAGGTGTTTGTGAACCTTGGTATGCTTCTGGGTTTTCTATCAGCTGTTAGGGGAAGCCATTGGAGGGGGTTTGAACTTGTCCACATGATCTAATTTACAACTGGTCAAGATCATTGTAGCTGCTATAGGATGCAAGACTTGCAACAAAGGGCCATTTAGGATGCCACTGTAGCCACCCAGGAAGGCTTAGGAGTAGAACGAGACTAGTATAAGTGCTAGTAGATAGTTTCCCTCTAAAGATGTCCTTTACTTAGTAAAATATGGAAGGGAGGCTGGATGGACAGATGTGTTCAAGCTCTTTCTCTATGGGCTCACTGTCACTCACTGATTTTCAGAAGTTAGCATTCACCAGGAAACTCAACAGTCTGCAAACTGGGAATATGCAGTTTGCAACTTCACCATCTGGTGGACATGCAGCTTCCTGAGCTGACGGAGTGGCCAGATATTTGACACCAGTTTAAGTGGAATACTAGATTCATGAAGGTGGACAAAAAGTGAAGAAGTTACATTTAAGGAAAGCTTATTGTTTCATTACGTTCAACTTTAAGTACTAGGTAAGGCTTATCCTGAACAGCACAGGATTTATGAGACACCACAGTATGTGGTTTTTCTTTAAAGATAATATTCAGCTCATCCTCTCAATGAATTAGTCACTTCATCTCTTTGACCTTTTCCTTGCAATCTATATTGTATAGGAAGTCTTGTCAACTGCGCGGACTTTCAGCTCTCTCAAGTCCACAATGTCTCTGAGTTTGTACATATGAAAAAATCCACTCGTGAAAATAAGACATATAAATGAAACCATTGTTATAAATATTTGCCTTTTAAACAAAAGGTATGCCATATATTTTTATTAAATCATAGAAAACATTTGCATACAAAATTTTCCATTTTGGGGAAACTAGAATGTTAAACATCTCAGTAACAAAAAAAGCTTGAAGGATACATCTCTCCTTAAGAAGAGACAACTTTTAAGTAATTTTTTTTTTAAGTCGAAATAATTGCTAACATGTTGTTGGCTTTCTCTATCTTTAAGCCGGGGGATAATATCTCTTATAACCATCAATTTCCTTTAAGGATTTTTTTTAATTAAGTCAACATGAGTCAAACAGTTAACTTGAACTCTGAATACAAAATCCACTTCTTTTAAAGCTGCATAGCCCTTATGACTATTGTAAATGCCTAATTCCAAGAGACATTCTCACTTCACAGGGCTGATTACAAATCCTCTCTATAGTGGCAAACATGTCTAACAGTGTGGAATAGATCTTGGAATAAGTTAAATATTAGACACAAAACAAGGCAGTAAGGTCTCTGCTTTGCTTTCTACCAAATGAATGTCAAAGTTCATCCAAACCTTATATATTTACCAACGAGTGAAGACCAAAGGATCCAGTGATATTGAAAATACACAACAGCTATAAGAACCATGTTCTCTAAATAGCTTGGTGGATATATACAAATGATTTAGTCAGAATCACGCTTACACTCACCCCAATGGGTCAACAGACTCTGCAATTCACCACCTGAAGACAGGCTGTGGTTCTGAAGCAAAAGTTGTCATTTGTTCTAATTCTGAACAGAGATTCGGAGGTGACAGGGACATGTTTGCACTCACACCAAATAGTTACATAATATAAACTCAAGTTAAATATTATCAAAATAACTTTAAATTAAACTGAAGACCACTACTCTTAAGTGCATGAAATATTTTCCCTCTAGCTTTTTAAATGCATGTTACAGATCAAGACTTGACAAGAAACATATTGGAGGCCACCCAGCTTCCTTGGAGAACTCCCTGGAGTTCCATGATAGACTGAGGGAGCAGTTAACAACTCCCAGTGGAAGGATGCTCTCTGAATGTCAATTCCCTAAACTCAAGTCTGGATTTTGGATTCACTCCTGCCAAAACAGGGAGGAGGACCTGAAAAACAACATCTTTGGGACTGGTGTCATGCCCATGGTGACTGTGCTGTATTCCAGAGAACATCTTCCCTGGTACCCTTAATACTGCAGGCCTCACGTGTGCCTGGTTCCTGACCCCTACTCCCTCCAGTTCATCTGTAGACCTGGAGGTTTCCTAGGAAACATGTAAACAAATCTGGGAAAACTGGCTTTCTGTGTTTTCCTTGTGTCAGTGAAAAACTCTGTGGGCTAAGAAAAAAAAAATAGGAAGGGCTACCCCAGTGTCAGCTTCTCACAGGCGCGTCTTGCGCTTACCCTGCTGTAGAAGGCTGTACAGTCAAATCACTTTTGCTTCGCTCTTGAGAAATGGTCCTAAACAGTCCAGCTACCTTATTCTTTGGATCATTCTATTCCTGAAGTATGTCAAACACGTGTAAGTCTTTGGCTTGTCACTGGAGGTGGCTTGGGGAAGCGGCCAGGCTCTTGTGCAGGTTGGGGTTCTGACTGTGCCTATTGCGACTGCGGACAGATGAGAACATCGTGTTGCAGCCTGGCACCTTGCACTTGTGCAGTTGGCGCAGGTGCACGGTCTTGTAATGGGCTCTAAAGGTCCCTTTGTTACTGTACAGCTTCTGGCAGAGATGACAGGTAATCGGCAAACCAGAGGGCAGACTAGCAAGGCTCTGGTCAGCCTTCTCCATCAGGACACAGAGGGGGTACTCATCTTCCCCAGAGACAAGGCTCTGTCCTTCACAGTTGCCGTCACTGTCCTCCATAAGGGCAGTGCCTTCCTCGCTCACGCCATCAGAGTCCCAGGAGGAATGACTGCTGCTCTCTGACTTCATACTTGAGGTAGTGCTCAAATCCAGAATGGTGCCCTCACTAGGAGGGCCAGAGTTGTAGCTCTCCAGGCTGGCACTGTGAACTTGAGATATTGGGTAGACCAGGCTGCCCATGCCACTTGTTCCCTTGAAGATGACAGATGTCTGTGATGCTTGTGGTGTAAAAGCCACATCCTGATAGGCCTCCTTGGCCACATCTTGCAGAAGGTAAGCTGCACGAAAATGGTCCTCACTAGTCTCCAATGCTTCTTCATTCAGTACTTTTTGGTGGAGGCTTAGGTTCGAGCTGTGTCTGCAAGAGTGAACAGACAGTCAGAAATGAGTTGCTTTGGTTGTTATTTTAGAGCCATTATTCTGAGTAGAGAGACTCAACAGACACTAGGAAATCCTGTGGTGTGGTGGGAGTCACAGCTGGGGTTAACATCCTGTAAGCCAGGCTATGTGGTCAGTGGGTACTAGACCATTGTGTGGCTACCTATCAGAAGCCATCATTCACCTAGGAAAGCCAACAGTCTGGAAACTTCAATTTTCACCACCAGATTACATGTAACTGCTGTTATCTCAGCCATAGAGGATGGCGAGACTACTTTAATTAGGCTAATTTAATGGGGATACTAGAATTGGGAGGGGGCCTAAGAAGAGCACCAGTCACAAATAATAAGAAATTAAGCAGGGTATTTTATTTCAGTGAAATGAGGAAAGAGTACCATCTTCAAAACACACCATGCATATGGCCAACGAACACTTGACACACTGCCACTGTCATATACAGAAATGATAGTATTTGGGCTATATTGAATTAAACATGTTATTAAACCTTGCATTTCCTGATTCCCTTTGCCCTTGACCTTTTGATGTTGTGGGTAAAAAAAAAAATCAGAGATTCTTTTTTTTTTTTTTTTTGGTTTTTCGAGACAGGGTTTCTTTGCTATCCTGGATCTCACTCTGTAGACCAGTCTGGCCTCGAACTCAGAAATCCACCTGCCTCTGCCTCCCAAGTGCTAGGATTAAAGGTGTGCGCTACCACTACCTGCAACATTAGAGATTCTTAATGTGGTTTCCCATCATCTTTCTATTGGATAGCACTGGTCTAGAGTAGGTGTACATGTTTCACTCCAGAAGACCTGAAGTTACAGCAGGCAACCTAACCAGCTGGAATCGTGTGTGTGTGTGTGTGTCTGTGTGTGTATGTCTAGTGTAGGTCGTGCTTGCAGTGTCTCGTAAGGAACCAGACAGGAGTTTTGCAAATGCAGCAGTGTGAACACACTGCCAATCTTGCACCCGGTGATTTACTCCTAGCGGGTGGATGATGAGCATCCATTATGGCACATGCTGCTTACCCCCATGTTATCATGGATGTAACTTGTAAAATCAATGTTGCTCTTTCTTGGGATCCCCTGATCACTTCTGACAAGAAAAAAATATCCCTATATCAAAAGGTGACAAACTTACAGGTGACAGGAGAATGATCCCAAAGAAGAAAAGTGTCTCCCTTAATATAGACCAGAATTATGCCAGAGTCAAGGAAACACCCTCTCTATAAATAAAGAATTAAAATTTCCCTTCTAAATCCCTCAAGGTATGCATATGAAGGCGATTTAATCATATTTCATAAAATTTATATATTTGTCATGCATTTTTTAGCCCCTTATACATTTTTTGTAGACATAATGAGAATTATACCTCAAGATCACCCACTCTGCAAGCAGCTCTTCTCAGCTATTGCCCTGCCCTGTGATTATGTTAATGTTCTGCACTGAAGGGCTGGTACTTGTCTGGCAGAAAACCAGACAGCAGATGGACATATTAATTCCACTACATTCAAGCATTTTAAAAAAGTCAGACATTTGCAGGAACCTGGAACACGGAGGTTCTACTACAATGTAAATATCTCTGGGGTTTCCTGTCCAGCTCTTGGGTATCCAGTGAAGACTAACAGCTAACTCCTCTCTTCTTCTCAGGCCTTAGTGGGTTTGCCATTCCTATGGTGCTAAAGTTCTTCCCTATGAGCAGGAAATACTATGAATGCAAAGACTGTCTGGACCATATGCCAGGCTTTCTTCTCTAAAGACTCTGAATCTGTGCCCCTGCCTTATCCTCCCTTCAACCTCCACCTCCCACTAAGGGTTCTCTCCCTCTCAGTTCCATTTACTTGAGATCAGTGACTCTTTAAAGCATGGGCTAAACAAGCCTAGTCCCTGACAGCCTTACAGTAGCTCCCAGGACAAGAGTTCACAGCTAATTATTAATTCAGGGGTGGTTTCCAGAATGTATATAGCATATGCTGTTGTAACAGACTGAATTCAGAAGCAGATGTGAGAACCAAGCTGTTTTCTACTAAACCAAGTATTAGAGATCTGAAAAAATATAAAATAAAGCTATTTACTTCACTATATAAAGCTATTTACTTCACTATATTTCTCTGGGAAAAATAAAAGTCTTTTCCCATTAAAATGTTATATTAACATATAGTATGTATATTCTTGTTTTAAAGAGACATGTCATGTTTTTTTCCAGTTTTACTTCTTAATATAATAGTAAACAATGATTGCTACAACCTAAACAAAGAAATGCACTTGAAGGTCCTCGGCTGAGTTACATAAAAAAATTGTTATGAGACTAAGACATTTAATCCTGGCTGGCTTGGACATTCCCCTTCATTCAGGGGGCTTTGATTAGCATATTGAGGAGTATGGGTAAGCACCCTAATATGTGTCACCATGGCCTACATGACATGGCAGCAATCTCCATAGCTGCCTGCAATTACCTTGTGCTGTCTGTCTCTTCCACTAGACTGAAGACTTGTGTGAGCACAGATTGTTACAGAGTACCTAACATAGAAGAGTTACTGATCAACTCTGTCCCTGTCTGTCTGTCTGTCTCTCTCTCTCTCTTTCCCTTCCTCTTCTTCTTCCCTCCCTCCCTAGGAATTGATGCTGGCTAGAACTGTGGCTCAAAGAGGGGAAGTTAGTTTCCTTAACACAGCGTAATACAGTTGTCAACCTTTGACTTAGCTGGAGTGACAAACCGGGGCCTGAGCTTACCTATAAAGTCCTACTTAAGATGGTGTTTTTGAAACTATTGATTTGTAGATAAATGTTCAAATATCTCTGACTTTTGGAATAAGTAGTATTGAAACATTTAGAATATAAGATGAAGATCTGTTATAGTCGAGACTTCTATATTTACAGGTCAGAACATAAGAAGCCACTGACTGTATAAAAATGAAGTACTATATGAAAAGAACTGTTGATCTAGTATGTGTTATAATCTAGTAGGCCCTGTGGGCTATAACAGCCTCACAGGCAGCAGAGATAACCTAACTGAGGTGACTACCTCGTCCTCCTAACAACAGCTTATTCATGAGCAAACCCTCCTCCTCTTCTTGGAGGACGAAGGCGAAGGGCTGGCTCACTAATTAGGGTATCCTAGTGGTTTGCTTTAAACATCCTAGCAACAGAAGCAGGGGTTCTAACTAATATCTCCTGTGTCTTCAGTAAAGACAATGAAAGTGTTCTTATGAGCCCTAGCAAGGAATGTGTGTGGGAGTCTTTACATTTTCACCCTCTTAACAAATTAGGCGTTACAATTTGGACTAAGTTAGTGGTGATGCTAAGCTGCTTCAAGTCAAGCTTGTTTGAACAAATGTAGTTTTCACATCCTCCAAGCCATTTATCACACTGCATTTCATCAGACAGCTGACCCTTTCATTAAACCTCTTAGATCACCTTGGCCATACCTGTTCTCCCTTCCAGAGGCTGGGAGGAGGTGACCTAAATTGTGACTGGTAGCCCAAGTGCACAGAGAGAAGCCCAGTGCTGTGTTCCAGGATGATGAGCCCCGTGCATGTGCACTCTGAGACTAGTCTGTGTGCTTCATGAAAAGAAAGCATCTTTCCAGCATACATCACAGCTACTGAAATGAGCTGCCGATCATCTTTATTCCTTGATAGTCTCTAATCAAACTGCTACTTTTTTCTACAAGTGTTGCTGGATGACTATGAACCAGAGAAAAGGTTTCGTGTGATGGCTTCTGCATTTTGTGAAATGAAAATCAGGCTAGTTTTGAGAAATGGCATGATACTTTAAAAAGCCCTTCCTCCCTCTCTCCACCTCCCCACACTTGCCCTTCCCACCAGCTGCTAACCCGAGAACCAGCATACCATTAGCATACACACTTGGGGTCAGATGTGTTTCTCAATTTGTAATCTCAGACTAGAATGGTAGAATGAATGCTATGTGTGCTGAAATGTATCAGAGCATGTATCAATAAATTAATATCAGTACATTCACTAGTAATTCAATAATACCAAAGCTACATAAACCCTTTAGAAAGGTAATAGTGGAAATCTCCTGCAAAAAGCATCATGCCTTTCCAGGTCATGTTTGTGGTTAAATGCTTTTAGAGTTTTAGAACTAAAAGTTCAAGAGTTTCCTCAGAAAAAAATACCACATCATCTGGAAACTTGCTAGAAATGCAAACTCTTATGTTTCACCCCTGACCTACAACAGTAAATTTTAGGGTTAGTGCCCAGAGGCCTGTTTTCCTGACCTTCCAGGCCAATACATGCTAAGGTTTAAAAACTGCTGATTTGGGTGGTGCTGACATGCCTTTAATCCCAGCACTTGGGAGGTAGAGTCAGGCAGATCTCTGTGAGTTTGAGGCCAGCCACATCTACAGAGCTGAGCTTCAGGCCAGCTGGGGCTATACAGAGAAACTCTGTCTTGAAAACCCAAAACCAACTAAGCAAGCAAGCAAGCAACCTAAAACTGCTGTCTAGGGAGACAGCTGCTGACAGTCACCTTACCTGTCTCTGCTCCTACGGGAAGGGAAAGCTGCCCCACAACCCTCCACTGTGCACGCGTGTGTCTCTCGGGCATGTGTGTTCTTCTCATGTGTCTTCATGCTGCAAGCGTTTTTAAAGGTCTTCTTGCAGATGTCACACTGAAAGCGAGCTTCTTCCTTCTGTCTCACTAGTGCATGCTCACCCAGGTGCTCCAGTTCTTTAGACTCTTCCAGAAAAGGAAAAGCTATCCCCCTGTTGGACAAAGCACCGAAGAGTCCCCCAGCCAGCAGGCGCTGCTGCAACTCCATGTAGTCAGGAAAAGGAATTTGGGGGCCCAGGCCAGGTGTGAAATGGCGCTCGTGGCCGCCATCCTCCACCTCTCTTGGCATCACTGCATTCAGGGCTACCTTCTGTTCAGTCTCCCTCTCAGTGAGTGTAGTCTGCTCAAGGGTTCTGCTGATAGCTCCATGTGATTCAATCACAGATTCAAGATGGCAGGCTCTTTCTCCTGGTGGAAGAGGCTCCTCTACGCTTAGCTGTGTATGCTGCTCCTCAGGTACTCTGTCTGACTGAGGACTGCTGTCCTCTGGCTCATCTTCACTGACTACCTGCAGGGGCGCCTCATCGTCTGAGCTGAGACTGTGTCTCTTCTCCTCAGCTATTTCCACAGCCTCTTTCTCTATTTTGATAGGCATACTGGACTTCCGGGATTTCTTCTTGGGAAGAGCATCAAATGGCATGTCTGTGGAAACCAGCTGCTCTGGGATTGAAGAGGACAGCAGAGGGAGAGAAGGCAGCATGCCGGGTGTGTTGGCCAGCTCGGCGGGAGTGGCTGGACTGCGGTAAAAAGGAAGGACTGGCTGGACCGTCTTCAGATTAGGAAAAAGCACACCATTTTGCCCAATGCTTGAGAAAGTGGGTTGGCCTTTGGAGTCGTCCACTGAACCAGTGTAGCCAGGGAGGGGCCCACAGTCTGGAGACATCACTGTGAAACCTGGACGCTTGTAGGTCTCGGAGCTTGCCAGGTTCAGGCTGTGCCTGAGATCTTTGTCCCGGTTGTTTCTATTCATTGGCATGTGCAGGCGAGGGTTGGGGTTGGCACTATGTCGGTTCCGGCTCCTCAGGGAGCTGAACACCATGTTACACCCTTCAATAGTGCACTTGTGCTTGATCTTCAGGTGGACGGCGTTGTAGTGGATCTTGAGGGTGCCTTTGTCATAGAACGTCTTCTCACATGCGGTGCAGAACACCCGGCCCTTCTTAGCACTCAGGCTGTTCCTCTCAGGCTTTACTTTGGCCTCAGGGGACAACTGCGTCCTTTCGAGCTTACTGGCAATGCTGTATGAGCTAGCGTCACTCACGTGAGCACTGTCTTCCCTTTTGGTGACAGCTTCTGGACAGCTGAGACACTGTTCTTTTTCAACCTGAAATGGGGTGGAAGTTAAGAAGCTGCTGTCAGAGAAGGGCCTATGGAGCTCCTGTTTGGGGTCCTGGCTTTGGTCCTGCCCCTGTTCCAGCATGTACTGTTCAGGCAGTGACCCTATCAGAGCAGGAGGCAGAGGGTTGAAGAACTGAAAAGGCAGCATGAAGGTCATGTTGCTTATAAGGTTCTCAAAAGGATGCATGCTGCTGGGGTTTCCTTTGTCCACTGGCGTGGGGAGGCTGGCACCCCTGTGGCTGCAGCTCTCTATGAAAGCCCTGATGTCTACGTTTGCTGTGGCCGGCGGTATGACGACAGACTGCTCTTCTTTCTCTTGGATTGCCATGAGCTCAACTATAGACTTGGTCTCTCCAAAGCGAAGGAACTGCTGCAAGGTAGCCACTTCCTCCTCACTGGTCATGATGCTCCAGTGATCCAACACCTTCCCCGAGGCATCCTAAATACAAACCAGAATGTGAGAAAATCCCAGTCCATGGCTGCCTGCTCTGCTCCCCACACAGGTGCATTTCACGGAACCTCCACCAGACTGAAAGAGGGTACTTTCGTGCACACAGAAAAATGCTATTGCAGATCAACACAGGCTTTGCAGAGTTTAATCCCTGCCCACCCCACTCCCCTAAGCCAGATACTCTGTGCAGATTGTAAACTACACAAATATAAATAGTGGCCATACCATTAGTCTAGAAGAGCTAAGTAAATGTGTATTACTCAAACACAAGTTAGGGAAATTCAGTAATTATTTTTCATCTTATTTCAAACTAGTTGGCTGTCATATATGATTTCTGTCATACAATGAGGCACAATGATTTTCTTCACTAAAATGGAAATATGTATCATTTGAATGACAGTAGTATCTTCATCTAAAGAGTACAAATGGGGCAGTGAAGTCTGGATATAGCTCAAGTACTCATTTGCTGCAGACTTAATAATCTCCCAAGCACCTACCATCAACAACCAAATGAGCACTTATTGATCTTCTACCCATGTTCATAAAGCAGAGCTATAGCTACATTGGAGTGCTGGAGATCTGTCAAAATCTAGCAAGGCCTAACTTCTCCCAAAACTACAATAAATATTTTATCACAGAACATGTATTTGATGGCCTACTGAGATTTTTTTTCACAGTGCATGTGAGAGTTTTGAAGATGAGGAGGACTGTAGCATCATAAATATTTCAAGCACCAGAAATTCAAGGTAATCCTAATACTAGAAAGCAAGATTATTAGGATCATTAAACATTGATCTATATCATAATGCAAGACCAGAATGCTACTCTATGTATGGTCATTTCTAGTCAGCTGAAGGCCCCGTACCAGAGGTGTGCACATAGGATTCCAGGGAAAGATTACAGGCTTCAGAATTAGGAAGAAATGTGCTCATTTCTAGGTCTGCTCCATACTGGTAGAATAACTTTAAGTGAGGGTACTCACAGCCTTCTGGATTTTCAATTAGAAAACAAGGGTAAATGGATTTAGTGCTATATACTTTTAATCCTAGCATTCAGGAGGCAGAGGCAGGTGGGTCTGTATGAGTTCATGGCCAGCCCTGCCTACATAGAAATTCTAGGCAAGCTAGGGCTACATAGTGAGACCCTATCTGAAAAAAAGAAAGAAAAAAAAAAAAGAAAACGGGGATACTATATCTACTTTATCACAAAAGTACTAGAAGAATATGTCTACTAATAAATAGGTGTTGTCAATATATGACCAACCTAAAACTAAAGTTAATATTAGACTTGAAAATACATACATCTCTCAGTTCGCTGAAAAAAATTTTAACTGAAGTTTGCTGATATTTCTAGAGTAGTGGCAAGAAACAATCCTCTGACACTTCAGAAAATGCTGTTTTCTCAGAAAAGAGTTGGATGGTCTCTGACTTAGAAACAGGAGGCATTGCACCCATGGTGTGACATAGGAAAAGAAGCTCAATTACTCTGGACAATAATAGACAAGGGAGAGCAGACTGAAGCACTGAAGCACTGAAGCACTGAAGCAAAGAGGAGAGCATGTGTGGAAGCTGAGAGAGAATTTGGTGTTGCTGCAAGAAGAGGAGAAAGTGGGTGAAGAAGAGTCACGAGCAGGAGGAAGAGGAAGAGATGGAGACAGAGAGGAAGGGCTAGCTTATGAAGAGAGCAACATCACACATGGAGCCAAGGAGAAAAAGTTAGCTGCCAAGGGCCAGAGGCTCCAGAACAACAGGAGCATCAGCCCGACTGCTGTTCGCTGTGTAGTTCTCATCCCCCAATTCTGACACACAGAGCACCTTGGGGAGTGGGGAGTTTGTGTGTGATACACATAATGGAGGCAACACCCAACATGAAGCAAGCAGTGTTCTGTGGAAGTTAGCTTAGTGAAATATGCTCAAGAGTTCACGTAGTGCTCCTATAGCCTAAAGCTTTGCAGAGACCTCAGGAAAGTACACGATTCCTCCCAGAATCGCAAATCAGGGCCTTAAGTCATTAGGAAGAAGTTCAAAAGGAAGGAGGCCACAGTGACTGGTTGGGACACTGGGTTATGTCAGTTACATGGGCACTCAAGGAGAAGAATAGGGCCAAGGTCACTGTACCTGTAACACGTATCCACGGATGTAGTCCTGAAGCGTCCAGTCCAGGGCATGGAGGATCTGGAGAACCTCATCTTGTTTCAGCACACTGAAGAGCCGGTCCAGTAGGATTTTCAGGCGAACAGGGATAGCCTGGGTTCCATAGAGCATGAGACTGCTAATATCGAACACCACATTGGACTGGACAATTTCCACTTGGCTTGTTGGATACACGGGGGGAATCCTCAGCTTACTTAGAGCTGAAAATCAAGTGTGAGATGTTTGGGAAAGTTCTAATTTTAAGAGAACCATTGCATAGAAAGAATCTAAGAATAAGAAAGAACCATAAGAATAGCTGGGGTTACTCTTAGTTATCTGTACCAACAGGGAGAAAAACAAAAAACAAAAATCCATAAAGGTCTAATATCTGTAAGAGCCACAGGGCTTCATGTCCTTCACAGAAACTTCTAAAATAAAATGACAGACTTAAGATTTTTCTCCCATTCTTGTGACATGCCTGAGAAGGAAAATGTTCACAAACCAGGGAAGGGAGAAAGAAAAGGGAAACACAGAAGCAGCAAGAGCAGAATCAGAGACTGGACAGTTAAAGAGTCAGAGTCTGGAGGTGAAGATGGCCCTGGGATCTTCAAAGATCTGGGCCCAGGGCCTAATCTGCTGCTTGGGACTGGGGCTTTAAAAATTAAGCCACCTAAATCCAGTCTGTTCAACACAAGAGTTACCAGCCCCTGGGGGCTATTTAAATGAAATCAATCAAAGTTAAAGAAAGGTAGTAACACTGCTCTCCAGCAGTCCGTCCACCCTTCCAGCACTCAGCAGTTCCAAGTGGCTCATGACTGTTAAGAGTTGGCAAATGCAAAAGCAGGATGTCCAGTTATAAATTTCAGCTAAATCACAAATAGGAGGCATGCTTGTATCAGGACACATTTCAGCCAAAAAATATTAGAGGCTAATTATGACTGTGGAATATGTCTATCAGTGTCATACAACAGCACCTGAAGGATCAGTTTTGACATATTTAGAATGGAGTTAATAAGATATTATGTAAGTTAAAATGTGAAGAGATAATTTATGCAGCCTGTTACCTGGAACATAGTAGAAATTACTATTTAGTTTAGGAGTCAGCTGTCACTCTTTGCTATGAAGTCAGTTCCTCTATAAATGTAAGTTATTAAGAAAGGCCACTAAAGGGTGAGAGGGAAGAAATGAAATTACCATGAGCCACCCATCCGTGCCTGCACTCTTCGCACTGACGGTGGTTTATCTTCCCAGGCTTGAAACTTTGGCAACTGCAGTTCAGAGTACAGCCAATAGCCTGCAAGAGAGAACACATGTATGTATACGATGTCAGAGCTATGTGCAGGATATGTTGCATTTATTAAACAAAATGACTTCCTGCATTCATAAGCATTCGCTCAGCAGTGGGTGCCTTGTGCCAGGCCAAAGGTGCATATTATACCTTAGGAAAGAGGAGCTGGGAATCCAACACTGGGGAGACCATGAACTTCAACACAGATATGTTGTATATGATAATAAGCAAGACTCTATAACTATTTCTTAGAAAATACTATGGTTTGAAACCTTGTTCTTATGAAGAAAAATTAAAAATTATATTTTTACCAAATTTACAAGCCGATCAGAGCAGCAACTCTGAGAGAATAAAGATTAGTTTGGAACCAGTAAAAGAAAAATCTGAAGCAACAGTGATCCATGTAGAGACTTGTTACCCTCTGATGCTTAAGATAAGAGAAGCTGAAAATCTTAACTAGATTTGAGAACACATAATGGCTGATCATATTACATGACTGTTAGAGGCAGATATAGGTCAGGCAAATCCTGCACTGAGGCCTCAGTTTTATGTTATGAGCCATATCTTGTGTGTGTACATGTATGTTATATGCATGTACATGTATGGTATATGCAATGTCCAAAAGTACAGTGGGAATAGAAAACAGATGCATGTGCCCAACAAAGTCCTAGTGTTAAGATTGAGAAGACACATATATAAAGTTCTCTGTATGAGTGTGTATGAGTGTGTGTGTGTATGGTATTGTACATTTATATGTGCATTCATGTGTGGGTCTGAATATGTGTATGTAGACCAGAAGGTGACCGCAGGCCCAGGTGTCTTTCTCAGTTAACCTTGTTATTTGAGCAGGGTCTCATAGCAAGCCCAAAGCTCACCAATTTATACAGACTGGCTGACCAGTGAGTACCACAGATTCTTCTGTTTCTATCCCCAGCTGACCCTGTCCCCCTCCTGGGGTTACAAGTCTGTGCTGGGATTTTACATGGGTGCTGCGACTCTAAATTCAGGTCCCCATGCTTGCATGCCAAGTACTTTATCAACCCATCTGGTCAAGAGTTTCTCACAAGACAGAAGCTTAAAGCATATAATTTATTATTATAACAAACCAACAAGACCCCTTAAAGGAGCTCAACCAGTGAGACTCCCACTCAGTTACTTGTATTATATATATATATATATATATATATATATATATATATATATATATATATATATATATAAAGCTATAAAGTATGGTTCTGGGTAAAATTTGTATGGTTCGAGAGCTTTGAGATTGGGAGAATATGTGTTTGGCAAAGAGGCAATAAAGGTCTCTGAATTTGGGCTTAAACCTTTAAACCTCTAGTCTGCCAGTCAAGGGACAGTGAGGTACAGTGCGAAGGACAAGAAAGGAGAATCTGGTCAGGATTTGGGAATTCACTTCAAGAACTAGTACAACCTGTCTCCTTCAGGGAAAAAAAAAAAAACATCTTTGTAGTCCTGTGAAATGTACAGATACTCTGGGACAGTCTGGTGACTTCTTTAAACATCAAGCATAGTGTGTGACCAAGAAATTCTGCTCCTCGGTATACAGCCAACAGAACAAAAAACATATCCATTCCTAAATCATCCACAAGACTGTTCATAGCACTATCCACAGCAGTAAAAGTAGAAACAATCCCAATATACACCAACAGATGAATAAGCAAGACTCAGTCTACCCATCAATGGAGTGTTGGTATCTTCACAAAGGAATGGAGAATGGATATATGCTACAGATGCGTGAAGAAGTCAGGCACAAAAGTCACATAGTCCTATGGTTCTATTTACACGAAATGTCAGGAGGCCAATTCATAGAGGCAGAGAGCAGAGGGGTGACTGCAGGGAACGGAGCATCGGGGAGAAGAGACTGGATGGGAAGCAGAGGGTACTCGTTGGGTTACATAAAGGAATACATAAAGTTCACTTACTGAGCTTGTAAATATTGCACTCTTTCCAAGCTAAAAATTTGTGACAATCCTATGATGTCTGTTAGTGTTTTTTCAACATCTCAATATTATCCATATTTTTAAAAGCAATGCACTATGTTTCAGTTAAGGTGTGCACACACAACTGGTATTTCATACTTCACAGACTGTAGCGTAAACTTAACTTTTATATACACAGAAAGCTATAAAAAATGTATGATTTGCTGTGTTTTGTAGAATTAAGCACAGTCTCATCAAGATATGTCTGTAGTAACTCTGTTTAACTTGTGGAGAAACTTTGTCAGGTTGTTTTGGGAAGCAGTTGGGTTGTTCTAGATTCCCATAGTAACACATGAGGGATTCATCAACACTTGCTAGTGTTTCAAGACAGGATTTTATGCAGCCCAGACAGGTCTCAAATGTAGTCCAGGATGACCTTAAACTCCTAACCCCACTGCCCCCATCTGCTAAAAGCTGGGACTGCAGGCTCCTGTCACCTCATGTATTTTTGTTTGTGTTTTGTTTTGTTTTGTTTTTTGTTTGTTTGGTTTTTTTGCTTTTAATAGCCATCTTTGTTATCCTTCTGGATGCAAGTGAAATCTAACTGTGGTTTGGTTCATGCTTCCTTGATGACCGATGGGTTAGCATCTTTTCTATTTACCGGCTATTTGTGTATATTCTTGGGAGACATATCTGTTAGATCCTTTGACTACTTTTTTAATATAAGGTTGTGGTTTTGGTACTATGTTGTATGCAGTCTTTTATTTTTCAGGTTCAAGTCTGTTACCAGATACATTATTTCAAATGTGTTCTGCCACCTTTTCTCTTTCTTAATAGTATCTTTTGAAACACAGACGTTTCAGATTTGAGTAAGTTTAAGATGATGAAGTGTCCTAAAATTAGATGATAATGATGGCCATACAAACAAAGTAACCATTTGCTGATTGCTAAATTCTAACAGAACACTAAGTTACATAGCGCTGAAGTAACTCACAATCCAGATTCAGCAAATATTGCTTAAGAAGAAAATATTTTAAAAGGAAGAACATTTCTTTTACCTCTGTTTTTTTGAGATAGCATTCACTCATTTAGAAAAAGGTATGGATAGCTAGGCATGGTGACACATGCCTTTAATACCAGAACTCAGTAGGCAAAGGTAGGCAGGTCTATGAGTTTGAGGTCAGGCTGGTGTACTTAGTGAGTTCAGACTAGCCAACGTTATATAAGGAGACCCTGCCTCAAAAAAACAAAAACAAACATGCTTATGGAAATATACAAGTAAAATTACATTTCATTTGTTTTGAAAATTAAGCCTGTCTTTAGAGAAAGATATGTTGAATACACATTTGCTCCAACTCCTAAAGATTTTGCTCAAAAGACTGAGGCTCATGCAAAGTCCCTGGAAATACTGTGTGAGTCTATCTCCTATTCAGCAGAATGAAACCCCAAGGAACAATTCCAAGCATATTCTTTAGCCAAGGACTGAAGCCTATGTTCTCCATCTCCCGCCACTCCACGTGTATGTCCCAACCTTTGACAAATGACCTCTCAGGTGCATAGATCTCTGTGGCTGTCCTGTGTTAGTCAGTGACAGTGGCCCCGGCCTCTGCCTCACCATATGTCAAGCAAATTCCTTTAGACATTTCCAAATGCCCCTAAGATCTACTTCATCTGTCGTCAAGACCACTGACCCAATTTGGTCATTCCCATGTAGCAGCTTCTACATGAGGAACATTAATAAACAACGCTATCTACAATTTTCATTTATAAGTGTTGATTTATGAGAAGCATTCACGTTGTTGCACATGAAGCTATTTGAATGAGGCTTAATAAAGCTTGTTAAGCATCTATAGAAATAAATGTCAGAGGAATTATTTGTGAACTAGAAGAACCTAATTAGAATATTGAACAGTTCTGATGCAGAGACCACTAGACTTTCCCACACAGCTCAGAATTCCACAATGTCAAATTATAGCATTCTTAGATGAAGATAAATTAAACCTTCTCAAATTAAATCAAACAAAAAAAATCTAATTACAAGATGAAAGTCCTCATGTAAATCAACATGGAAAACTTGAACTTTACACGTTTTCATTTGGGTCTCTAATACTCTAGTCCTCAGAAGGAAAGCAGATATTTCCAGCAATCCAAACTCAACAAGACATGATTATCAAGTCTTAGACTCTTGTCCTAATCAGATGGTCTCCAGAGTTGTTATTAGCCACTTTGATGAGATACAAATCCATAGCTAAAGTTCTGCCTTGCTAACTCACAACCATCATTTGCTCACTCATTCACAGCTTGTCTGTGACACGTTCGTCATTCACTGTCTTGGGAGAGGCTGGGACTTTTGCTAGTTTGATGGATCAGTTTAATCTCCCAGACACCCCTGTTCTACCTTTAGTTTGAGAAGATGCTTCCACAGGCCTTTTGTTAGAGGGGCTGAGTACCCATCCCAAGCACACAGTGGGGTAGATGCAGATGTCCGGCATTGGACAATGGAGGCCTGTTTGGGGATTTGAATTGGCCCCAATAATAAAAACCACTCAAAGCTATTGTCATCTCTATAATATGTATATACTTTAATATCATATATTTTTCATAGTTTTTAAAGAGGTAAGTACGACAACTTTTTTTGTTTGTTGCAATGATTCTTTGGAGGGTCACATCATCTAGCTGTGTAACTTTCTCAGTTCAAGGTATTAGTCTTCCCTATCTAGAATACTAGCTGCATGTGACTACTGAGATCTAATTACACCGTACAGCGTTTAAACTCAGTTCCTTGGTCACGCCAATCATGCTTGCTGCCCTACTGCACCTAGTAGCTAAAACCATGAACAGTGATGATACCATCACTGCAGAAAGCTCTGTGGGCCAGTGCTAAGCTCAGGAGTGAGATCAGCCAGGCCATGAGCCCAGTGGGAGCACTGTTTCATAGGTAATTTCATTTCGTCCTTATTATCATGCTGTGAGGACAGAATTATCTTAGAACACTTAAGTTAATGGAAGGTTTATAACTTACTCAGGGTCACACAGCTAGTCAGTGATACTAAACATTTACTGTGTGTGAGACAATGCACCAAACAGCACCCATGTATGACCCTCCTTCTCATAACCACTAAGGGAGATCAGTGCTGCCACCCCTCTTTTATATATCAAGAAGCCGAAGAATTCATAGGCTATCCAGGTGGTCTAAAATCCGAATATTCAGGGGATATCTTCCTTAAAAGTATCAGTGTTTGGTGCTAACCATAGTAGCACCCAGTCGCAATACTTTTTAGGATTATCATACTATGCACAAGATCAAGAGGTTAAAGTTTCACATGTAAAGAAACTTCACTCGTAAGTATTTCTTGGATGTGAGTGAGACATCACTCTGGACTGTTGAGGCTGCAGTGTATAAGACTGTGGGCCTGTATCTTCATGGGGCTTAAATCTAGAGGAGGTAGACAATGAGAAGCAAGTAAGAATTTCACAATAAAATGACTGTTGGAAAAGAGCTGAGTAGACCTCAGTGCTAAAACCTGCTGGCATGCAGAGCACCAAGAAGGAGACATCCTGTATATAGGGCCTCAGAGGAGGATGTTCAAGCCAAGTCCCAAGGGAATAAAGAGGACACAGAGAGTATCTTAGAGAGAAAGCTCAGCAAAAGGGCAAAGGCCATAAGATGTAAGAGAGACCGGTGAGTTTATGTAAGAGAAAAGTTGCCAGTGTGGCTAACAGAGTGAAGTTAACGGTCAGAGAGGCACCGGGGACCATTCTACACAGGCCTGTGGGGCAGGCCAAGGGCTAAGATTCTATTCTAACAGTGAGCCTCCTGGAAACATTACATGTGAACGTGGTCTGCTGTTATAAAGAGAACTCTAGCAATGCAGGTGACCGTCTTTCACTTCATTGAGCACCTTCCCTATCCTATGTCATACTGCTGGCTCTGTCTTCAGCTTATGCTGCTAGGCACTCCTGCCATCCTCAGGCCAGTCAGCCATATTAGCGGATATACAGACGAGAAATGAAGAAACAGATACACAGTCTGGCCATGCTTCTTGCTGCCATGTCCACAGTAGGTTCTCTGGCTCCGGTGGCTTGACTCTGCATAGACGCAACCACCAACAATCGACAAGAGGTAAAAATGTTCCTAAAAATCTCTTCACAGCTCAGAAAAAAGGGTGATTAAACAATTATAACACCTATTGACTAGTAGAGTCCCATGTTTGGTAAATCCCCCACTGTGCTACCAGAATGGAGACGTGAATGACTGAATCAATGAAGGTTGAATCAATGAAGGCTTTACCTTGTGCAATGATTACAGATGTCCATCTAGCTTCCTTGAATTTCTATTTATTTATTTTATTATGCACAGGCACACCTGGCACAATGTAAATGTGGAGGCCAGAAAGTCTGTGGGAGTTTGCTCTCTCCTCCCACCATGTGGGCTGAATCCCGGCCATCAGGCTTGATGGCAAGCCCCTTTTCCCAGTGAGCCATCTTGCTGTCCCATAGTATCCTTTTTTTTCTGATCTGCCTTGGTAAAAGAATTTTAGCTGGGCCTCATGATGCAGACCTATAAATCCCAGTTATACTCGAGACTAAGGCAGGAGGATTATAGGTTCAAGGCTTGCCAGTACTTCAAAGTGAACTGGAAGCCAGTCTGGACAACTCAGTGAAGCTCTGTCTCAAGCCGGAAACTAAATAGAGGGCTAGGGATATGGCTCAGTGGTAGAGTGCCTGCTCAACATGTGGGCCTTAGCTTCAACCTCTAGTACAGAAAAATAAGAAAGAAGAGAATTTTAATTTCCTTGCCCTCACTGATGAGCAGGTGACTAAGCACTGGCTCATGGTGGACAGTAGAACTTCCTGGGTAGAGCATTACAGAAAGCGCCTCATACATGGGAAGTGGTCGAACTTCAATTCCTTTGTCCTTCCTCCACCTTAGAAGAAAACCAGGGTGGCTTGAGACCAGAGGGCATTCTGTGACCACTAGGCAACATGGAGGGCACATCAAAAGGATGGCTGTGAATAAAGAGTGGTAGCTATTATCTTGGTGCCTTTTACTAGTAGCCAAATGTGCTTTCTAGTTTGCACACTTACACAGTGATCTTCCCATTGGCTACTGAAAGGGCCACAAGATCAAAACAAAACAAAACCCATCTAGAAAATGGTTCACGAGGAGAGATGGCTGAGGCTAAGTTTGGCGTCTGAGGCCCTATCTTCAGGAATATTAAGGAATATTAAGACTCTGCCAAATTTCCAGTGGTAAAAAGAAATCATTAAGTTCTCAACTTGAAATCAAAGGACCCCAGGCTGCCAAACCACAACTCACCTACAATTCACTAGGTTTTGGGACAGAAAGGCTTCAGGCTTTTCCAGCTTGTATTTTTAAACAGTGGATATAGATAACTGCTATTGGTTTGTGTGAGTCCTGGAAATTTCACTGTACATCCAAAACTGCCAGTCAGAACATAATTTAAAGTTGCTAGGATGCCCTGTGAGAGGGAGGCTTTATCATTCTCCTCCCTATGGTGCAACAGCCTGGCTCGCCTGGCTCTCCTGGCTCTGAAAACCAAACATTCAAAGCTGGGAGTCATCCCCTTGGAGCAGCCTGACACTGTAGTTCTGTACTTGTTATTTTTCTTACCAGAACCAGGTTTGCCTGTTGGTTCCAACCTCCCCACTCCCTTTTCACAGATTTCATTTTTTTTTTTAAATTTTCTCCATCAATTTTCTCATATACGAAACCCCACAGGGGTGCAACTAGGATTCTGAAAATACTTTCTGTCATTTGTCAGATAGGCAGTCAGGACAACCTGGAGAAGGTAGAGAGCCACGGAGGTCCTCGCGTGTGAGGCAGCTTACCTGGCTGGCAGCACTAATCAGAAGCCCATGTGACAAGCACACAGAACAGACGCTTATCCCACCAGCGCATCACACCTTTACCTTGCACAGCCTCTGCCAGGTAAAAAGTGGCAGTGACAGCACAGAAGAGATGGCTCAGTGGTTAAAAGTGCTGGGTGCTCTTCCAGAGGACTCAGGTTCAATTCCGAGCACCCACACAGCAGCTCATAGCTGTCTTTACCTCCAGTTCCAGAGCTTCCAACACCCTCACACAGACACACGCACAGGTCAAATACCAATGCACATAAAATAAATTATTTAAAAAAAAAACAGCAGTGACTATGGTTGATCAGTTAGCTTATATCATTTACAGGTGAAAACACAAGGTTTTAAAACATACTCCAAACAAATGAAAATGTCATCAGCAGTTAGAGAATACTGGGAAACCAACAAACTGCTTTGAAAAGCAGTAAACTAAAGGAAGAGTGAAACAGATGTTCCTTCCCATAGGACTTGAGTCCCAGGGAAGACAAACCATTGACAACACAGGTTCTCTTTGTGTAGGAGTCAAATCGGTGAAGAACTAACATGCTCCTGTTTCACAGCTCTTAATTAAAAAAGACAACAATTGGCCCTGTTAGACCCTGAATAGAAAGTACATCCCATTGCACATGTGGTATTTTGTCAAGACATCCAAACCTATGGCTGAGCAAGATTCTTCACCAACACTGAGTTTGGAAGATACAGGAGACAGAAAGATATGTAAATGGCATTACAAGAAAGGAATTGTCAGAATTCAGACCAGCATTCTAAAGATGTCGGCTGGCTGACTCGGCCTTCTCAACAGATAATGGCAAGGTTGAAAAAAAGAAAGACTATAAACCTAGAAATTAGAAGAGACAGATGGTGTATACATTTGTATTCTAATTTGAACAAACTAATGGTAATATAAAGTTTATAAGACAGTCTAGGAAATTTGAACTTTGCTTGGAAGTTTAAAGACATTAAAGAGTTATGATAATTAACTAGTATTATTTTCTGGTGTTGAGGCTTGAACCTAAGGCCCTGAACATGCTAAGCATGTGCTCTACCACTGAGCCACACTCCCAAATTATTTTAAGGTGTTTTATGGTATATTGGTTTTGTTTCTAAAAGGGAATGCTTTTATATTTTACAGCAACATATAAAATATTTTTAATGAAATTGTATGACAGCCAGAACCCCCTTTAAAATAATCTGAAGTTTCCAGTAGTAGGAAATAGGAAATGAAGATTAACTCTTGACATCCCAAACACATATCACCAAATTTCATTACAGTTTAATTCTGTTTACTTAAATTCTTCTATAATAAAAAGTGAAAAAGTAAACTATGTGAAGACTCCCATTTCCTTCAAAAATTTCAATTTGCACTAGCCAACAGAGAATAACCTGTGTAGAGAGGCCAGGGAAGTCTTTCTCCAGGAGAAATCAGACATGTTCTTTGTATACAAGCAATATCCTGGGTTGGTGTGCCGAGTCCAGGAACGTGGCCCACAAAACATAGGTTTCTGTTTGGCCAACAAGAGCCAATCTTGAAAAGCAACATAGGTGGGGTTGAGGGCTGGGAGGCCCTGATGGACAGTCAAGAGTCTCTCTGTGGGTCTTCTAGGGTTCTGAACAATGGAAGACACTGTTAACTGTTACCACCTCTGGAGTGAAGACAATAATTGAAAAGGGGGACCTGGGGAGCCTCAGGGTGTAGTTAGTATTTGCAATGTAAAAATGACACTGAAGGAGAACTGACAGACTGTGGCATCTCACTGCAAGCTAGGGCTGAAGAGAAGACAGAGGCAATAGGGCAATATAGATGGGTCTTCGAGAGAGAAGTTAGGGAGCTAGAGGCCCTTCAGGGGACGGATGTTGGGCTAAGTCTACCTGTGAGCAAAAGGTACACGGGACACTTCTGTAAATTTCCCTTGGTGCTTAGTTCAAAGAGGATAATGGGAAAAATACTTGTTCTTTTGATGTTTATAAATCAAAGCCTAAACCCTATGCCAAAACAATTTAACATCTACATCCCTTTTTTCATAATATTAGTTTTTAAAACTGAAAATGTGAAAAATTGTAGAAAATATACAAGCATCTTAGAAATCAAACCGAGTATTTCCTTTTTTAAAAAAAAAGCTTTAAGTGGGGCGGTGGTGGCACATGCCTTTAATCCCAGCACTTGGGAGGCAGAGGCAGGTAGATTTCTGAGTTCTGAGGCCAGCCTGGTCTACAGAGTGAGTTCCAGGACAGCCAGGGCTACACAGAGACACCTGGTCTTTAAAAAAAAAAAAAAAAAAAAAAAGCTTTGAAATGCACAGCAATATAAATGATATAGGCATATTTCTACATGTAGACAAACTCAGAAGTCTTCATAAACCTTACATAATAAGGCTAAGAAGACATCAGTGATGTGCAGGCTTAGCCATAGAATGTGGGAATAAAAAAACACTTCAAAATTTTAGTTAAGGTCATTTAAATACTTCACACAAATGTTACTAATGATGATGTAAAAGCCAAGTGTGAATATGTCTAAAGAAAACTGTCTTAAGGATTCAAAGGGAACGAAAAACCAACTTTTTTGACAAGATAAACTCAAACTCAGTTATTTATGTCATTCTACACCCCCCCCCCACCTTAAGACTCAGCATAGTGCATCATGAAATGTTAAGGAGGTAGGAAAGCTTGAGTGTCATAATAATTCCAGAAACAGGTGGAGGGCTACGGAGTGACGACAACATTTCTAGAAGCTGGAAAAGAGCTGAAAACAGTTTTCCACATTCCAGTATATGAAAGGCTCACACAATCCCCAGGAAGGGACAGCTGAATCAATATAATGAATGGGAAGAACATTTAAAAGTGTAAATTAGAGTTCACCTGAGGTAAGCATTCTGTTCTAGTCTGCTCCGGTCTGCTCGAGCCCAGCTTTTACATCTTCTTTTCCCAACCTCTCCCTTCCTTTACATTAGTGGAGAGAAATGGTGATCTCTTCTAAGCTAGAGCCCTTTTACCTCTTCTAAGCTAGAGCCCTTTTACGATTGGTTAAGTTGATTTATAATAAATGGTCCATGTGTGGACAGGAACTGTGAGAGCTTTTATCCAAGTAACCATGTACATCTGAGGAGGCCCCACACTGGACTCTGAAGAAGCAGAGCTGCTTTGTATGTTTAGACTCACCTTCCTTGGCTAAAACAGGCATATGTGAGGATGCAGAGAATGAGGGTGCCACACTGCAATCTTGGAAACTCCAGAAGGAGGGAGAAAGGACTTCAAAGGATGATGAGATAAGAAAAAGGGTTTCTGCTAGAAACCAACTAAAAAGGGAGGAGGACCCCAGCACTTCCTGACGCTGCTTCTGTGCAGCCCTGTTATCTTAAACATCCCTCAAAAAAGTCACCAACAGTAAACAAGCAAAGTCAAGATCTGTAGTGAAATATTCACAATAAGGGAAAGGACAAAAAGAGAGGGTGACTTCCTAAACCTTGATCTCGGCAAAACCAGAGCCACGTCAGGTCGGAGAACCTGGGTGAACAGCCTTTCTAGTTTCTTTCTAACCAGACTGCTTCTGACAAGAGTAACTACCCCACTCTAAGTGACATCTGCAGTGGAGAAAATCCACCCTGGGGTGAAGCACACTCCTCCTGCAAGTAATTTACCTTGCAAGCCTTCGGGGCAACTCCTCTTAATGGCCACTGTCAAAATAACTTCCAAAGCCATATACAGAAGCTCAAAGACATTTCTGGCCCCTTGTACTGCAGTTTCACTTTACTAACAAACAAAAGTTTTAAAATGTTCCCTCACACTTACTTCTTGGCACCCAGAAGTGACAAGTGTGTGCTTAAGACACAATTATTTGTTGTGTGGGGAAACCTGGATGGCTTTTTCTCGCCACAGGTCAGGGTCATTTTTCCAAGCTGATGATGATCTGAGGTATAAAATCTAGATATGGGCCCGGGATAAGGTCTAACTTCTTCTAGGGGAAAGGTCATAAAAACCAAATCTTACTCTGTATAAACCTTATATTTCTAAGGCAATGGATTTATGTGGGTTAAGATTTCTTATGTGAATTCCAACCCAGGCACACCGATCACTGGTACATATCCTGGGAAATATTCACGGGCAGATTATTCAAACTAGTAACCATTTTCTCTCTGATGGGCAGAACTCCATGGAATCCTTACCAGTCTGCCTGGGTGGACTTGATAGTACAAATTAAACTATGCAGCTGTCTGAACACAATTTGAGTTCTCAAACTCTGAGGAGCTCAGACCCCTAAAAGATTCCATCAAAGTGTCTGAGGATTCAGCTACAACAGAACACAGTCAACAACTGAGTGGGGACAGTTACAGTTTCTGAAAAGCTGAAGTCTGTGAACTTACTCAACAATAAATAAAATAACAAGTCATATTTTTCAACCATCTGAAAGTATGCTAAATGGGGAGTTATTAAAACTCCCCAGAGGAAGAAGGGCAGCCGTCTGTATCTATTTTAAAGAAAAATAAAATACAGCACAAATTGTAACACTTGAAGTAATGTGCAAAATTACACTTTGATGCATACAATTTTAAGAAAGGTATAATAATATGCATCAACAAATTTGGGGAGGGGCAAGTGAGAAATTTGCATGTTTCACTACTCAACAAAAGTTTTAATGCACAAACATCAATTTGTAAACTCAACCTCTGTTAAATCTGAAAAGATCCCATGAAATCTAATAGCACAGTGAAGACAATGAGCAAGAAAAAAAAAGGTTGCCAAGAAAGATTTGCCAAAATGCTGTTTTTTTCAGTTCACCTATACTGTCACACCAAAATCTTGTTGCTTTAATACGAAGAATTTACTTCTTATTGTTGATACATCTGTTCCGTGTTTCCATGCAGTAACACGTCTACACACACACACACACACACACACACACACACACACACACACTCTGACAGGGATTCCCAGGACACCAGTGGGGCCTCTTTCAAGCCCCTTAAGTGTTAACAGCAGAGGCCTGGCTAAGACCAGGCGTCTGGCCCGATTTAAATGCCCTCATCTTCAGAGGTCTGCGGTGAGCCTAGCCATAAAACTAGGGGACATTACCGAACCCCAGAGTGTCTGATCTTTCCCCCGCAACACACACAACTTCACTCATACAATTAAGGCAGCTAGTTGGCATTCCATTTAACTGTCAAACTCAGGCTGGTGGCAGCCCTACAGCCACAAAGAGATGCCTTAAACGAGAAGAACATGTTTCTACACCGCATTTGAGAAAGTTTGGCTCCGAGCTATGTACTGATTGATATCAGATCTCTCTCACTCTCCTCTCCAATCTTGTCACATCTGGCTGACAAATCCCCAGGAGCTTATACAAAGTCGGGCCGCCAGTAGGGTTAAGGGAGTAGCGCCCTTGGACAGCGGGCACCCAAGGCGGATGCTGGGGTACGCCCGGCTGGAAACCCGCTGCTGCCGGTTGGACAGTCACTGCACCACTAAGCACCTCACCTCCGCATTGCGAGGGTCCCTTCCTGTCACCCGCAGGTAAACCATCTCCAAAGAGACTGGACCTTGGCTCTTAGGCTTCCCCATCAGCAACCGGATGAGCTCCTCCAAGTCCCTGAGCGACCGGAGGGTACGAACAGCCCTCACTGTCCCACGCCCGATGAGCCCGATGAGCCTTCAGCGCGGTTCATGGGCAAGCGTCCTCCTTAGACACGTCTAAGCGGACGGTTTGCAGCGCTTTGGCCTTTAGTCTCTTCCCTTTTTTAAAAAAAAAAAAACAAAAAAACAAAAACAAAGATTTGTCCCTCAGGGGACCGGCGCCCCCTCCACGCCCCTCGGGCGTCTCCGCGACTCTACTCCCGGAATGACCGAAGGTCACGGCTTGAAATACCCAGACAGATGGACGTTCGTGCGCCAAGAGCGGCTGGACAGGGCTTCTGGGGTGTAAGAGAAAAGGGGCGCCGCTCACGGGTCACCCCGCTGTGACTGGGCATAGGCTGGGAGGAACCGCAGTTCGGCCTCCCGAGACGCGCAAGGCGCCGACGAGCAGGTGGCCCTCGTCGGGCGGCCCCGCGCCCATTGCCCGCGCGACCGCTTACCTCAGCCATCCTGCGGCCGCTGCGGAGCCGGCCTTCCCGGCGCGCGTCCCCTGCCCGGGCCGCTCCGCGTCCGCCCCGGCTCGGCGACCGCCGCATCCACGCTCTGGCCGTCCGGGCCACCCCCACCCCCTGCGCAGGAGAAGTGGGCGGCTCCCCGCTGCGCCGGGTGGCCGCGCCGGCCCTTGCGCCCCTCGTGCACCCTCGCGTCCGCCCCGCGCCCCGGGGGGCCGCCCCTCCGCTCGCCCCGCCCCGCGCCCCTGCTCCGGCCGCCGGGGGCTGCGGGCGCCGCTCGGAGGGGTGGAGGGGGAGCGGGCGCGCGAAGTTGTCGCCCCTGAGGCCAGGCCGCGGCCCCCCGCGCGCAGCGGAGACCTCGGCAGCCGCGGGCGCGGAGGTGTCTGCCCCCGGCGGGCTTGAAGGCACTTGTTGAGAAAGAGACAGACGTGTCGGTGTCTGCCTCTCCTCGGCGAGGGCGAAACGCTCTCTGAAGTTCCCTGGCTCTGCTCTCTGGGGCTGGTGCTGCCTCCCTCGCCTCCCCCGGAGGCGCCTCGGGTCGCGGTGCGGACCAGGCAGAAGGCTGCACTGCCCCCGCCCCCACCGGGTACTTTTATCTCCACAGATGTGGGGACTTGGGTCGGGTCGTGGAGGCTTGATTGGGAACTCAAACACCCCGGTCCCTTGGGTGCTTTGTGTTAAAGTCCCGGTGTTACCGCTTTCCTGGGACAGGTGACTTCGCTCTTTTAGTTGGAAAGCGGGATTAGGCTTTCTCGCCCCTTAACCGGGTTCTAAGGAGAGACAGAAATGAAGTGATAAATCAAACAAGAGGTTTCGTCCCTGTGAGCTGATGGGGAGGGGCCCGCCAGGAGAACCTGCTTTCCGGGGCCCGAGGACAAAGAATCCATAGGCTCTAAGAACAGGGGAAGATAGTCCACAGCTGGTGTGAAAGAGAACCAGGTTTTACTATATAGCTCTTGGGCAGGGCAGACCTGAGACCTTAAGAAAGGCCAAAGTGTTTGGCTTTTTGGGTCTTGTCCTTTTTAGAATTAAGAGAGCCTAAACTTGGAGTGGTAGGTCCTGTTTTCCTTTTCTTCCAATTTGTTGCACCTGCCTCGCTGCTGGTGGGCGTCCTTGAAAAGGGAACACAGTCTTAGACAAATCAGAGATGGAGGGACAATGAATGAGTTGTAAACAAACAGAAGACAGGATGTCTGTTGCCCCACGTGCTGACAACAGGCTTCAGAGGGGGAAAAGGTGTGAATAAGACACAAGACCAAGACGAAAAAAACGTGTGGGTATCTGTGCTTCATTGGGGTCCGGAAACTGGACAGCCGGATTTTCCCCAGGTGCCTGTTCTGGGTCTCCGTAGTACTTGCCTTGCAGGAGTGAAGTTGCCTGGCCATTTTGTGATAAGCGTTGACCTGGAGAGACGAATTAATATTACTACATGGCAAACTTCATTACGAAGCTTTGTTTTCTTAGTGACCAAGCTAAACTGGTTGATTACCTTCTGTTTCTCTGCTCCTTCCCAAACCGCTGCAGCCCACCACACCACCCAACATTTTAGGCCTTTCTTCTGGTTTTTCTTTGCTGGCTATTGCTTCAAGGTGTTCTCTTCAGAGAGGAATGTGGCCCTGGCTCAGAAGCCTTCCCTGACCCACCAGGCCTCCACTCCACATATTTTTGCACCCTTCACTTGTTTCTGCCCCCCCCCCCATGCTTACTGCATTTTGAAGCCTAGTTGTTTTTCCTTGTCTTAACTTCTTGGCTATTGCCCATCTTAGTGGATTCTGTACAATGAGCTGCTGTAGCAAACAGGACCCTTGTTTCAGAGTTAGAGTGACCTGGGCTTATTCTCAACAATTGGAAACTGCTGGAGGAAGCTTGCCAATTTGGTCTCTCTTTTCTTATCTATAAAAGTGGATCTGTGGTGGTACACGCCTTTAATCCCAGCACTTGGGAGGCAGAGACAGGCGGATTTCTGAGTTCGAGGCCAGCCTGGTCTATAGAGTGAGTTCCAGGACAGCCAGGGCTACCTACACAGAGAAACCCTGTTTCGAAAAACAAAACAAAACAAAGAAACAAAAAAGTGGATCTGAAACCACCTCTAAATTCAGGTTGGCAAACTAAATAAAATAATCTCTCTTACTACATGTAGAGCTGATTTTTATTAACTAAATTAATTAACTAATTCTTGTAGAATTTTAGAACGTTTATATTTGCTTGTTATACATGCACCAAAATGTCTAAATCCCAGGAAATGGTCCATTTAAATATTTTTAATTTTTTTCAGTTGAAATTTTGTGTTCACTGCAAATGAACTGTATTTGTTTTAGTAAAACTTTACACCAGTGATAGATATTGGAATCAACATGTTAACTCTGTTCCTGCTTACAAACCTAGGGAGGATTTGGAATTGGTTTGAACATATGAAAACAGGCTGCCTCTCTCAAAATGTATCACATTTTTCATACAGGGAATTAATAGGCCTAGATGAAAATTACTAATTAATCTCCTGTAGATTCTTTTAGAATAATATATCTAACAGTGCCACGTAGCTTCTGAAATCGCTCTTAGCACACTCTGCTGAGCTAATGGGCTGGTTTCTCTGCCACCTCTTGGAAACAGGTACTCAGAAACGGAGAAAGAACACACTTGTGGCTAGAGGAAGGCATGTGGTGCAGACTGGGTAAAGATGGTACAGACCACTCTCCCATTCATTTTCTCATCAGCAGTGGGATCTGGCAGAGCTCTCCCCCTCTCTCGGCCTCACCCATCCTTATCTGGCAAATGAGCATATCCCTGGCCCTTCACACTGCTCTCTCAAACCTTAGCATTTCCTTTTGAAATCCAGCCTTACTCTTTTCTCTTTATGTCTAGTTTTTCTTAGCAAGAAGTAAAACAATGCTTCCCCAACCTTGCCAGAAAAAATTTTAAAACCCAATCTATTAAAAAGAACAAAAATTAAGAAGACACAAAGCAAATCTTTGTGATCTTAAGGAAATAAGAGTCAGCTCTTGAGGGACAAGGGGCCTGAATGGGTCCCTCTTGTCTCTGACTGAGTCCTTTCTCAGAGTAGATGTGTTATGATCCCCAATTCTAAAAGGGACTGGCTGTTTGGGTCTTGGGTCAGGGGAGGCAGGGGAGGTAGGGCTGTAGAGACAGAGGGCCAATGTTGTCAGAAGTGGGCATTTGTTCCTCTACTTGTCATCAGCTGGAAATGTGGGCTCAGTTTTGCCAGATTTTCTGAGTTTTCAAGAAAGGCTGGAAACATTCTCTTATTTAAAAGTTGGCAACTAATTCAAGTTTTTGATAAATATAGTATGAGTCAAACAACATGTTTGCAAGCTGAATCTGGCCAGTGTAGCGGTCATTCGTATCCTCTGCCGAGTAGTGATGTCTTCCTGAGGTCCAGCCTCGTAGCTCATAACAGACAGGCAGTGAGTCTTGCTGAGAACGCATCACTCCTGCTCCAGAACAGCTCCTAGCCACTTGAGTCCTAAACATGTCTTGAAAACCATGCTGAGTTTAGATTCAACCTTGTGTTGGATTCAGTTTACAAATGAGCTGGTAAACGGTTCTAATATTTACCCTCTGGAAGAACATCTTCAGTGTTCACAAGTGCTGTTAAAATACAGAACAGCTGCTGCTGCTGCTCTTCCTCCTCCTCCTCCTCCTCCTCCTCCTTCCCCTCCCCCCTCCTCCTCCTCCTCATTCTTTTTCTTTTTTGGTTTTTCGAGACAGGGTTTCTCTGTATAGTCCTGACTGTCCTGGAACTCACTCTGTAGACCAGGCTGGCCTCGAACTCAGAAATCCGCCTGCCTCTGCCTCCCAAGTGCTGGGATTAAAGGCGTGCACCACCACTGCCCGGCCACAGAACAGCTTCTGAGGAAAGTAATTTTTAGAAACATTTCCTCCTGGGGTAAGGGAGTGGGATGAAAAATGAACTTGAAAATTTTTAAATTAAAAAACATTTTTTAATCACTTGGATTATTGTATTTTAAAAATCTTCTCATACCAGCTAGGAGGGTTGGACATTAAAGGTGGGAACATTCTCTAACAGCAGGGTAAGCAGGTAACCTGCCCAAGGAGGTAGTCACCTCTCGCCTGAGCCCATCAGCGGCTTGAGGGAGGAGGAGCCTGCCCTGGGGCTGTTGGCAGGAGGACGGAGTGAGGGCCAAAAGGGTAGGGCAGGCAGAGGCTCTGACCCAGAGCGTGGGCAGAGAGATGTAGCCTGGTGGTGGTGGCCTCCCCCAGTCGTCCACATTCCTCTGAGGACAGTGTCGGGAAACACCAGCAGGCAAGAGTCACCTCCCAGCCCAGACTCAGACACCTGGTGGCGGCAGGTCTGGGCACATCTGAAAGCTCAGCTCCGTGTTGGAGCCTGACTAAGCAGCGCTTGGGCCAACTGGGCCCCCCCACGTGGCTGCCTGCTGCGGGGCAGGCTGGCCTGCTGCAAGCTTGGCGCAGGTGTTGCAACCTCCCCCCTCCAGCTCCAGAGCTGTTTGCTGTGGAGATAGACCAATACGGCCATTCTAAAGATAATATGGGGTGCTGGTAACATTCCTACCCCTCACACAGGTCTAGGGCTGAAAGCACTCAAGCACACTGCAGGTCCTCCAACACAGACATGAGTGCACTGTCCCTGATAGTGTGGGCTTTGGAGTCCAAGACTGTCTCGGAGTTGGAGAGAGGGGACCATCAACGGAAGCAGGATAAAGAGAGTAGTAAATTCCAAAGAGAAAACAGACCCAGGCCTAACTGACTCTCTGAATGCTTCCGCAGGCATGTGGCTTGAACACACCAGTGGCCCTTTCTGCAATCAGGGGGAAAATTGCCTCTTTTTAATATGGACAAGCTGGAGAGGCTTATGATTCTTTCAAGTGTTACACTTGGGGGTGGGGTGGTTTGAAAATGTATTGATCATAGCTTGGGAATGTCTGAGTTGGGCTCTCAATTGGCTGGTCCCCTGTCTTTGGCCTTTGTATGTGCACATGTAGGGAAGTCACAGGTTGATTGACATTGAGCATCTTCCTCAGCCATTCTTCATCATACCCTCCCCCCTTTTTCAGCTAGATCTGCTGGCCAGTGAGCATCAGGGGTCTGTTTGTTCCCTCCCAGATCCCTCAGCAATGGGGTTACAAATGTATGCTGCCACTCACAGCTCTCTGTGGGTACTGGGGAATCCAGACTGGTCCTTATGCCTGTGTGGTAAGCACTTCACTGATTGAGCCATCTCTCCAGTCCCTCTGTGGCCTTTAAGCAGTTACAAGAGAGTTGTGGTCTGTCTTCCAAACACCTCATTCTCTCTTCTCTAGAAGGCACTGGGAAGAAATCACCTCCCTGGCCACTTTGTTTGGTGCTACAATTACGTCTCTGAGCTCCGGGAACCCCATTTCTAATTTACATGTGGAAAAAATATTCAGTCGCTGGAAATTTCCTGGGCAGTTTACAGATGAGCTGATGAATTTGGGGTTAGTTTTATGAGGACAAGACCAGTACTGCTTTGATATGTCTAGGGCGGGAGGAAGGCTGGTGAACAGACAGCAGGAAACTTTTAAGGTGTGTTATTTAAGACACCCAAACACTGATCTATTATCCAAGACGAAGGAGAAAATAGTTGGGCTACCTTAAGTGAGAATTTCAAATAGAGTCATACTGCTTTTGGAAATTGGGATGAAGGAGTAGGAAAGATGAGCAAGAGGATGGATTTTAAGTCATATTCAATTATTCAAAGTATAAAAAAAAGTTTCTTTGAGTATCACTGTATATTAAGGGAAGAGATAATTAGGGAAAAATTCAACAACCCTCCCCCAGGCCAGGCATGGTGTCAAATGCCTGTATTTCCAGTATTCAATAGACTGAGGCAGAAGGATTACATGAATGAAACTACTCTGGGCTATAGAGTGATTTACAGGCTAGACTAGGTTACAATAGTAAGACTATCTCAGAAGGCCAAAATCACTTAGTCATTTGTTATTTTTTTTTTTAAGAAGTAAAACCACCTTTCAATATCTAACTTAGCAAGTTTAGCCGAGATAATGCTTGTGAGTAGAGGTTATCTCTGATATTAAGTAAAAGTCAATCATCAATCTAGAATTCACACTTGAGAAGGATCAGAGGATCTTGTCTGATGGCCTCCTCACTCTCCAAGTCATGCCTCCCAGGTTATGTAGGGGCAGTGTCTTTTCAATTGTTACTCTCTGCTAGTCCTATGGCTGATTGGCTCAGCAATCTACATAGCTAGCAGTCAGCACCAAGGGGTTTTTCTCACAACAGGAGTTAGGTCTAGGTAACCCATTCTCTTTATAGCCCAGGACTTTAGTGGGTTTAAGAAGTTAAACTCTTCCCCTCCCCCGCCAGGTGTGAAGAAGGGACTCCATGACTCTTGTTGCCACTGTCCTTCACTTTGTGAACAATGAGGATCCGTCTGGTAATGCAGCTGACAGGTGAAGATTCAAAAAATAGGAGGAACAGGTGAAACTCCAATTAAAGCGGTCCCAAAACCCGTGGCCCCCGGGAGAAATCTGAAAATTAAATTACTTTCGTCATTTAAATGGAGATGGTTTCCAATAAAGAGCTGTTCAACCAAAACACAGACACTCGCGCCCACTACTGCTACAAGGTTGTTCTGCGCCGAAGGAAAAGCAGAGCACGGGTGCCCAGGAGCCATCCTTCGCTCAGTATCTGAACTTGTAAGTAGCATTGGCGTTAAGAGGTTAGGAATCTTTGACACAGACCCATGGTCCATAAACCAGAGGCCAGGCGAGGTTCTTCCAGGTAGATTTTCCTTCTGTCTATAGCCATGTTCCCTTCCTTCAGCTGAAGTAAAAAATACTTCTGAGACAGACATGGACCAATACTTCAACTTTTAGAAGAGGCTTTTCTTCACTGGATTTTGAGAATGTGATGGGTAGGGACTTCTGATTTTTACCAGATCTGGCACAGCACAATGCTTTTATGTACACAGTAGGTACTTTGAAAAAAGAAGGGCTTTACCTCTACCAGTGTGGGTGAAGAGACTTAAAATGACACATTCTGGATTTGTAATCTCTTAAAATTGCACTCCTATCAATGACACGATGTAAGACTTCTAAAAATGCAATTGCTAACTGTGCTCGGAAAATCCACTTGGTTGAACTGTGGCCTCAAACACCAAATCAGTTCTGATACTTCCATTTCCCAGAGGTGTGGCTTTTAATCCTCAAATTACAACACAAGTTTTAACAGGCCAGTTCAGTCTGTCACCAGGAGTTTAGTAATTAACAAAATGCCACGGCACTAATGGTTTATCAAAAGGCTAGTAAGCAAGCAAGAGACATGATACAGGAAACAGATCTGGCATGCTCACTGAATTCATTTAAGGAACACCTCACTTCTCTGGGATGCTTCATTCAGGGCCAGTCAGTGGAAGCTCAAGATTGGCCATAAATCCCCCATATGAACAAAGCCGAGCTGCAGGAATCACACGCGTCGTGCTCATTTCACAGCTGCAGCTATTTTGCAACAGACTTTGCTGCAAAATACCTTCCATAAAAGTTAGTGGTTTCCTTGGGAGTTCGAAACAGGGCACATAATAGCCAGTGAGTAACCTGCAAGTAATGCCTGTGGTGACAATTTTGCTTTGTTCCCTGGCAGTGTAAGAAGCCGAGTCAGGACACGATTGCTCCCTTGTGAGTGTTGGGAAAGGAGAGGGCACACACTCCAAGCAAGTTGTTCTCTTTATCTTAGGGAGCTGCCAAGCCTTAAATACAAAGCGTATACAAGTAGATGGACTTGGGTGAAGAGGAGACATAAACATTTTGATGATAACTTGGTAGAAGCCAGGAAAAGAAGAGGAACTAGGTGATGTGACATAGATTTAAGTTTAGTCCTGCAGAGGTCCCTTCTTCAGAGCCTTGTTGTCCTTAGAGCCAAGCAGAAAGGTCTGGACACACCAGGCTGGCGCTTCTCCAGAGCAGGCTCTCTGCCTGAACCTCTCCTCTCACTTTCTCTCATCAGGACATCACTAATGGATTGCAGATGTCCCGTTTGGTTAGAAGCACGTCTCAGATACATCTGTCCTCCTTGCTTTTATGGAAAAAACACCTGCAAATCTTTATCTTTGGTTAGATTTACCACACATTCGAAGCTTTGAAATTTGGGTCCAGTGGGAAAGAAGAACATGTCACCACCCTCCTTCTTAAGCTGAATTCCGTAACTGACAATAGCTCTTGGGGAAGATGTTTTCATTTTTTTCTTCAAGGACATTCGTCAGTAAGACTTTAGCAGCCTCAGACCTATGTAGTAGAAAGTTAATTAATTAATTTCTTTAATCCTAGAGCTCGTGAAAAAAGTCCACAATGCTATGGGTAGACAGCATTGTTGATCTCTCTCTCTCTCTCTCTCTCTCTCTCTCTCTCTCTCTCTCTCTCTCTCTCTCTCTCTCTCTCTCTCTCTCTCTCTCGTGTGTGTGTGTGTGTGTGTGTGTTGGTGCATCTTCCTGATCTGATTCTTAAAGATACTGATAGCATGGTACCAGGCAAGGGAGGAGAGAACAACAGAACTCTGGCAGTCTGGCTAGGATATGGTTACAGGACTGGCTTCTTTACAGTACATTGAAAAGACATGTAGTGAGTAAATCCTTCTGGGCCTCCAGGAAGATTCTAACCACTCCCTTTATTCAACTTTAGGGCATTTAGTCCCGTCATCCCATGAATGACAATGCCATTTAATAGAGTCGTGAGACAATAAAATACCGAGGTGCCTCTGGGAACGGTGAGAAGGAGCTCCCACTGGGTGTGGCTTTGTAAGGAGGTAGGAAGCTCTGGCTCACTGGACACCAGTCTTGTGACTTTCAGTAACACACTTAACCTTTTGGAGCCTCGCTAGGCTCATCTGAAAAGTGAAGGAGATGGAAGTCTTTTGTTAATTCCACAAAGAACTAGTGTTGTCTACACACACTGTACTGCTTACAGCAGACTTAGGTCCTGGGTTCATGAGCAGCACCCCTCAGCAATTCTGCCACTTCTGGGACACTCCCAAGTCACACCAACAGGAAAGCTGGCTTAGAACTACCGCCCCCCCCCCCCCCCCCCCCCCCCGTCTTCATTTGTTTCCAATAGCTTCTCAGTACAATTCTTTGACTTCTTTGCTTCCCCATGTTCGTTCTATCTATCTATCTATCTATCTATCTATCTATCTATCTATCTATCTATCATCTGCCTGTCTATCTATCTTTCAGCTCTCTGTCTATCTTTCATTTGTCTATCTGTCTCTATCTTTCATTTATCTGTCTATCTATCTTTCATCTGTCGGTCTCTCTATCTCTCTATCATCTATCATTTATCTTTCATCTGTTTCTTTATCTCTCTATCATTTATCTATCTTTCATCTGCCTATCTCTCTATATATCTCTCATCTCTCCATCTGTCAGCCCACCTATCTATCTACCATTTATATATCTGTCTATCTTTCATCTGTCTGTTCTCTATGTCTCTATCATCTATCATCTATCTTTCATCTGTCTATCTACCTTTCATCTGTCTGTCTGTCTATCTATCTATCTACCTATCTATCTATCTATCTATCTATCTATCTATCTATCCATCTATCTAATACCTACCTCTGTCTTTTCCCCTCTTTAGTCACATTTCAGTGTATTTTGAGCCTGCAGAGGAACATTCTGTTTCTTCTGGCAGTCTTCTCCTGGACTCTTTTGCTTATGCATATGGACTCAGGACCTTGTTTCTAGTTTGTTTGTTTGTCTCACTAATTCATACAAGCTGGCCTGGGACCTGTGTGTGATCCTTTTGCCTCAGTCTCCTGACTAACAGAATTCCCATACATTCTATGCATCTGTCCGCACTTCTAGGACCACTGCTCCAATTCCCTCACTAATTCAGTAAGAACACACACATACCATTGACATTTTTCTTATTTATTTAGTGCATGTCATGGTGTGCATGTGGAGGTCTAAGGACAACTTACAGGAGTTGATTTTCTCTTTTGACCACTTAGCTCCCAGGGATTGAACTTGAGAGTCATGGCAGCAAATGCTGTTACTTGGTGAGCCATCGTATTACCGCAGCATACCCATTTTTAATTTCTCTTTTTTCTCTAATCTGAGAAGAATCCCTCCCCTTCTCTCAAGTCTCTATCTAGTAACAATCTCTCTTTGCTTTAACCCATCCCCACCATCTCCTTTTCAGTTTAGTTTCTTTTAGGCTCAGCCTATAAGAATTTAAAGTTCGATACCAAGGGGAAACATCCCCGCCTTTGTAGTGGACTATTATTATGACAAGCATCTCTTCCTTAATTCTCCCAGTATTCACACCCTTGAGTAGTACCCTTCTCTAAGGATTGTAGACTTGACTGAGAGGTTAGATTAGGTTAAAAAGTTATTAGCAGGTATGATGACAAGTAGAATCTTGGTAAATACTTGCCCACCAAGTCTCTCTCACTTAGATCATTCCTATTTGGAGCCTAGCTGCCATATTATAAGAAATCTCATACTGTCCTGATGGGAAAACAACTACATGGAACTACATGGAATTGGCCCTAGAACCTGAGATTCCTCATTGGGATAGAGGCTCTGGAGGCATATAGAGAAGCCTGAGATGAAACCAGGCCAACCGGATGACTTAGCTAAGAGTACACCTAAGAGTGGCCAAAAGAGAGAGAGCTGAAGAATGGCTCAAATATTAGGATACTGAGAAATAAATTACTCTTTTAAGCCATAAGCTTCAGGGCAACCTTGTAGCAGGTGTGGAAAACAACCCTAGGAACAAGCAAACAAACACACACTCCCAAACCTGCTTTAATGTCCACACCCTTCACTCTCTCTTTTTGTCTAAGCTTTTTGAGGTACCCTGTATGTGGTGGGAAAATCCCTCAATTTCTAATCCAAGGGGTGTTCTTCAGAACTGGCTCTCTCTCCTTGTGCTCATCTCATGGCTCACTCTTCTCCCAGTCTCTGGGATTCCTCAAGCTCCGGGTTCCCCACACTCTTCTCTCCCCACACATTTTCTGTCTCCTACGGCCTCCTCTTCCTCTGCCTGCCCTTTCTGTATCCTCAGGGTTTATCCTCAGCCAGCTGCTTTTATATTTTTTACATTTCACACTTCCCCCTCTGCCTGGATGATCTCTCGATGTCTGATTTGAACCATAACCATATGCGGCTGCTGATCCCTAAATCCAGGTGCTGGGTGTTAGTTTAGACAATATGAAAAACAGGCATGTGTCTAAACCTGCAGGCCAATGAGTGTGCAGGAGTTTTCTGGAAGCACCAGACCATTTCCTGTCTCTCATGTCTCCAGCCTCATGTCCTCTGCCCTGAGTACCTCACCTGCAGCACGTTGCTTCCACACCCCTCCCTTCCAAGTACACTCACCTTTAGATGTCTTTGTCGATAGCCCCCTTTCCCTTCCCATACTGGGCTGGGCAACCCATCTCACAGCTGAACTCTGACCATAGATCTGTGTGTATGTGCAACACACTTTAGTTGTTCTAAATGTGTTCTTTCCTATTTAATTCTAAGCTTGCTGAGTGCAAGGACCGTGTTTACTAATTACTGTCTCTTGGCATTTAAGCTCAGTGCTCAGTGTCCCATCTGCACCTGGTCAAAGGTGTTTACCAAGTGCTTGTCAAAGGACTGAATTATAAGTCTCTTAAGGTTCCGTGGAGTTCTACCCTAGTTGAGATTTTTCATATCTATGTTTTTAGAAGAGAAATTGGCCTATAATTGCATGTGTGTGAATCAAAGAACTTTAGAGTCCACTGACACATTTAATTTATAAAGTAATTTGGGGAAGAGGTAGGGAAATGGCTCAGGGGAATAGAGTGTTTGCTGAGTAAGCATAAAAACCTGAGTTCAAATTCCCAGAACATATATAGAAACCAGATGTGGTGGCACACATCTGTAATCTCAGCCCTGGTGGGTGGTGGCAGTCAGAAAAAGGCAGATCCTGGGGGCTTTCTAGCCAACCAGACTAGTCAGAAAGGCCAGCTCCAGGTTCAGTGAGAGATACTGTATCAACCATAAAGTGTTGAACAATAGAACAATATCAATCTCTGGCCTTCACACAGGCATAAGGCAAGGAACACACATGCACATATGAATGCATGCACACATTCACCATAGATTCTCTCTCCATAGATAGATACACACACACACACACACACACACACACACACACGCATATACACACACACCACAATTAATTGGTAGTTCCTCACTTTCCCCAGTGTTACAGAAATAATTTTCTAACATGGAAATTAGAAGTTCCTCTAAGTACTTGTTGATGGAGGTAGTTTTTAAATATATTTCTCCTCAAGTTTTTTATATCTAACATTTTCAATTACTTGTTTAGTTTTTAGTGATTAATATTCATCTAATTGCTTTTTTATTTTTTGGTTTTTCGAGACAGGGTTTCTCTGTGTAGCCTTGGCTGTCCTGGAACTCACTCTGTAGACCAGGCTGGCCTCGAACTCAGAAATCCGCCTGCCTCTGCCTCCCAAGTGCTGGGATTAAAGGCGTGCACCACCACCGCCCGGCCTCTAATTGCTATTTTAAAATCTAAGAACATAATTGTGTAGCTAATTGAAAATATAGCTATTATTGTATAATTCTTCTCAAGTCTAATTTTGCTTTTTCTTTAAATTAGAGCTACAACTACAGCTGGGCCTAGGGCATGTGCCTGTAACTACAGCTGGGCCTGGGGCATGTGCCTGGAACTACAGCTGGGCCTGGGGCATGTGCCTGCAAATACTGCTGAGCATGGGCATGTGCCTGCAGTCCTGGCACCTTGGAGGCTAAGGTGGGAGGGCAGTTTATTTGTTCTGCACTTTTTAGTGCCCAGATCCTTCCCCTTAGGTTTTCTGTTGTGTACTACTCAGAGAAGTTTAAACACTGAGTTGATTCTCTTAGAATCTCTTCATACACTCTGCACTAAGAATGTCATTAGCCACATTTCTTATGTTTGCTTATTGGATGTTTTTCTAAATGACATCTTATTATGTTATTAATATTTCCTCTGAAGCAAATGCCATACAAGGATATCCAGTGTATTAATAATCCTGTCTCGTAAACCTCATGGTTCCTCATTTTATTGGACTATGACAAGATCATTCCAACATTACTGGGAACTTACATAAAATGAGTTTTTGTTTGTGTTTATGAAGTATATATTCCGTGTGTTAAAGTGATAGTGTGACTATGTTCTGAGTGTTTTGGTATAATATTCTATTTCCTTTGCCATGACTTAATAACAGTGAATAAAACAACTTCACTGTTGTCCTAGTGCCACCATGATCCCAGCAGACACCAAATAAGTAACTGTCGTTGGACTCTCTCCTGTGCAGTGCATCTGGGAGAGGTTCTCTACAACAGGACCTGTCTAGCTCCTGCACTTACTTGAACCCCAGGGACTTCACCATAGCTCTCAAAGTCTTCCTTTTCTATTTTCATTCTGAAGTAGACTCTCCTTCCTTCCAGCTTTTTGGAAGCCTGACACCGTATTGTTAAGCAAAATAATAAATTTTATAAAACAGCATGCTTTTCTTTTTCTGTTCTATAATCAAAACTGATATCTTTTCACTCACTTTCATGGCAGAATATTTATATAATATAATACATAATATAATATAATTATAGGTACATTAATTCCATATTGCCATGAGTTATTCAAAAGTTGAATGGGTCAAAACAGCAAAGGTGTTTGTTCGTTTTTGTAAATTCCAAATGTAAAATGGTACAAGTCCCATTTTCAGTGTTATTCTAGCTGTATAGAAGTTCACTGAGATGCAAGGACTTTGCATCTGGCTAATTTGGGTGTGTGCTATTTTTAATTTGCAATCTTTCTTATAGTAAAGTTTATAAAATCATAAAATGTTTATTTAAAAAAACATTTTTGGGGGCTGGAGAGATGGATGGCTCAGTAGTTAACAGCACCGACCGCTCTTCCAGAGGTCCTGAGTTCAATTCCCAGCACCCGCATGGTGGCTCACAACCATCTCTAATGGGATCTGATGCCCCTTCCTGGGTGTGTCTGAAGACAAGTACAGTATACTCATATACATACAATAAATAAATCTTTAAAAAAAAAACATTTTTTGTGCTTCAGAATATGGGTTAGCTGTGTTCTACAGCTAAGGATCATAGTGGATTTTGCAATGAAGGTATTAGTCATGGCTACAGTCTTTTAAAGGTTCAACCATGAAAGGATTTGCTTCTAACTAAGCTCACTCATGTGATGGCTGGCGGGCATCAGGTCCTGCCTAGATGTTGGAAGAGGTGGCAGACTCCGCCTCAAAGGTCTGTCCACAGAGAAGCTCCAACAGGGCAGTGCTCACGGCAAAATGAGAGAGACAGCAGAGTTGTACACCAAGACCATAATGAACTGTGATCTACTCTCAGAAGTGACATCCTGTCAGCTGCCTCATCTTATTTGTTAGAAAAGAGTAAAGATACTGTCCACCCCGCTGGGGGAGGCCCAAGCATCAGGAGGAAGGGGACTGGGGAGTCGCCATCTTGGAAGGTGCCTAGCTCAGCAGAAGAAGACTCCCTCCTTGTTCTTTCAAAACTACATTTCCCTTTTGTTCTAGTATCTATATTTATTATTCAGACAGAACAACACTCCTTGCTTTTTACTACAAAGCACAATGTAGCTCATTTAGTCTCCATGGTAATCACTGTTTCTTTTTCAATTATAAGTTAATTCTGACCATAATGATGTGATTCACTTGACCTGCACAAACAGCCCTGAGGGTGTGAATGTTTTCAGTCTCTGGAGATCTTACGATATGGCCTTTATCTATCACCACCTCACAGCTAGCAGAATTCTAGGGTCGCTCCTATGCTTTGGTGAGCTGAAGATGCGTCTTTCTCTTTCAGCCTTCATAGTTTCAGAAGATATGTATGAAGCTTGCTTATTTCTTCAAGGCAGAGTTTCTGTATGAAGTTCAGGATGGTCTTGAACTTGCCTCCCCAAGTGCTTTCATAAGCATGTGCCACCAAGCTGGATTTGCACTCCTGACTTTTTCAAGACAGGTTTCTCTGGGTAGCCTTGGCTGTCCTGGAACTCACTCTGTAGACCAGGCTGGCCTCGAACTCAGAAACCCACCTGCCTCTGCCTCCCAAGTGCTGGGATTTAAGGTCTGTGCCACCGCCCAGCTGCACTCCTGACTTTTAACTCAATAATTTCCCTGCCCCTCAATCATTATCAACTCATCAGCTTGCTTTTTTCTTGGGTTTAAGAATACACCAGAATTTGTATTATTAATTTTTCTCGTGATCATATTTTGGATAAAGTCAGTCTGAAATATCAGGAAATCCAGTACTCAAGTCTTAGCCAGTTGTTGACCAGATGTATTTTATTGACAGGCTACCTGTCAGGCTAATTTGGTTCTTTCTTGTCTTCTTTTGTTTCTGTTCAGCTATTTTATTGACCTATTTTAATTTGGTGTGTCATTCTTGACACTATCGTTTATATGGATGAATAGACTTTTAGAACTTTCCTATGTCTTTTAATGAAGACAGGACATAATTTTGTCATTTCCCCTTTTATGATGACCTTTTCACTGATTGATGTGATGGATTCTCTTATCTCTTTGGAAATACAAAACAGATCCGTCTTCACAGGAACTTCCTTGGGGAGGAAGGTTTTCCTTTGGGGAAATCTTACATAATCTTTAGTGCTGCAACATTCCCCCCCACCACACTCCTTTTTCTTTTGAGTTTGGCTTTTTTTCTAAAAGTTTTTACTGTGTTTGTCAAGAAGACCTGAGGGATTAGACTGAAAAAAAAAAAAAAAAAAAAAAAACCAACCACATCCCATGATTCATTTGAACGTGAAGAGTTCTCCCTGGGACTGGTGCCAAAGGTTCAATCAGAAGCTGCGAAGGGCTCCCTTAGGAAGTTCCTGGGTCTGGAAATGAAGGCTAGACCAGGAATAGCTGCAGGTTAGCTAATCTGAATCTTACTTGGAATGATACTGGACTATAAATCAATCAAATATGCAGGTCACTCATCTCTCCTCTGCTGAGTGGCTGGCCAAAGAGAACGTAGAGGAGGCCTGTTTAATTTTATTAATGCTGTGAATTATTTCTTTGTTTTGGCACATGTCTGGGAACTTCCTCTCTATCTTATGCTTCTTCAGGTAAATTCTGGTCCAAATTTGCATGCAGTGTTCAACCTTCCAGTGCATTTCCCCTTGCAGGGGATTTCTGCCTTTCTCCACAAACTGTTCCATCCTCCTGGGTTCATTTTTCTTTTAGCTGAAGTAAATCCTTGGGTAGTCTTTTCAGTGGAAACTGGAAGTTGCAAATGCTCTTAGATATTATACATGTGAAAAGGCCTTTGTTGTTGTTTTGTTCTCAATACTGATAAAGTTCGCCTGTGTGCAGTGTTTGAACGTTGCTACTCCACCCCACCCCCATTCCTTCATGAGTGGACTTCTGTGAGAAGCTGGTTGGTTCTCAGGGTTGAGGCCTGATCTCACCACCCTCTCTGGTCAGCGATTTGTTCTGTCTCTATGTGGCTGTCTCTATATTAATTTTCTAAAGTTTCTAAGACTGTATCTGGGAACAATTTCTGTTATCTTGCTCTCAACATTTGGATACATTCTTACAATATGAGGGAAAATTCACATTTTGCATTTTTTTGTCCTTTGTTTGCTCTGGATTGTTTTTTATCTTTTCTCAGAATAACTGAGGAATTCAGGAATCTGTGTGTTAGAGTGTGAGCTTCTGAATTGCTTCTGATTTTTGCTTCCTTTTGTTTTTCTCTCAGTGGTTTTGTTTGTTTTGTTTTGCTTTGTTTTTGATTTTAGCCTTTTTTGTTCTATATTTGGTGCTGGATAAATTTTTGGTAATTTTTTTTTCAGTTTGCTACTTTTCATTTTTCACCCAATATGGAGTGTTGTTTGTCAATGGATAAATGTTTCATTTCTGAAACTTATTATAAATATTTTTTATCCCTTATTTCATTTTTATCTATTTTTAGTTTGGTAACTCTCTTTTATTTCTTTGAAGACCCTAAAATAGTCATTTTAACACTTTTTTTTTATAATTATACAGTCGTTTCATCCGGAATAAATTAGTCTACTGATGCTGATTTAGAAGACAGTCTCTAAGATGTCCATATAAACCTGAACTGACAGCAGGATGGTCCTACACACTAATGAACTCTGGAAAAAAAATAGATTGTCCTACTTATTTATTTGCTTTTATTCATATTTGTAGGTAGGTGGGGGAAATACCACCTTGCATGCAATCAGGCCCTGAGAAAAGCCATGTTTGGCTCCTTGCTGCTCAGTGATGTGGCAGCCATGGTTCCAATTTCTCCTGGGATTCTCTTCTTAACTATGGTGCTTACTGTGGTTTTGAGTGTGAGCATAAACAAATGGTATTCCATTTTCACGTGTATCCGTCATTGTGAACATGTTGAGAGTTAGAGAGACTCTAGATATGAACTTAACTCCGTTTTGGTATCAGTTTCCTGTCTTTACAGTCTACATTTCAGTAAGGTATTTCCATTTCCAACAGAAATGAAAACTTAATTTCTAAATACACATTAGACTGGATTCTTTAATTTTCAAGTCTTATTTTATTAGCTATCTATAGTTAAAATTAGCATAATCATTCTATACATCATCCTCCTATCCACTACTTCTGTCTAAGTTTAAATAGTTTATCGATCTGACTTCTGATATATATAAAGGGATATGGTCACAATGTTAAACAAGTTCCAGTAGATTATCATTATTAAATCTGTTAATACAAATTTGATTAAGTCTCTCAGGCAGAATTGCTGTTCATGACTTTGCTCCTGGTCAAGTACAATACCGGAGCTTGGGGCCAATCGAGTACATTAGACATAGGTCACAAAGCCCCTTTGGATCCACAGATGCTCTGGATCTTAGAAAATACCTTTATTCTGCAATGAAGTCACAGAATTTCTTCTGTGTAACCACCAGAACATAACCCAGGCAGGGTGTCCTTGTGGGGTGACCAGAGGACAAAGCCAGGAGATGGTCACTCAGAACATAACCCAGGGAGGGTGTTCTTGTGGGGTGACCAGAGGACAAAACCAGGAGATGGTCACCCAGAACATAAGCCAGGCAGGGTGTCCTTGTGGGGTGACCAGAGGATAAAGTGAGAAGATGGTCACTTAGATGCTTTCCTCTACGTCCCCACAGTTACCCAGGCATAGTTGCAACCCCTCTTCTTGGCTTCCTTCATACCAAGCTGTATGTGCATACGTGTGTGCACATGCCCATACACATATGCACATATGAAGGTATGCGTCCTCCGTACTTAACTACCTTCGGCTACGGTAAAATGTTTCCAGAGGAATGTAGTCAACCCCTCTGGCCTGCTCTAGAGGAAGAGCTCCCTTCCTGTCCCAGGAATATTATGAGGAACACAGATCTGAAGGGCTCATAGAAGGAGCTCAGTATGCTCCAGTGGACAGTGAAGCCAAGGGCCAGAGCATGGCCTTCTGGGTTTTGTTTGTTTGAGACAGGGTTTTACTATGTAGCCATAACTGGCCTAAAATCTCATGCTTCTGCTCACCCACCTAGCTCTATTATCATGTGGCCAAGAGGATTAGTCTTGCCCAATCAGCTTGTGCATATTCTTAGATCATGCTAGAGAATGCCAGATACCCTGGAAAATGTGGCCAGAATGTACTTTTATAATTCTCTTTCATTTCTTATTTTGGTGTGTTAAGCTGAGATGAGTCAGGTAAAGTTTATCTAGTTAATCAATGCCTAACATAATGCTTACAGTACATGCAGCATAAAGATGGGACTGAGTTCCCTAAATTCTGTTTCCTATTAACTGTGTGTGTGTGTGTGTTGTGTGTGTGTGTGTGTGTGTACATGAAACTGTATATTAGTATGTAGAAGTCAGGGATGGACCCTGGATTTATTCCCTTATTGCTTTCCCCTCTATTTCCTTCCCCTGACCCTCCCCCACCTTCTTGTCCCTATTTAAGGACATTATAAGGGGTTGGGTGGTGGTGACTGCACACACCTTTAATCCCATTGTGCTTGTGAGTCAGAAGCAGACAGATCTCTGTGAGTTCGAGGCCAGCCTGGACTACAGAGCAAGTTCCAGGACAGCCAGGGTTATACAGAGAAACCCTGTCTTGAAAAAATACACACACACACATGCACACACACACTCACATATTACTCTGCTCTCTTATTCAGTTCTGGCCTATTCTTTCTATCAGAGTTTTTTTTTTTTTTTTTTTTTTTTTTTAAAAAAAAAAGGTCTGCTGATGTCAGCCAGGCCTAGTGGTAGAGGTATGTAATCCAGACTACATGGAAAATGTATGCAGTTGGAGTCTAATTCAAGAACTGTTGGGGCGTCAGAATGAGTTTAAGCCCAAGCTAGTCAACTTAGTGTGACACTGTCTCAAAATAAAAGTCAAGAGAGGACTAGGGCTATTTCTCTCCATGGCAGAACACTTGCTTCATATGTAGACTCCCTACATTCAAGCCACACCCAGCATGCACAAATAAAGTCTTCAATTATCAACCATCAGATGAATGTATACAACAGATGTATCCAATGGAGTATTATTCAGCCTTAAAAAGGAAGAAAATATTGTCATGTGCTTAACCGTATCCACCTTGAGGATGTTATACTAGGTGAAAAAAGCCACTTACAAAAAGACAGAATCTCTATGAGTCCCTGTAGTAGCTGAAGTCCCAAGAGAGAGTTCAGAAGAGCAACTAGGAGGGCTGTTGAATGGACTCAGATGAAGATTTTTCGGAGATGGGCTGCACAGCAGGGCGACTACACCGATCAAGGTTCAATCAAACATTTTATCAGGACAAAAAAAACAAAAAAACAAAAAAAAACCTCAGACAACACACTAGCACATTATGGCAAAGCTTCTGTGGGAATGCAACAGGAAGGATTCTGCGTGATTCAGGCTCAGTCAGGGCAATCTCCCCTGAGGACTTGCAAGACAAGACGTAAGCAGTGAACGGATCAACCAGAAGGTGCAGAAGAGAAGAGCTTAAGCAGCTCTAGACAGCGAGGTGTGTATGTGTGTGTGTGTGTGTGTGGGGGGTGTGACTAACTTACACAGCCGTGGCCCAGCCTTATCAGATCCTGTGCGGGTTATTACAGTCAAACAGTTTCCGTCTCTTTCTGTCTACACACTGATGCCAGGTTGATTTTTTTTCACCTGGATCATGTCACCCTCCCACCTTCCTGGATAATCCTTCTAGAGTCCTTTTCACCTGGCCCCACCCAGCCTCCCCATAGCTGCTCTTCCGTTGTTCCCCGTCTCCCCCCCCACCCCACCCCGTGAACTCTTGCCCGGGTTCTATCGCTCCGTGTTCCTGCCTCAGTGCCTTTGCTTATGTAACACCTTCCTTCAAGAACATTCTCCCTCTTCTCCTCAGCTCCTGGTTCTATCCTGCCTGTTCCTTCGGGGCTCACCTTCCACTCCTCCAGGGCCATTTTCTTTCTGGCTCTGTAACTCATCATTTCTTGTTGGTTGTCTTATCCCTTAACTGCACCCTCCCCTCCCCCACACTCACACACATTACTTGAGAACCCCGTGTTACTCATGTCTGAGTCCCTAGTGCTTAGTGGCACATCCAAGGGGCCAATAACACTTAACACATACCAGGCGTCCACTAGTAATTATTCCCCGCGATCAGCAGCTTATAACCGGCCAGTGGGAGCTGGCCGACTTAGGCTGAGGTTCACTTGAGAAGTAGCCTGTTAACCTTCAGCACTGCCCCCACCCACCTCCAGCAACCCTTCTATCTACTTCTGACATTCTTGAACTGAACATCTCCCGGCCAGAGCCTCCAGATGCTTAACAGGCTTATCTGCCTTACAGCGTATGCTTCCCGAGACTAGACACCTTCTAGGGAGATGCAGAGGCTAGAAAAGGCAAGAAGGCACATTTTCCTAAAGTTCAAAGCTCTGAGGCCCATCAAGGATACTCCTCGGGTGGCAAGGGAACCAGGTGAAAGTCTTGCGCTGATTAGAATCAAAGCAAGTGGTTTAACTCAGGAGAGCAGCTGCTTCCATTGCCTGGCGTTGGGCAGAACCATTTCGCTGGCAAACTCGGTGACTGGGGCTGCAGAAGAGTGGGGGCAGGAGAAGGAGGCGGGCCCGGGTGGAGAAACCCACCTGGATGCCATCAGTCTTGTCAGAGTAAACAGAACTGACAGGAGTGCTCGCCGGCAGCCTGGTACAGGTTAGGGGGGGTCACCGAAGCGGCCCGGTGACCTGCTTGCCTTAAGGTAGAGCTGCTCTGGAGTCTGTCACGGAGGACAGAGCTGAAAGCTCGTTCCTCCCAGAATGAACCCGTTTCCTGGCATTCCACACGGCTGGGAGTGTATAGGCTTTAAAAATGTTCTCAATGTAAATCGGAGCAGGGCTCAAATGCGCACATTTCAGGCAAAACAAACAAAAAAGATCCCATCTGTACACCTCAAAAGTAGATGTCCCTAGACATAAAAATATTTTTTCAAAAGCTCTCCCAGTTTCTTAAAGTTTGGAGGGTTTAGAAGGAATAGTCCAGTGTATAAAGAGAATCCTACCAGTTAATTATCTAGAATTTCCCCAGCACAACGGCAGGTTCTAACTTAAGCAAAGTTTTGTGGTTGTTGTTGTTGTTTTGTTGTTGGTTTTTTTACTGAAATCTTATGATAATATGGAAAAAAAAACCCTTAATAATATAGAGGGTAGACATCTTCCCCCCTCCCCCACTGCCATCCTCCATAAGAACATGGGACTTTAGAGATGGCCCAGCCCTGAAGAACACTTGCTACTCTTCCAGGGAGCCAGAGTTCAGTTCCAAACACTTCTATCAGGTTGCTCAACAGACTATAATTCTAGCTGCAGCTGCCTTCTGGTCTCTGTAGGTACCCAAATTTACCTGTGCGCATGCACACACACACACACACACACACACATACACACACACACACATACCCTTAAAGATCAAAACCCCCAAATACTCAATTCTTCTTCAAAATGATATGCAGGAAAGTGATAGCTGTGTCATGATCCCCACACTTCGTAAGAGCCTTCTTCCAAATAGAAGGGAAACAGAATGAAAGTTTGGGTAACCAAGGCTTTTGAGCTGGAAACCCTAGTGAGACTACTATGTCTTTCTGTTCCCCCTACCCCCAGCAACCGCCAAGGGCCTGTGGTGTGCTCCGAATGTTTCAGGAATATACAATGGTCACCAAGCCATTGAAAGCCATGGTCATAGTTCTCTAGCACCACCGCACCCCCATCCCAGACACAAAAATGGCACCTTACAGGGTTGAAGGAAATCAGTCATCTTCCAAACCTGCTTGTGATCTCCAAGATGTCCCGCTGATTTGTTATGTGACCTTGGGCAAGTCACTTCACCAGCCCCTGTCTTGTTTCTTTACCTATAAAACAAAGATAGTAAAGCACTGGTGCCTCCCGGGTATTTCTGGCACTAATGAAGGCTCATAAAATGCTTTGAGATCCCCAGGATGAAAGTCTCTTGAGAATAGTAAAGCTTGATTATTATGCTACAAACATGACATTCCCAGGAAAACCTCAGACTCTTACCCCACCTCTCAGGGAAGATTTAAGAGTGTGGAGAATTGTCATAAGTTTTAAAAGATGGAGACCTCCATTATGGCTACAAAATATGCTGCAGCAAACTAGTATATTAAGGGCTATTATCATGAATAATTAAGGCCAAGTTCTCCGTACAGATGAATGAGCCATGCGAACATGGCAATACAGAGGGTTTTCACTGTGGCCTCCTCCCCCAAGCAGCTACTGTCGCAGAATTCATTTACTCGCAGTGGATCCTCCAGTTTGCATAGATTAGCAGGTTCACTTTATATAATAGGTTGGCCAAAAGTACACTTCTAAGGGCTACTTATATATCTGCTCTAAGAAATAAACCCAATTAGAGGCCTCTTCCCTTCTTAGTACAGAAGACAAGGTTCATTAATGATAATGAGGGTCTGAGCTACACCAGGCCCTAGGTTTGTAATTAATCTTGTACAGGCCTTCCCGCTTGAAAATATTGAAGAATATCAAAGTCATGAACAACGCCCACGGCTAGAACTCAAGCACGTGAAAAAGAAGGGCAGGCTCCTGCACAGACGTTTTTTTGGCTGTCTTGGACAATGTTACTTCTGATGATGCGCTCAGCTTGGAAGGCATAACCATAATTAGATCAAATGAAAGCCTTTAGATAGCTCAACAGGATTGACTATTAAAAATCCATACTTTCTATATTTGATGGCATTTAAAAAGATGTCCAGAATAAGTCACAAAGCACAGGACTTTAAAGACATGGCTTGCTGGCTTGCTGGGCTCTGCTCAAAGACCCTCCCCCAATTCAAAAATGGCTTGCCAGCTCTAGATTCAGTCAAAGACCCCTGATTCAAAAAATAAGGTGGGGAGAGATTGAAAAGACAGCACACACTGACCTGGCCCCCACCTGCACCCATACACAAATGTTCACATAGTGGACGACTTTACCCACACACACACAACAACTTGGTCAAGAAGAACTGAAGATACCAGTGTGTCAGTATTAAGGACTTTGATTTTGCATATCTCCTTAAAACAAATATCCAAAGTATTAGTGGCATGCTGTGTGCTTTTTCTGTGATTTTTTTTCTCTTCTTATGATTATTTTTCTATGATGATGTTGCCTTTGGAACCAGTCAGGATAATTTGCAATGCTAGTGTGCCCTGTGACCATATTTAGTGTGTGTGTGTGTGTGTGTGTGTGTGTGTGTGTGTGTGTGTGTGTAGGGGGAGGATTGCTTTCTTATAGAGATAAGGGCCATGCTCAGATTTCTGGAATGCTCTTTGAGAGTTGAGAGATGCTGGGTAACAGAGAAGGGATCTTGCCACCTTAGTGAGCACTGTCTCTACAGCTAAAAAAACAAACAAACAAACAAAAAAACTAATCTGCAACTGACCTGAAACACAAGACCAACAAACAAACAAACAAAAAAGCTGGGCAGTGGTGGCACACGCCTCTAATCCCAGCACTTGGGAGGCAGAGGCAGGCAGATTTCTGAGTTTGAGGCCAGCCTGGTCTATAGAGTAAGTTCCAGGACAGCCAGGGCTATACAGAGAAACCCTGTCTCGAAAAACAAAAACAAAAACAAAAAAAGAAAACCAAGACCATTCATAAGGTTTATAGATAGCAGGGTGGACTAGGCGTCAAGGGAAATGCAGTGCTTTTTGTATGCAACACCGAGTTTTCCAAATGTCTGCTGTGCAGTGGACACACTCACTCCTTTACTAGGCTAAGTTTGCCCTTCCCAAAGCATCCTTCTCTGCCTGGAGCACGCCTGCTCCCCCGCTTTACCCACACACGGTCCTACCTCTCACTGCACTGTGCAGCCTTTCTCAGTGGTGCAGAGGGCGAAGAAGGTGCTTCTCCAATGCACTCACAGCATTGTGGCCGTGTGTGTGTGTATGTGTGTGTGTGTGTGTGTGTGTGGTGTGTGTGTGTGTGTGTGTGTGTGCGCGCGCGCGCGCGTGTGCGTGCGCTCCATCTTCTACCATCCTGTATCTTGTCTTATCACAAGTATTTCTGGGTCTGTTTATGTGCCCTTCAGAGCTTGAGCAATAGATGAGAGTAAGTCCATCTTAATCAGACTGGTTGTGAGAAGGGTGAGAAAGCTCCCGATGCCTAATACGAATCCACTGACCAAGATCTAAGTGGTCACTACCCAATGTGGCGAAGCTCTGACCAATCAGAACAGATGCTAGCTATAGGCTGTCCTCAGGGCTATGCTGGAGTACAGCTCTTCATGGGCTGCAGAACAGGTTCAAAGTCTTACTGTAATTAATGGATTGGGTGCCTGAGTGACTGAGGACACCCTGGGATTTTTACGGTCACAGGACCAATGTCTCCACTCTCCTGCCTTTAAAACAGGGAGGGCGGAAAGGTAGCGCCCTCTTCCCTGATGTTACTATCAATCTATGTAAAGAATTAGACAGAGTTCTTTCGTTAATCCAAGTTGATTGGCTATGCTGATGGCCAGAATCACCTCTCATTTAGTAGAGAGGTTGTCACTAACCTATCGGGAATGGCTCTGGCAGGTTGGCCTGGAGTCTATCATAGAATATTGAATACAAGGGTCTTGAGGTGATGGGTGGTCCCTCCCTTCTGCAGGTGGCCCAGCAGCAGGTAAAAAGGAGTTCATTTGGAGACAAGCAGTGGCTGGTGGGACACACCTGGCACTATGACTTTTAGCTGCTTTGCTCTTCCAGAGGCTGCTGCACCTCACATCTTGCTGTGTAGTAGAATCATGCTGGGTCTTTTTAAAATTCCCCTTGCAGGGAGGGCATCATGAGGCTGGTTGAATGGGAATCTCTGGGATTGGACTCAAGCGTGGGTACTTTCTGAAGCATCTTTAAATGATTCCAAGGAGTGGTCAAGTTTGAGCACAGAACCCAAAGCCCACTGACACTCCACAGCTCCAGGGGATGAGTTGGTGTAAGACAACAGGGAACAGTGGGGATTGTGGTAAACTGGAAAGCACGTGTTCCACTTAAGGATTTCCAGCTTTTAGAAAATGAATTCACTGTTCAGGCCAAATGAAACACAGCTGGCAGCTGGATTTTTTAGCCCATGGGCCATTGATTTGCAAATCCTGCCTGTGATAATATTGCCTGTGAGGCCAGGGAAGGTTCTCAGGATAGGTCAGAGCTTGGGCTCAGGAAGTGCAGCTGAAGCTAAGGGCTTTGAGCTTCTGAAGGATTTCCCCTTCATTCCATTCTCTTTTCCTCAAGCGACTGCTTCCTAGACGCTATTGCCGATTGGCTTTTATTTATTTATTTTATATGCTTTTACATTTAGGACGTCTTGAAAATGTATCTTAAAGTGCCACTTGTAGGACATGCCCTCAGGTTGAATTTCAGCTTGGCAGAATTCTCGGCAGCGATTTCTGCTGACACGGCGCTCACCTAAGCTTTCCTACAAGTCCTTCGGTGTAAAGCAAGGAAGCAGAGCCAGTGGTACGTTTCTGAAGCAAACCCCCAGGGATTCCTGGGAACGGGCTTTCCTTCTCCAGACCACCCTTTCCCACCTGGGTCACTCTCCGGGTTGAGAGGGTGGGCTTCTATATTTTCTTAAGCCCTCCCCCGCCTTGTCCCTTGTCCTTGCGTTCCTTTCCTGTTCTTAGGGTTCAGAAGTCGTTGACTAAACTGGGTGTGGCCTGGACAAGGCTGAACGAGTCCTGTCACATTTTCCTCCCAGCTCCTCCCCGCCCGTTATTAGTAATTCCCTTACTGCACCTAAGTCTCAGCAATGTCCTTATCACAGGGCCACAGCCGGTGTCATCAGATTCTGTATCCAGATGAAGATGACCTGAGCTTCATTTCCTCTGTCACTTCCACAGTCACCACCGAGGTGAATTAATACCCGCACCCATCTCAATTTCTTGGCAGAAATTGCCACACTTTGTGTTGAATTGCTACCTCTATCTCAGCTTTCCAGTTTACCTAATAGAATTACTTAGGCTAATAACAGTGAACAAGTAACTGGTCGTAATGACAGTTGCGTAATAAACAAGTACACCTAGAACAAAGGAACAAATGAATGAATGAATGAATGAATGAATGATGGATGCCTCACCCTGAACCACAGGCTGATAACAGGACTTCACAGGGAAATACAGGGACAGTGTATGGTTCCACTTTCTTGTGGATGTGGGTGAGGGGATTGGGGTGAATGGGGTAGGAATAGGGGGTGGGGAGTAGGTTGGGGGGTGGGTGTGGTTGTTTGTTTGTTTGTTTATTTTAAGCATCTGCTCTCACTGTCACTCAGATGTCAGAACCAGGAGCAAAGATGAGCAAGTAAGTTGCTGCCCTCGGGGAGCTCCCTTGAGAGTGGGGTAATCCAAGAGGTTCACCCCCCAGTGCTCTGACAAAGAGGTGTGTGTACAGAGCCTTGTGGGAGCCCAAGAAGGAAGTGACTAACTCTGCCTTGGGGCACTGGGAAAGTCTCAAGAAGCTGGGACATCAGGGCTGGGCTTCAGAGACACTCCCTTTCCCAGCAGGAGCCTGACTCTAAGTTTGGGGACAAGGTCTTTCCCAGGTCTGTCCTCCCCTCAGACATTCTTTATGAGGACAAAGGGGCAGTTGTAGGTGTTCAAGACCACCCCTTTCCCCTTTTCTTAAAATACACTTGTCTTCACACCTCACAGTGGGGACTGCGGATCCCAGAGGGAGATCAGACCTAGTAAAATGGTAGAACACAGACACGCTAGGAATGAGTGGTGCTGTACCCAGGCCCAAGACAGCTAGCGGGTGTTGACCGACCCACCACACTGGAGTAGGCCTTACCACTGTCCTTGTTTAGAGCTGTCTGTTAGCAATAGAAAGAAGCATGCATACTTGCAGTTCCTTCATTGTTTTGGAGTTCTCTGTGGACAATGCACCCTCTCATTTCCTATACCCTAGGTGGAGTCCTCCCTTGTCCTCACTCTGTCTGTCACCGGATTCATTAACTTTCTGTAAGTTCAGACAAACCTGTGTGTTGAATGCTGGCTTGGAACTTCTAGTAAGTTCTGGTTTGCAATGTGCACACCCTTTGGCAACTGGTGGTTAACACTAGAGCCTTGATCTGCACATCTTGACCCCTCCCCCAGGAAGCAGTACCATGAAGGTCCATTCTACCAAAAGCCAGTGGTTGCCCAATCCTGTCTTGCCCTCCAGATGCAGACCATGGACCATGAACTGGGGATGTGAGAAGGAGATCCAGGAGTTTCTCAGGATTGGGAGTAGGTCAACTGAGATGATGTAGGTCCTTTCTCCAGGATCACTGCCACCCTTTAGGGAGAGTACTCCTGGCCCTGGAGACAGCTAAGCAGTTTTCTCTAGTGATCAAGGCAAGGTGCTTGACCCTAGAGCCTTAGAGTTGATTCTAAAGACTGTGTCGAGCCAGGGGATCCAATGCTCTCTCCTGGGATCCAAGGGCCACATGGCACACATGCACACATGCAAGCAGACAGTTCTGTCCACACACAAAAAGTCATCTCTGTAAAGAAGCTGGTTGTTCCATGTTGTTGCCTGCTACTTTGTTCATTAGTCTGTGGTGTCTAAATCCTATACGAGGCATTCAGGGAAACAGGTCTTTCTGTAAGCATTTTCTTGAAATTGATGTTTTGGGGAGCAGAACACATTTGGTTGGCAGAATCCTGTATCACAGCAGTAGGGAAACACTAAGAACCTCTCTGAAGGGATCCAACAGAGACTGAACGAAACAGTCAGCCCTGTTTGGTTTTATGCTTTATAGCATTACCCGTGGTTTCCATTTGCTGTAATCAGAGGTTGTCTCATAAAGAGAAGGGTCTGCCTCAATTTTATGCTATATACCCCTTTAAAGTGAAAGGTAATTATTCTATTACAAAAACACTATGTAATACTCGAGAGACAATGTTTACAAGTCTTCTAAATATGCCTTACATGTGTATGTCACATATGTTGAGTCACATTTTCTTTTCTTTGTGTGTGTGTGTGTGTGTGTGTGTGTGTGTCTGTGTGTGTCTGTATGTGAGAGAGAGAGGAAGAGAGAGAGAGAGCTACAGAGAGAGGTGTAAGAAAGAGAGGTGTGTATATGTATATATATGTATATGTATGTACAAATATGTGTGTGTGTGTGTGTGTGTGAGAGAGAGAGAGAGAGAGAGAGAGAGAGAGAGAGAGAGAGAGAGAGAAAGGTGGGATTGGACACACATGCCATGATGGATGGACGGAGGGTAGAGGACAACCTGGGGTATCAGTCCATGCTGTTGCACTTAATTTCAGATGAGGTCTCTGTACTACTGTGTAAGCCAGACTGGTTGGCTCCTAAGTTTCCAGAGTCTCTTGCCCCACCCCACCCCCAGTTGCTGTAGTTCCAGTGGATTAGATGCTGTGCTTCCACGTTCCTCTTTAACATAGGTCCTGGGGACCAGAGGCCAGGTCACCAGGCTTGTACAGTAAGTACTCTCACCCCCTGAGCCTTCTCCTCAGTCCTCGAATGGTATTTTCTAACTTGTCATTTTTACTTAACTATCATGAGCATCCTTCTATAGCAATAAGCATGAAACATCAGTTTTAATGACAAATCATTTTATATTTTGGGTTTTTTGTTTGTTTGTTTGTTTTGTTTTGTTTTTTGTTGCATGACTTTTCCTGGCTTTTCTGTAACTCACTCTGTAGACCAAGCTGGCCACAAACTCAGAGATCTGCCTGCCTTTGCCTCCCAAGTGCTGGGATTAAAGGTGTGCATCACCTCCACCTGACTTTATAAACAGATGTTTTTTTAAAACACATGGTTCCTTTCCAATTTGCAAAATCTTTACAAGAATTGTCAGCTGGCCATGGGGAAGATGACTGTTAGAAGTGTCCATTCCTAACTATTTCCTTAGTCAAAAACTATGTTCACATCAAAGATTTGAGATGCATATTACCTGATTGTCCCTTGGACCTGGAGATCATTGAGATTGCTACCTAGGAAAGATGTAGAAAAACTATATTTGCTGTGTCCTGGGGAGATGGCTCAACAGGCAAGAGTGCTTGTCACACAAGCATGAGGACCAGAGTTCAAATCCCTGGTACCCATGTAAAAAGCCAGGTGTGGCTGTAGGCCTTAATCCAAGTGCTGGGGCTGGAGTGAAGACAGGAGGATTGCTAGAGCTTGCTGGCCACCAGTCGCTCTCCAGGCTCAGTGAGAGACCCTGACTCAAAGAGTGTAGCGGAGAAATGACAGTGTGAGGCACCCAGTGCTCCCTGCTGGATGCAGCTGTAGTTTTCGCTTCATTGTTTCCTGTATGAATATGCTACATTGTCTGTCCAGTGGAGAACAGACGATTCCAGTGGTTCTTAAAGTGTAGTCCATGGGCCATCAGCATCACTGAGGACCACTACCACACCTGCCGAGGAGCTTGGATGTGCATCTCACAGAGCCCATTGCCAACCCAGATACACAGTGGCGGAACCATTGGAGTGCTTCTTCTGCATTGTTTTGGTTATTCTTGATTGGAAAGTTACTAGCTTAAGCCCAGTATATTGGGATGTAAATCTAACATATTAATTTTATAAATTGTTAAAATCTTAAGTGTAGTCTCAGCGCTCAGGAGGCTGAGGCAGGAGGATTCAGGGTTTGAAACCAGCCTGAACCGCACAGTGAGTTGCAGGCCAGCTTAGGCCAGGGAAACATTGTCATAACAAACAACGTAAAGAACAAAATAAAACAAAGGCCCGGGTCGACTTTCGCCCACATCTTTTTTCTTCATCCTAGAGTCAACAACTGAATTAAAAATTATCTTCTGTCTTTTCATACTCTTAATTACAACTTTAGTGTGAAGTTTTAAATCCAAATGGTGTTATTTTCAGTGTTAGGGCTTAAAGCTATGGCCTTTTGCATGTTAAGCAAGTGTTCTACCACTAGGTTGTATCTGTCACTCTTAAATAAAAAACAAAATTATTATTTGTTGTGTGTGTATGATGTGTAGGTGCATGTCTATGCATAGGTGACATGCCACAGCATATGTTAGAGGTCAGAGGACAACTGGGTGGCGTTAGGTGTTTCCTCCTACCTTTACACAGTGGCTTGGTTTTCTATTACTATTATAAGATACCTCAAAAAGCTGGTTGAGGGAAAATGGGTTTATTTGGGCTCCCAATTCCTGAGGACATACAGTCCTTCAGGTCATGGCAGGCATGGTGGCAGGACAATGATGCCAGCCTATACAGATAGGAAACAGGAATTGGGGACAGGTGATAAAACCCTAAGGTTCTTTCTACCCCCAGCCAGTGACAAACTTCCTTCAGCAAGGCTCTTTCTCCGACAGGTTCAATAACCTTCCTAAAGAGCCCCACAACCTAGGGACCAAGTGTTCATTTCACATTCAGACCACAGTATACAGGTCCCAGGGATTGACCTCAAGTCACCAGGTTTGCACAGCAGGCACCTGTACCTGAGCATCCTCACTAGCCCTCCTCCTAGTGCTTGTTATTATTAAAGAGGTAGACTCTCTTCAAGAAAAGCACATTCACATCTACATTGTATCTTATTTTATTCAGAATTGTCTCCATTTTAGCTCACTTTAGAGCTCAACATAATTTCCCTTTTCTCAGGCTCTTAACTATTTTTCTTCTTCTATTTCTTTCTTTCTTTCTTTCTTTCTTTCTTTCTTTCTTTCTTTCTTTCTTTCTTTTTTTTAACATTCTGAATGACTATAATGCATAAAACTACAATTCCCAGACTGCACTGCTGCAGGTTCTTTTCTTGGGTCTACTTGCCTCATTGTGCCTCTACTGTGTAGCTCTTAGGATGTAAGTGTGTGCCATCATGTCAGTCACTTGCTGCCAGGGTGGTCTTTCTCTCTCTGGGTGAAGAGATGGTTCTCCTGGGTGTGTGGGTGGGGCGAGGACAAGGTGCTCCTTTTCCTGGTGATGACAGGGAAGGTGCAAAGACCTTCCTTGCCTTTTTTGTTGGTCTCTGTTCCATGGGTTGAAATTTAAAATTAAGCAATGTTTTCCCCCACTCTGATCACCTTAAGTCTGGCATCTGCCTTTCCAAGATTTTATATTTTTTAAACTCATTGTTTTCAGCATGAAACAAATAAAAAAGGCTTTCCTCGTGTTTTCAGGTTGAGAGACTGTTCCAGGGTGTAATGGTTGCCCCTATAGCAGGGCCTCTTTTTGCGGTCTGTGAATGAGCAGAGGATCCCTTGTCCGCGGTTCAGGTGGCACAGCATTGCTTTCATTATACTTTGGTTTAAAGATCATACTTGGACAAAGGGATGTCTTTGAACTTCCAGAATGCTGTTGGTGAGAGGCAAATGAGAAAACAACATGGCTGCCTTCATGGACAAAAGAGAAAAACCAGAAAGCAGAGCCAAGAGGTATAAAAAAAATCCTTTCTGAGGAGAAATAGGACTGAATCCTAATCAAGGGTTCTTCCATCTTTCTCCCAGTTGAGTTTCCAAACTGCTAGAGACTAGCTACTCATTAGGAACAAGGCTCTAAGCCCAGATCACTGACTTCTGGCCTGCTTTCAAAACAGGAACATCCAAAATGCTTCCCCATGCAGTTCCCACTACTGTTAGGTTAGAAGCTGTTGCAGATGACGTTTAAGCATCTCAAGTGTTCTGAATGAGAGGAGCCAGGCCCAGGTAGCTTCACTTAAGCTAAGGACACACATGCGCAGCATCTGGCCTTGATGTAGATGAAATGAATGATTCCAAGCATCAAGTTGGTGCTATACATTTGGTAGTCTTGAAAGATCCTTAGTAAGGGGCAAAGGGGTAAGTAATTCATAGTCAGAGAGTTAACTTCCATGGTTTTGAAAATACACCCACAAATTATTTGTTATTATATGTTATGTTCATCAAGAAGTGAACTCTGACTTCCTTGAGGGTCTCCTGGACTGAGTGACTCATTTCTAATGAATGGAATATGGTAGTAAAGGATGACACGAGACTTCTAAGACTAAGTCATGAGAGATATTGTAACTTCTTCCCCGACATTCCTTTTATTCTTTTCTGGGGGCAGCTGGCTGCCATGTTGTCAAGAAGCCCTATGGGGAAATACATATGAGAGAAACTGGTCTCTTGTTCACAACTATGGACGTGAATTAGATGGACTCCCTTATTGTGAGGAAGTCAACAGAGAAGACTACTCAGACATGGGTGCAGGCCATAGGAAGTCTTTATGAGCTGTCCAGTGACTACACTAGGTATTTGGGATCCCAGTATAGCACTGGGCCTTTCTCAGGGTGAGCTTTTAAGCCCCCAAAATACAAAAACAAAAACAAAAAACTGTGCTGTAGGTTGACATACTTTCATTAACTAGTACAGTTAGCCAGAAGCTAAAAAGCAAAGTTAGTACATTTTGAGACTTTCTCAAAAGTATATGGATTTTGATGGTTTAGGCCTTTGTTTTAGATTCAGCAGGTGGTGCTGTCACCTTGGTGAGTTTTACAGCCAGAATAGTACTTCTATCATGGAGTCAGTTTTGCTAAGGTCTAGGGGCCTCCTATGGTCTGAGGCCCTGTTATACCTCTGAAGCATTTGAAGATGATCGCAGCCCCTGACAACATATTGGCTGTGGCGTCACGAGAGATTCTGAGCTAGAACTAGTCAGCTTAGTTGCTCCTGATTCCTGACCAACAAAGGCAATTACATAATTAATGCTTAGTGCTTTAGCCAACATGTCCTGGGGTACTCGGTGATACAGCACTAAGTAATTAATACACTCATATACTGTCATTCCAACACCCTTCTGACTCCAGACATGGATCAGGAAAGAGGTCCTGAACAGGGTCTTTTCAGAGACAGCGCTTGTGGAAGGATTCTGAGAGAGAGGTCACTGCACCAAAACTGCAGCAGAATACTTGCTTATAAACCAAATATTTGTATAACCAGCACCCTAAATAAAAATACAGCCTTTGAATTACTTCCTAGACCCAGATCAGCCATGATGCCTTCAAAGAAGCCACCATCCTGACTATGAACAGCAAAGATTAGATATGCTTGCTTTTGTTCTTTACATAAACATGGAATCATACCTTCCGTGTCTGGCTTCTAATACCCAGCATTGTGTTAATGAGATTCATTGAAATCATTTCATGTAGCTGTAGATTGCTCACTGTAATTACTCTGCCTTATCCTATTGTGCGAAATCCCACAATTTATTTATTATCCATCAACTAGTGATGGGCATTTGGAGAATTTCCAGTTTAGGGCTATTACAAATAGTCTAACTATGAACATGTAAAGATTAGTTTTATGATAACAATGTCTAAGGATTACAAATGAGCATGTAGCCTACCTTTTCCAGTTTACCTTTCAGGCACAGCAAAGAAGAAACTGAAGGTTGTAAAAATAACGGAAATTAAGTGTTCCCATGAGCTAATCTGAATCACTTCTAGAAGGCAGCACTTAGAAACCACCCCTCCCTCTTATGGGTGCTTGGGTCCTGAGGGGAAAAGCTATCCTGTCCTTCAGGTGTTGTCTCACAGCAAGGTAAAGACAGGACAAGGACCTGCATGTTGAGATGCTGCACAGTCCTCAAGAAAAGCCAAGATAACCAAGAAAGATAAAGAAGGCTTCCAGGAAAATAGACACGGCCAGGTCTCAGATTGGGAATGAGAAAGAAATAGGGAGAGGAAACTCACCAAGGTGGTCTTTATCTAAAGTTAACCCATCTTAAAAAGGACTTGAAGAGTTTCAAAGTAGGAGAAAAAAACTGATTCTATTCCATGTTCTCCTAGCCAGTTGTTAAAGAAGATAGAAATTTGCAGACAATTTTATTGTCCACAAAAGCTTATTTTCTTAAAGATTGACATATCTTTAACCTTTAAGTGGAGCACCCATTCATCCACTGAATATCTGTCCCATGAGTGAGTCATCGTCCTACACCACCAGGAGTGGAAATGAATGAAGGACAGCCAAAGCCAAAGCCACTCAATGATTTTAGGTCCTGCAGCTGGCATGGTTGGGAAATGGTTAAGCTGAGAATTCCAGAGAATGCTTGCCACAGGAAGCCTGGTAAAGCTGATGATGTCTTCACGGTGGGGGAGACATTTTCAAGTTGTTCTCAGCCTGGAAATAGTTCTCTTCACCCAAAACACCAGATGTTGTAAAACTTCCCTCACAGCTGCAGTGGTGATCAGAGGCACAGACGGGAGTTTATGGAGTCAAAAGTGCTTGGTACCAAGATGTGCACCCAAACCAGGCAGTGACCATTTAGGAGTGGTATTTACTGCTATTTACTGTGCAATAGCCAGTAGGAACAGATCTATATGGGCTTATGTGACTTGCATTGGTTAAGATGTACTCCAAGTGTAAACTCTGAGCAACTGTAGATAGAGAGACCTACCATGGTTGTTGTGAATGCCAAGGAGGGAGATTCCCAAACAAGCCCCCTGGAATGTGGCACGGAGAAGCCCAGAGAGGACATAAGAGTAGTGGAAATGGAAGCCAACCACAGAAGATTCAGACAGCATGTGTGCAGTCTCCACATATGGCTGAGGACCTCCAACGGGACTGAAGTGAATATAAACATAGAACCCAGATGGCTCTGATGGTAACACACACACACTGATTAAAGATTCCAGAAGCTGTATAAGGGCACATTGCATAAGATTAATTTAGTCCTTCTCAGTCTGAGATGCCCAACAGAGGCTAAATAAACCCATGCCGTGCTAAAAGCCCCAAGAATGCTCTGTTTCAGTGGCTTTCCATGTGAGATGGTCTCTGCTCAGTGTCCAGAGCCTATTGTTCAGGATGCAGTGTCTTTAAGGGATGTTCTGGTCTTTGGAGTGATGATTCATGATATCTCAGTAAAGAACACCTTTGAGTGTTCTATCTCAGCTATATGCTTTCCTTCTGCCAAAACTAGACCAGCCATCAAACAGCAATGGGACATCATTCTGCAGGCAACTGGCAGGTGTAGATGATGAACCTGAGCACTGAAATGCAAATTTCGGGGCTGGGGAGATGGCTTAGTTGGTAAAGTGCTTGTAGCACAAACAAGAGGACCCAAATTCACATTCTAGCTCCTATGTAAAGCTGAGCATGATGGTGTGCTTTAGTAATCCCAGGGCTGGGAGGTGGAGACAGGAGGATCCCGGGGATTCCTAGCCAGCTAGTCTAGTCCACTGGTGAACTCCAGGTTCAGTAAGACACTGTTGTATGGAATACAGTGAAGGGGCTGGGGAGATGGTTCATAGGTAAAAGCACTTGCGGCCGTGTACATCTGTAATTCCAGGGCTCCTGTGGTGAGATAGAAGAGTCCTCAGAAACTCCCAAGTCAGCTAGCCTGGTATCCACAGTAGTGAAAGAAGAAGGCCTTGTCTCCAATAAGATGGAAGATAAAGACCAACACTTGAGGTTGCCTTTTGTCTCCATGTACACGTTATAGCATGTGTCTATACTCAAAAATGGACACATAGACACACATACCTACACTCTCACACACATATCACATACATACAAAACTTTTAAAAGTTATAATAAAATCAGGGGGTACCCAATGTCAGCCTCTGGCTTCCATATATGCACAAAAAGGCAAATGTATTCCTTCCACAACACGCACGCACGCACGCACGCACGCACGCATGCACGCACGCATAAACCCAAACACACCACAAGCACAGGGGTGGAGGTAGGAAAAAAGGAAAAAAAAAAAAAAAGAAATACAGAAAAGAAGAGTCACCCCTTCACATACTTGAGAAAACATTCTCCTGCTCCCAGTACTAGGAGTTCCCAGCATTCTCTGCGGCCCCTGTCTTGCCCAAGTCCTCCTGAAAGTGCTGAACACCTCCCCCGATCCCACTCCCTACCACAGTAAATAAAATAGCTAGTGTGTAGTCTTTTCATCCAGTAGCCCAGTGTCCTTTGAGCATTGCGTTTTGCACAAGGGGAGCTGGAAACAGAGAAGGGATGCTCAATGGCCCTTGGAGGGTCTGTGTCACATCTGAACAGCCATGGCTTCTGTCTCCTCCAAATGGCTCCTGGTAGAATCACTTCCTTTCTGTGACAAAGGCTTCTTACCCCGACTCTCCAAATTCAACCAAAGATCTTTCCTAGTGCTTATCTTCAATTATAAAACAGAGCAGCAAAGAGTGTGAGTCCCCCAAAGGACGTGTCCACAGTGCTGAGGTTAGTGTACCTTAAGGGAAGGCACAGTGGGGATCCATGTCCACCCAGTCTAATAACAGCTACCAGACACAGGGCATTGGAAGACTTGGGGGGAGGGGGTTAATCTTGTCTCCCGCAGTCTTTTCTCTTGGTATTTATTTCCTAAGGACAGAGTAGGGCCTGCAGCAACTAGCTTTGGGTCTGACTAAGCGGTTTTTCCTCCCCTGGTAAAGAGCAAGCTACAACGAGGGCCTCATTCCTGGATGTGTGTAAGGCTGGGAGAATCCTAGCCAGAATGAGAGCTGGGCTCTTCACCCAGGCCCTGTGTGTCCCTTCAAAGTGCAGGGACTCTGAAGGCAGGTGTCAGGACACTTACTCGTGCATGAGGTTGACTCTCAGATTCTAAGAGGTTTCTGAAACAAATATGAATCCAGACTTCTCCCTCATAACTAAGGACAAATCGTTTACTTGTGGGTGTACGTTCCTCCTTGATTGCAAAATGTTAGCTATTGAGTAGGAAGAGAAGCCACCCCCCACCCCACCCACCCACACTCATAGATACATGCTATAAGATACGGGTGTTAAAAAAGCCTTTCATCTGAAAGGCATTACCTTTAGTTCTTCACGTCAGTATGTGACAATTTACATCTTTTGTGCATGGTGAGACATGTTTTAAGCCAGTGAGACCTTAAAAAAATGACATTTTCACCACTCTGTGTTGACAGAGACCAGGACATTGGGAACCTCTTGTAAATGGAGTAACCACAGGGGGGAGAAGATCAAGGAACCTTCTGGAAAGTTGAGACCCCTCTAAATCTTGGTCTAGATGACAACTCTATGGATGTATGCCTGAATGAAAATGAAGGCTGAGGGTGTCTCAAAATAAGAAAAAGGTCATTACGATATGTGCTTAAACTTGATGGTGATGGTGTACACTTTTAAATCTGCCTGCTTCTGCCTCCCAAGTGCTGGGATTAAAGGTGTGCGCCACTACTGCCCTGCCATCCCAGTATTCTTTGTGGTAGGGGCAGGCAGATCTCTGTGAGTTCAAGGATAGCCTGGTCTACAGAGCAAGTTTCAGGATAGCCAAGACTACACAGAGAAACACTGTCTTAAAAAAAACTGAAAATAATAAATAAACAAACAAACAAACAAGCCCCCAAAAAGTATACCCCTGAGATCTGTGCTTTTAATTCTATTTATGTTTCTGTAAAAAAAAAAAAAATTCAAATGCTTTAATAAATCAGTAGTTCAGAAAGGGAACATTCATTTCCATAAGCAAAACTTGAGTAACTGGTCTGATATTTCAAGCCACCTCTTACACCCTCTCCTAGAATATTTTTCGTGCCCAAGCTCTTCCCTTATAAAACATGACCAACTGACTTTTAAGGGTCAAAGATGATTTTTCTCCATCTGTCATGTTTGTCCGTGGCAAATGTGGACATGTCATTTGGAATGTAGCACCGAGGCCCTGATGAAATTAGAAAAGCATGTGGAGATAAAAATCACTCAGGGATGAATCCAGACACTTCCTGCCACTTGACAGATGTCACAGAGCTGGAAGCCACCCTCCTGGGGGGAAGTGATTCAGCCGGCCTCAGCCAGATGTGTAGGAAGCTCCTTGGACCTACAAGTTAACACTGTCCCGATTGTGCAGAGCATATGCTTTCAGTCAAGAGTGAAGAGTGCAGCCAGGGCCACATGCCAGGAGTCTTTCAAGCATGGCCCACCAGTCAGCCTACAGCGCGACGCACTGATGCATCCAGTCAGCAGATGTGTGTCACCACGACACAGGCCAGGGCTGGTTAAATGGCGATAGAGCTCAGTGACCTAATACACACATTCAGCCCTTCCTGAGAACCTGGTGCTGAGGTTGTCACGCTGTGGGATGTGTGTCAGCTTGATTCCGAGGCTGTTCGGTACATGTGCTTCACCTGCATGGAATGGCAGAAATGCCTTTCCCTGTACTCACTCAGCCTTTGTGTCACAGATCTCAGCCAGCAGCCAAGACACCGCAGGTGCAACTTCCGTAACCGGGACTTGGGGGACTCTGGAATGCGATTATGTGACGGCCTGATTTGGGAAGACGGAGCAGTGACTGGGTTCACTTTCCTAGTGTGGCCCTCTGAAAGCCCCAGCTGCCTGTAGGTATGACCTCTTCCCTCTAGAAAGCCTACCCCGCCCCTCCCTCTTGTATGAAGCACTGAGGGTTGAATTTATGCAAATGTTCTAAACTCACTCAAACTGACTTTGTTAGAGTTCTGCCTTCTCTGATGGTGAAAGCAGTGTAAACTGGTGCAAGTGTCCCCAGCCACTCTTTCATGTATTAGTGAGGACCACATAAGTGTCACTAATGAGATGCTGATATGACACCACAGGGTAGCTGTATGCACTTGGAACCCCTTGGCTGGCCAATAACAGCAAATACTACATCGAAACATAAAAAAGTCTTGGCATGTTGTTCTCATGGGTGGATACAGTTGAGCAGATAGAGAGATATTTCTCAGCGGTTGCTGCTACCAGTTGCTGGGACGCCTTGCCGTATCAAGTTATGTCTCCATTGCTTTTTACCTGCAAACCTCCCAGCCTTAAATTTGCTGGTGCTGCTGAAGACACACACCATCCACATGCCTGGCTGTCATGTTTGGCAAAGGCGCACACCTGTTGTGTTTCTACCCAGACACCAGGAAAGCCAAATTGTCTTCAATCATCACGCTAGCTCTTCAGAAACGACTGCCTTCCTGTCCACACAAAGTTCTTACTTTGTATAATCATGGCTTTGGTTGCCTAAAAGCTGATCCTCAGAAGGGCAAATGCTACAGAAGCTGTGTCACGCACGATGCCTCTCTTTTCCTTTGGATCATGGAAGAACAGACGTAGAGGTTGTATGCCTCCACATACCT
>NW_022196904.1:72077322-72093695 GCF_008632895.1 Mastomys coucha
GTTGGCCATGCCTCATGTTTGTGGAGTGAAGTCTGCTCACCTGGCAGAGAGAATTCTCAGGGAGAGCAGCGGTCACGGTAATACATACCTGTGGCTCATCACTAGTCATTTACTTGGCTTTAGAATTTGTTTTTGTGCTTACGCTGGAATATGGGTCTGCCTAAGGCTGTGGGAATTCACAGCACTTTAGATAAACTAAATGATCTTCCCCTTAAAGACCTGAGTCAGGCAAAACTGAAGGAGGTTTTGTCTCTTGCTCTGCCACCCGCTCAGAACCAGGCTGGATTCAGAGGCAAGAACCAGAAGCAAAATATTAGCCTAAAATGGGCTTCCCACCACCTAAGAACTATAAACTAAGTGTTGATTTGAAACATTTGGCTGGTCTGTGAAGTGAAGGGATGACAGTTAGCCTCTCCTATGCCAGTGAGCACTCATGTATTCCTACTTCCAACAAACAAGGCTCTTTACACAGCCCCTACCCCCCAAATCCCTTCTCAGCTTCCCAGGATGTCTTCACATCCTGCTAAATATTAAGGCCCTGGCTTTATTTTCACACCTGTGACTTCAAGTTGAATATAACTGCTGGCTAGTTTATAGGGAGAACTTATCTAGAGTTTAGTCCAACACTTATTTAGAGGTTGAAGAGAAGGTAGGTTGTAGGCATGGTTAGTAGCCACTCTGTGGACTTGAGGCAATTCCTCCCATACTCTGCAGGACTTCCTTCAGTGGATCAAAGGCCTTAACAGCAAAGACTGTGATCTCCCAGAGAAGAAATTTTGCCTCAGAATTGTACTTTTTAAAAAAATCTTCCTAGTCAGGGGCTGGAGAGATGGCTCAGTGGTTAAGAGCACTGACTGTTCCTCTAGAGGACCCAGGTTCAAATTCCCAGCACTCACATGGCAGCTCACAACTGTCTGTAGCTCCAGTTCAGGGGATCTGGCACCCTCACACAGACATACATACAGGCAAAGCACCAATGCACTTAAAACAAAAAGAAATAAATCTTAAAAACTCTTCCTAGAGTTGATGGCTTTTCAGATTTGATGGCCCTCCTAACTGTGTGAGCCAGGTTCCTTGAACTGTAATCTCTTAGTGTTCGCTCCCGGCCTCCCTCTCTCTGTTCTGTTTTTCTGGGAACCTGTGACACCCAACACAGTTCACAGCCTATCCCCCAGCTGTTCATTTCCCTCACCTCTCAACACTCGGGTCTGACGGAGGCTCTCCTGCCTAGACTGTGCACACAGCCCTTCTCCTTTTGTCTTAATTCATATGCATCATCGGAAGGCCTCCAGCTGTTTTCTAAGAAGGTCCAAGGTCTGTCTACCTTTAAGACAGTTCCTTCTCTTAGCCTAACTTCACTCATAGGCTGAGCCAGGAATGGCCTTTCAAAGATGACTGTCTGACTGTCTAAACATGGCTATGAGCAATGTGCAGGAGCTTACATGAGGGGGTCCAAGCCCCAAAGGGCACAGGATGAGGATATTGCCCTGAGGGAAAAGCCTAACTAATACCAGGAAGGCTTTGAGGGCTGTCCTTAGGCAGCCCAAGGGTCTCTGGTTGCTGCCACTGAGCCTAAGGAGGTCATCAGGTTTTGGTGGAAGGACCATGGACTTGTGGCCCACCCTTGCTTTCCCTACTCTGCCATGTGGGTGCTGGGAATTGAACCTGGGTCCTCTAGAGGAGCAGCCAGTGCTCTTAACCACTGAGCCATCTCTCAAGCCCCTGGAGAATACCTGGCTTCTCCCAAAGGGGAGTCTGGTATTTCCAGTGTTTCTTCAAAGTTGGACTCTGGATTTTTATGCAGGTTTGGTAGAAACTATTTAAGTTGTTTTTTGCCCTCAGAGAAAAGGCCTCAAGTGATAAATCCCAGGTGAGAAACTGTGGGCAAGAGTTGGTACGGGAGAAAGAACACCACAGCCACAACACTACACCAAGGAGCTTGGGCTTTGGTTTCTCCAGTACGTAAACTAGAGATCAGTACATCACGGAGCATCGATAAACCTCACTGAACAAGTGCAGTGAGTGCCTCTGTTACAAAAGCCTTCTTATTTCCAGAAACCCAGGGTATGATTTTCTTAAACTGTATAAGCAAAATAAAGGTAAAAGAAACAATATCCCTCAAAAAAAAAAAAGCAAAAACAAACAAAACAAAAACCTTTCCCAAACCCTTAAAATTTTTTAATTAACTTTTGATTTTCTGAGGAAAGAGCAAATAAAGGCTACTGGGATTTATTTGTTCTTTCTGAATCCATTTTTACCCGGCAGTCATAGCCAAGCACTGGGTCCAAAACCCCTGAGACTTAAGCTGATGAAAGAATACAGCCCCACCCTCCAGGAGCTCCCATCCAATAGCAGACAGACAAGGGCCCTGATAATTACTACACAATGTGGTGAGTGTTCTCCGTCCTGGAGGGGGCTCCAGGAACCAGGGAGGGAGTGACTAACTTCTGACTGCCTGGGGGCTTTTGGGAAGGCTGGGACTTGAAGCCTCAACAGGAGTTCACATGCCTGGCAAGGGGCTGGAGAGGGAAAGAGTCCAAATTCCACCTTGGACCATGGCTCCATCAGATTACACACACAGCAGAGCTGCTGACAAGGAGCCAAATGGACAAGCCAAAGTTGCCTTTTTTTTTTTTCCTTTTTCTCTTCTCTCCTCATGAGAGAGGTACTAATGAGTAGTGGGGCCCAAAAGGCAGGTGAGAGTTAAGGAAGAAACTCGATAATGGGCCAAAGAGCCAGCCTCTGCTGAATCAACTCACCCTGCCCATACCAACATCACCAATTAGAACTTGAGTGATAACCACATGGCCTCTTGGTCACGGGTGATGGAGGAAGAAGCTCCTCTGTGACATCCACTTGGCTTAGCACTTGCAGAGAGCCAGCCGCTGGGGTTCTTCATCAGAAGGAAGGCTTGGAAGTAGGATAGATAGGGATTCATAAGACAAAGGGTAACTGCCCTTGAGAGAGTGGGTGCTGCTAAAAACCTGTTGCCCGTTAATTGCCATGGAGTGCAACATGCCAAGGTATCTTAATTCAAATCTTACCTCACCGTCCTAGGGACCTTTTGTTGCTGTAAGGATGGTCCTCGGTTCCAAGAAGAAAATTAAAGGCTGCTCCTGAGGTGAGCACAGTCATTTGGATGAAAGAAAACACATGGTTGCATTTAGAGATCAGATCTCAACAAGATGGGGCATCACCTTCTGCCCAGCGAGGAGCAGGCCACAGGATGAAAAACTGGAATTTCTGTAAGACTACCTTGCCCCCATTATAGCATCTCTAGATGAGCTTGACACACATTTCTGGCACTAATTAGTTCTTGCATCTAATTGCTCTGGGTGCACATTGTGTGTGCCCATTTTCCTGATGGAAGGACTGACAGGGCAGATGGGCAGAGCTGTTTTCAAAGGTGAATAATGCCACGTCTGTTCAAGCCTGCTCACTCAGGGTACACCACTCTTACAGTTTTTGCCTGTGGGTGTGTTTGACCCTCCCGGATTTGCTTTTATCTTCTGTCATTAAACTCGGAATCAAAATGGCAGAGCTATATATTGGCAGTAAAGCCCGAGTTTCTACTCTGATGCTTAGCAGCTGTGGGGCCTGGCAAGATTCCCAGTGGGACTTCAGGCCTCAGTTTCTTCATCTCTAATATGAGTTTGACAACAGTAATTACCTTCGCATAGGCCCACCTTGAGGGTTAGCTGAATATTGGTGCACTTCTTTTTGTTTGCCTTTATTGTTGTTTCGGGTCAAGGTATTATGTAGCCCCGTCTGGTCTCGAACTCACTATGTAGTTAAAGAGGATCTGGAGCTCCCGATCCTTCTGCCTCTACCTCTCAAATGTTCAGAAGCTGACCCACAGTGAAGTACTAGGCTGATCATATAAAATACCAACATCTATCCTCACTTGTATACAAAAGGCTGAAACTTTACCTGGCTCATTGTAGTATTTGTTTAATGATGAACAATACCATTTATGTACTAGTCATGTTTATAATATTCTGGAACTTGTATTATTATCATCACTGAATTTGTGACCCTGCTACTGTATTTGTATATATTGTAACATGACTGTCTCCATTAATTAATGAATTCAACATACTTTAAAACAGTATACTAATTCTATTTAAAAAGTTGTCACAGAATGGTGTTAGGTGACATATGCTTATAGGTAACTGATGCCTACATATAATAAAAGAATTAAGAATTCCATGTTTTAGGGTCAGGGAGCCATGACATAGGGCTGTTGGGGAAATCATGTCAACATCAGTCTCTATCCAACCTCCATACTAGCTGTGAAGGAAGATACATTGGGCGGGATTAAAAAACATGATTGGCTCTTGGGCAGTGGAGGGAGTTGCTTCTCTCTAAAAGCTACAAGGGAAATCCTGGTCAAGGTAGAAGGATGTGTGTTCTTTATACTCTTATTTTATCTAAGAGCCAGTGGGTCCCCAACCTAGTCTGATGCAGTGATATCCAGTATGCACACGAATGGAAGCCTTAGGAATGGGAGCTGCAGGGCAGGGCTGAAGTTAGGGAGAGGGCCGGGCCCATCTTCCTGTCACAGGGGAGAAGAGAAGCTCGGAGTTGCTGGCAGCCACAGCAAAGTGTGTGAGCACTGCCTGTCTTACCTGCCCTGTCTCGGCACTCACGGCCTACCCACTCTTGTGATCATGGCAAACAGTTCCTATTGTTAATTCCACTCTACAGAGGTTAGGACTCGGAAGCCAAGCTCTCAGCAATTGGCAGAGCCAATTCAGAAGCTAGCTGTTTGCTGACCAAGAGTGCGTGGATGGGTGGGGGAGTACCCTCATAGAAGCAGGGGAAAGGGGAGGGGATAGGAGGATTCTGGAGGGGAAACTGGGAAAGGGGATAACATTTGAAATGTACATATATAAAATATCCAATTTTAAAAAGAGGAAATAAAATGGTTCAAAGCAAAAAACAAACAAAAACCAACAACAAACATAGCCATAGAAGGAATGAAATCATCATGAGCTATCAGTAAGGGGCTACACTGTCTCAGGAAAGTGGGGCTTCAAAGAACAACTGGGAGGTTTTAGATAAATAAAAGGACTTCTTGTTTCTCTCCCCCAGGGGGCTGAGATTCACTGATAAGATTTTTTTCCCTTGTTTCTTCTATAAGCTTTCAAGATGCTGCTAATCTCATTGACAGATAAGGAAACTGAGTTCCACAAGATCACTTACAAGTGTGGAGCTATGTGTTTGATTTTGGTTTCTTAGACTTTAGAATCTGAGCTTGAATCTCTGGGCACTATGAAGAACACCAGTGGATGGCCAGAGTGGATTTTAGCATGCTTTGGGGGTATAGTTATGCAAGGGAGATGAACTATAAGTGAAGGGGGAAGGAGAAAGGGGGAGACCCAGGCAGTAGAGGTACCCATGTGACATTACGAATGGGGGGAGGAAAGAGGGACTCTATAGCCCCTCATAATCAGATAGTACAGAGTACATTGTACCTTGTAAGGCAGTGACAGCGATCCCATGTGGGTATTCACACAGTACAGGATGTAACAGGTGTTCATGTTGTTAATTAAGCTAAGCATGCTTCCCATAGGTTAAAAACTCTAAGCTAAGAGATACTAAGCAAGTTTGTTCTTTTTTTTTTTTTTTTTTTTTTTTTTTTTTCTGAGACAAGGTTTCTGTCAAGTTTGTTCTTTTTTATTTCCTAATTTTATGTGATTACTCTTCAGGTAATTGACTTTTTAAAAAATTTCCCATTAAGCCAGGCAGTAGTGGCACATGCCTTTAATCCCAGCACTTGGGAGGCAGAGACAGGTGGATTTCTGAGTTTGAGGCCAGCCTGGTCTACAGAGTGAGTTCCAGGACAGCCAGGGCTATACAGAGAAACCCTGTCTCGAAAAAAAACAAAACAAAACAAAACAAAACAAAACCTTTCCCATTAAATGCATTTAAAGTTGTAAACTTCATTTATCCATGGCTTTGGTTGCAGCCCACATATTGTGGTGTCATACACCATTAACATATCAAATATTTAGTTGTTTGCATTATGATCTTTCTTTGATGTATGTGTAATTTCAGAAGTTATATACTTTGTGGGGTAATTTATACCTGTAATTTCAGCACTTGGGAAACTGAGGCAGGAAAATTGCTTGATCTCAAACCTTAGCTAGGCAATGGTGGTATGCACCTTTAATCCCAGCACTTGGGAGCAGAGGCAAGAGGATATCTGTGAGTTCAAGGCCAGCCTGGTCTACAGAGTGAGTTCCAGGACAGCCAGGGCTACACAGAGAAACCCTGTCTCGAAAAACAAAACAAAAACAAAAAGAAAGAAAGAAACCAACACAAAATGAAACGAAAACAATGACTAGTCTTGACAACAGAAAAATCTTGTTAAAAAATTTGAATATAACACCTAAATATTTGAGGATTTTATTGTTATATTTTCATAGATGTATGTTATTTTATTGTAATGTTAGAATATATCTTATATAATGAAGATTTTGAGATTCACTTAGATCTACTGTTTTGTTCTTGTACTACAAAATCAATTTTGATAAAGTGTCCTGTGTATCCTTGAAAAGAATAGGTACTCTGGGACTAGAGGAGATGGCTCATGCCATATGTGTGTACCCAAACCTGGACATACATCACTCATGTAAAGTTGGATGCAGTAGCACATGTCTGTCTGAAATCCCAGGGTCTCTATGGAAAGATGGAAGGAGGAGATAGAGAACCTTGAAAGCTGGTGCATACACCAGCTCCCCTAGTGTATGCAGTGGAAAACAACAAGAGATCGGGTCTTTATCAATGTGGAAGGAGTGAACTGGCAATGGGCAGAGTATTCTCTGACCTTCTCACGAGCAGGAGAGCGCACATGTGCTTATATTCACAAACAGATATTCTTCACATGAGCCACCTAGGGTCAACATCTTCTTTTTTTTAATTTATTTTTATTAGATGTTTTCTTTATTTACATTTCAAATGATATCCCCTTTCCCGGTTTCCCCTCTGAAAAAAAAACCCCATTCCTTCCTCCCTCCCCCTGCTCACCAACCCACCCTCTCCCACTTCCTGGCCCTAGTATTCCCTTACACTGGGGCATAGAACCTTCACAGGACCAAGGGCCTCTCCTCACATTGATGACCAACTAGACCATCAATACAGCTGGGACCATCAGTCCCACCATGTGTACTCTTTGGTTGGTGGTTTAGTCCCTGGGAGCTCTGAGGGTACTAGTTAGTTCATATTGCTGTTCCTCCTAAGGGGCTGCAAACCCCTTCAGCTCCTTGGGTCCTTTCTCTAACTCCTTCATTGGGGACCCTGTGCTCAGTCCAATGGATGGCTGTGAGCCTCTACTTCTGTATTAGTTGGGCACTGTCAGAGCCTCTCAGGAGACAGCTATATTAGGCTCCTGTCAGCCAGCACTTGCTGGCATCCACAATAGTATCTGGATTTGGTGACTGAATATGGGAAGGATTCCCTGGTGGGGCAGTCTCTGGATCGTCCTTCTTTCAGTCTCTGTTCCATACTTTTTCTCTGCAACTCCTTCCATGGGTATTTTGATCCCCCTTCTAAGAAGGATTGAAGTACACACACTTTGGTCTTCCTTCTTCTTGAGTTTCTTGTAGTTTGTGGATTGTATCTTGTATATTCTAAGCTTCTGGGCTAACAGCCACTTATCAATGAGTGCATACCATGTGTGTTCTTTTGTGATTGGGTTACCTCACTCAGGATGATGTTCTCCAGATCCATCCATTTCCCTAAGAATTTCATAAATTTATTGTTTTTAACTGCTGAGTAGTACTCCATTGTGTAAATGTACCACATTTTCTGGGACATCTATGTTGTTTCCAGCTTCTGGCTATTATAAATAAGGCTGCTATGAACATAGTGGAGCATGTGTCCTTATTACATTCAACATCTCCTTAATCTTGTGGAAATAACACACACACACACACACACACACACACACACACACACACACACACAAATGTGCAGTCTCATACTTCTGGAGTTGACTCCTCAGCTTGTTGCCTGTACAGCTCTTGCTTGAAAGCCCTCCCCACTCTGGTATTTACTCACGCTGGTTCTCTAGTCAATCTTAGCATCTGTTGTCAGTAAGTTGAAACCTCTTTAATAGATACCTTTTTCATCTCTTTAAGGGCATCTATGAGAACTTAAAATGCACAAGATTAAAAGGATGTTGACCCTGGGTGGCAAGAGAGACCTTCCTCAGATGACTCACCCAAGATCCTAAGCCATGTCTTAGATTCACCTATAACTTGTTTAGTGACCACTTCTTTTAGTGTCTCCCCTCCCCAGCTGCATCACATAACCAGCAATAATAAAGAAAAAAACATTTCATTACCCATACTTCTTTCCTCAAAATAAAAACACACTTTCTTATTTTTTCACTTTCGAGTATGTATTCTTCAAAGATTTTTTTATTTATGCCTATGTGTTTGTCTGTGTACAGTGGTGCACCTGCCTGGTGCTCAAGGGATCCAGAAAAGGCCATCAGATCACCTGAAACAAATAGATGATTGTGAGCATCCGTGCAGGTGCTGGGAACTGTACCCATGTCTTTTGCAAGAACAACAGATGCTCTTAACTGCTGGGTCATCTCTCTATATATATCCTGAAATATGTACTGCCTATGCCTGTCTACCTGCGATATGATAGCCTGTGTGTAGTTTTCTCTCAACATCACTCCATGAGAATATTCTTTCAGTCTTTGCAATTTATCATTTATCATTTTTTAACTTATAATTCTGTACTACATAGCCTGACTTATACTGTATACTTGTTTCTAAACAGATTCCGTAAATAAATTGCCAATGTGTCAACCTTTTTTTTGACCATCTTAATTTTTGAAATTGGGTCTTGAAAAAGACTTTCTTGAGAAAAGAAATCTATTCAACTCCTCAGAGTTTTTAAAATGCAGCTAAACCTGCCCATTGTTTTATCCACCTGAGATTTTTCCCTCAGCGAGAAGGCAAAGCAGAGAGTGTTCACTACAGTTGTATTTAAGAATTCCCATGGAGGCAGGCTATGAACGCCACATAAGCATACCAAGTGTGATAGACAGGACACAGGGCTGGGGAGGAAACTAAGACAAGGAAGGTCACTCTTTTGCCCTCAGAAGGCTTGACCTCTCTAGGGAGTGATGAGTCTTGCCTGTGAGTGCTTCATGTTAATCCAGCTTGATGAGAGAGTCATAATGGACACATTAGAAAGGCACTGAGAAACAGAGTGGAACGAAAACCTTTAGGGGGGAAGGAAACACAGCTACTCACCCCTTGGTATCTGTGAGGTGTTCTGTCCATGGTCTCACTGATACCCAAACATCTGATGCTTAATTCCATTGTGTAGAATGGCACAGTGTTTGCATCTAACTGATACATATTCTACATTCATTTGATTTTTGATTTTTTTTTTGTTATTTGAATGTTCTCCCGTGGGCTTTATATAGTTTCTAGGTTACTCATTATACACTATATAATCAAATGTAAATACTATATAATTGTGTGTTGCTTAGGCAATACATAAGAGTCTGTGCATATTCAATACAAGTGTGATTTAAAACATTTCCTGTGACTGGAGAGGAACTAAGCAGTTAAGTGTTTACTACTCTCTCAGAGGAACAAGGTTCAGTTCCTGGTACCCATATGACAGCTCACTACTCCCATTCTAGGGGATACAAAACCCTTTTATGGACCCTTCACACTTGGGGGGAGTAACGAATTGATTTTGAGCTGGGTAGTGCTGGCTCACACCCTTAGTCCCAGTACTCAGGAGGCAGAGGCAGGTGGATCTCCAAGTTCGAGGCCAGCTTGGGCTATAGAGAGAGTTTCAGGACAGCCAAGGCTACACAGAGAAGCCCTGTCGAAAAAAAAGACATTTTTCTGAGAAGTTGAATAGGAGGGAACTTTGCAATGAAGTTGATGGAAAATCATGTGGCCAGTGTGGAAAGCTGGGTACGTCCAGTGGTCCACACCGGACTGAGGGAGGGAGCTGGGTGTGAGGACCCTTGAGCCGTGGTGACCTAAAGGGAGGTTGAGATCTTACTGTGAAGCCCAGTGAAAGGTTCTCTTCCCCAGGTTCTGATAAAGCACTGGTGAGCTTGCCTGTTTGCGGAAGACGTTTGGATTTTCAGCTGGATTAATCCGGCTGACAACAGAGCAACTGGCAAATATTATGCAGGGAACTGACTTCCCATTCCAGCCCAGACTCCTTGCTGTCCTTGGAAAACCATTTTAAAAAATTATTTATTTATTATATGTAAGTGCACTCGAGGGCATCAGATCTCATTATGGATGGTGGTGAGCCACCATGTGGTTGCTGGGATTTGAACTTGGGACCTCTGGAAGAGCAGACAGTGCTCCCAACCGCTGAACCATCTCTCCAGCCCTGGAAAACCATTCTTTTTTTTGGTTTTTTGAGACAGGGTTTCTCTGTGTAGTCCTGGCTGTCCTGGAACTCACCCTGTAGACCAGGCTGGCCTTGAACTCAGAAATCCACCTGCCTCTGCCTCTCAAGTGCTGGGATTAAAGGCATATGCCACCACTAGGCAGCATGGAAAACCATTCTTATCATTTCCTTTGCAGTTCAGACTCCTTGAAAATAAATATTTAAGTTGTGCTTAAATTGGCACAGAGAACCATGGACATTTTCATCAGCCAGCTACTGTGAGATTCTGAATATGTCTTTATTAAAAAGAACTGAAATTAAGTATGAACTCAGAGCAGTGTGTGCAGGTTGCAGGTGGCTGCCTGCCTGAAGAACTCAAACATCAGCCTCACCTGTTCACACCGGGTAGAGTGACTCACGTGGAAATCACTGATCACTGTGTTATCGGAGCTATGATAACACAGGGTTGTTTATTTGTTTGTGGAGAAAATTAAGTAAAATTAACCTCTGTTTTGTTGTTTTTTTACATTAAAGTCATTATCCTTCTCAGTTCTTGCCCCTCTCCTGTTGGTACTGTCCTATGTGTTTCCGCTCTCCGTTCCTGTGTCCAAAGCAGACATCACCAGTTGATCCTGAGTACTTTCCAGTTTAGCCACAGCATAGACATAGAGGGGCTTCATGCCCTAATTCCTAGCTAACACAATCTATGGACTACATTTATGAGATGAAACCGTTCCTTGCCCTAGCATAGACTCTGCACTCTCTTTAAGTTCTCCCCAGATGCTAGAAACCTTACACTTCAAATAGAACTCTCCAGTTCTGTGTCATTTATACACTTCTTCCCAGTCGCTGACCATAATTACAGACTCATTCTCTGCCTCAGTTTTAGTGATAGAAGACTCCCCTAATGACTTCATAACAGAACCAAGATTGACAGAGTGTCCAGGTTTAGATGTCCTATACAAGCACTGAATCACTTGCATATCTGAGGAGAAGAATTCTGAGAACAAACTTGAACAAACTAGCTCATTTCCCCCAAAAGCTGAAATTCCACTAATTTTTTTTTCAATATAAATGATGGTAAAGATTTGGCTTTAAAATGGATCCAACTTTCTGACTCAAAACTTTCCTTTCTAAAGCTTCTGTATGGGCTCACATCAGACTAAACTCCGTCATATCCTTAGAGCCTCAGCCACAAGTACCATCACACTGGAGGCCATGGCTTCAGTCCATGAATCCAGGGGCACACAAGTATCAGTCCACAATAGTGGGGTCCTCTGCTTTGTCACTTGCGCTGTGATTCATGCACTTATATTGTTGTCTTTTTTATGTCCAAGATGTTAAGCTTTGCTGAGTTTATGTTTCAGATCTTTCTACAGAATCTGGGATCTCGTCTTCCTTCATATGTGCATATGTGGTTTGCATGTTCAGTCTCCTATTTACTCATTTACAGTTAGAATCTACAGTAATTTATTTATAGTTAGAATTCACAAGTTCAGAAGGCAGCTAGTTTGTAGGGTCTCATTCTTCAGTGATTATTCCTAAACTAAGGGCATGAAGTCATATTTGATAACTAGGCAATGTGGCTAACATTCATGTTTTTTCTTTTCTTACTTTTTGTTCTGAGGCACCCTCATCAGACATATGTAGTATTTAGTTCTTGCTGGAGGGGATTTCGGAGACAGTGTAGGGAGAGCAACAGGCTTTGGATTGGAGATGGGCATTCCTTCCTTGGAAGTACAGGAAAGCTTCAGAGCTGATGGGTGCTTTGTCAGAGACATTTAAATAAAACAAGTTTTATTTAACTTGTCATCACGGAGAACTGTGATGTAGTAACAGTCAAAGCCCCTGAAGTGGCTATGATAAAGCCTTCAGAGACTACCGCCTGTGAGCTTCCCACGGTGAACCCAGCATTTGCGGCTCAGTTAGGGTTACTACTGCTCTGATGAAATACCACAACCAAACCGACTTGGAGAGGAAAGGGTTTATTTGGCTTATCCTTCCACGTCACTGTTCATCATCAAAGGAAGTCAGGGCAGGAACCTGGTGGCAGAAGCTGATACAGAGGCCATGGGGGGGTGCTGTTACTGACTTGCTCCTTGTAGCTTGCTCAGGCTGCTTTCTTGTAGAACCCAGGAACTCCAATCCAGGGTGGCGCCACCCACCATCACTAATTAAGAAAGTACCAACAGGCCTGCCTACAGCCTAATCTTACAGAGGCATTTTCTTAATTGAGGTTCCCTCCTCTCGATGACTTCAGCTTGTATAAAGTTGACCTAAAAGTAGCCAGCATGGTGCTTGCTCAAGGAAATGGGGGCAAGTGACCAGGCTTCATGCAATAAACTGGGTCTATAGTAGTAAATGAATGAAAAACAAATAAGATTTCATACATCCCAGCCAGGAATTTAAAGATAAGATTTACCCAGTTGAGGAAAATAATCTTTGGATACATCACACACTTCTCTGTGAAACCTCCTGAGGCTCACTTCAAATGCAGGTTCGCAGACCACCCAAAGGTGGATCCACCAGGACTTTCCATATGAATCTAAAATGAACTAACTCACAGAGCTTGTGAAATACTAAGGATCAAAACCTGGAGCAGTCTCAGTGCACTGAAGAGGCCAAGATAAAGGCTACGAAGGTCCCACGATCTTACTTGTTCCGGATCTTATTTATGACTTACAACCAACTCTAAACAATTCCTTCATCCCCCCGCCCCCAGCCATTTAATAACAAGACAATCAGAAATGTCTGTGCAAAATATTGTCTTGACAAAAATTGTCTACCAGAGCACAATGTACTAACAACACTGTGGGCAACCATCACTCATGTGCACATACCATCTGATTTAACCTTCACAAACCTCATTACTGTCTTAGTTCAAGAGTTTGCACAGGGTGACAAACTCTTGCTCCCCAGCTCTTGCTGTTGTTCTGGTCTCTGTTTTGTAGGCTTTGGTGACGTAAAAACAGCAGAAAGGACAAGGGAGAGGAGAAGGGAAGGACAGATCTTGCTAAATGACACTTCTGGGTGATGGGGCATCAGGGAGACTTATGCTTCTGATCCACCAAGAGGTGGAGAAAATCTTTTGGATATTCAGCACGATTGGTCTTAGCATTAAGACCTGCTTCATTAGATTGCATCACAGTCTGTAAACAGTAATTTGTCCTCACATGTTCCCAGGAGAGACAGACACAGAACGAAGATTCACAGTCTTTCTTTAGTGTTCACTATCTGCAGAGAGAGAGCGAGACAAAGAGAAAGAGGGAGAGAGGAATGAATGAATGAATGAGTGAATGAATGTAGCTTTCCACCACAGAGACTTTGAAAACAGTGATAATAGTGCACCAGCTGTGACACTTCAAGAGTGATGTAGGGCCAGAAAAAAAGAAGAGATTCTAGATAAGATGGTCAGGGCAACCCTATGGAGGGTGGGCTGCATGTGAGCCAAACCCACAAAACACATACTTGGAGAAGGTTGAGGAAATGACAGCGTGGGCTGCAGTCCCCTTTGTAAAGGCCTGTCAGGTGAAGTGGGACAGAGTAAGGGATATTGATTAGCTGGGAAGTTGGGCTGAAGCATGCCCGGGCTCCTTAGTACACACTATTGCTTTGCCCAGTGCTCCACCTGGAATTGTCCACACACACACACACACACACACACACACACACACACACACCTCTGCAATCCATTGGCTCTCAGGAGCTACCTGAGGGAACCGTGGAATTATGTACTTGGCAGTTGGAGAATAAGGGTAAACAAAAGGCAGACAGAGCCTGAGGTCACGGGGTGAGCCGTAATAACATAACAAATTCCTGAAGGGAAGGGTAGTCTGGCTGTAGTCACTACACCCAGAGGGGAGGAGAGGAGGGGGAACTTCCAGCACACTCCCTCCACTTAATATGCTGTCTGATGAAGCAACAGATCTCGGTATGGAGTGAGGTCCCTCTATGTAGTCACATTTGAGATCTCAGCGAAGAGTGCGACACACAGGGGTTGGGGAGATGGGAAAAGCAAGCTTGGAGACCTGAGTTTGATCCCTATCACCCACACAAAAGCCAGTCACAGCAGTACAGACCTGTAACCCAACACTGGTACAGGTTAAGACAGGATGATACCTCAAAACTTTCCAGTCAGCCATCCTGGCTGAATCAGTGACGTTGAGGTTCAGCAAGAGACCCTGCCTCAAGAATTAAGGTGGTGAGTGATGGAAGATGCCACATGTCAACCTCTGGGCTCTACATGAGAATGTGCATGGATACCACACACATGCATGTGTGTGAGCACACACACACACACACACACACACACACCCCAGATGTGATAGTGTAGCTGTAAATCAAGCTTTGAACATTGCATTTAGAAAACAAGCAAAAACAGAACTCAGTGTTGAGAAATGAGGTCTGTAAGAAACAAGCAAGTCAACATTCTAATAGAGAAGTCTGGGAATGTAGCTCAGTTGCCCTGGTTTGGTCTCTAGCACTATATATTAACACTATATATACAGGGCACAGGACAAACCCTGTAATTCCAGCACCTGGGAGGAAGAGGCGGGGCTATCAGCAACTCAATGTCATCTTTGGCTACATGGAGAATAGAAAGCCATGGGCTAGAGGAGACCGTCAGAGATCGGATGCTGCCGGCTTGTGACTGTGTCCCAAGAGAATTCCCTGCATGTTCCCATGTGTAATTATTCTTGGAATTATCAAACAATTTTAAGTGGCTAAAATGGCCACAAGGCCCCAGGACACCCTTTTCCGACTCTGAGGCTGAGTAGGACTCTCTTAGGCTAGAACGTTCCCCGTAAGGAATCTCATTTCTGCTTTCACTATGAACTTTGGTTCATGGGCTTTTTCACAAAAAAGCTGACATTTTAAAAAACACAAAGAGATCTATGTGTATACATACACATGCATGGCCACAATCTCACGGAAGTGTTCCGAGGATTTGTGACCTCCGAGTTCATTGGCTCACTGGCTAACTTTGTATTTTGTGCTGCTCAGTAAAAGTCCTGGAGCCTGCATCACACAGTGACAGAGGCTATGCAAGTGAGCCAGTTACCTCAGGAGCAGGCATTTCCTCTGTGTTCCATCCCAGGGCCTTTAGGACCAAGGCCCTAATTTGTACCACCATAAAAGACACTTTCTCAAATTCCTGTCCCTGACTGCCCAAGCCCTCTGCTTCCTATTTTAACCTCCTTTCCCTTTTCATTAACTGGTCTTTCACCTCATCTTGAAATCTGAATTAGTGCCCAGAATTAAAATCAAAGCCTGCATTCTGCTCCTTGAGCATACTTATCCTCCCTCATCTTAGCCAGCAGATCGACCATCTTCTGGAGCGGAGTCCATGGGCTGTGGGCTGAGGCAGACAATGGGAGTGGGCATGGGTCTGACTGGAGCCTTCCAGCAGCATCTCTTTCAGCCTTGGGTCCCCTCTTCCCTCCTCCACCCTGTTCTCAGGTTGGGGCTCTCTTAGGGCAATCACATCTATGAAAGGCAAGGCCTGTTGGGACATGACACAGCCACAGAAGGTCCTCCAGGCAAGCCTTCCCATAGACAATTTGGCCAAATTCATAAATTAAGTTGAAAATTTGATCCAGCTTGCTGCCAAGCAGGGCTAATTAATTTCTGTAGAGACTGATGAACAGGAAGCTCACGATTCGCATTATTTCATCAACAATTAATTCACTAAGCTCCGATTCATTAGTTTCCTGGCATTCACCTGCCTAAACACTGTGGGGAAGGTGTTTGTGGAGGGAGTCTGGCTATTTTAAGCCTGCTGGAGAACACCTTGGGCTCAGCTGCCTCTTTGCAGGTGACTTCACCCTCCCCTGGAGAGGACTCATTAGGGGGTGTTTTGCACCCCAGGAGGCAGGCCTGGGTGGTAAACCTTTTCTTCCTGGGACCTTCTATAGCTCTGTGGCCTTCTTGGCAAGAAGCTCTGGGCCCCACTTTAATGGCTGCTCCTCTAATGAGCTAAA
>NW_022196904.1:72093783-72109052 GCF_008632895.1 Mastomys coucha
CACTCTCAGCCATCCTGCCTTCCTTAGATCTCCTGGAGTCCCAGAGCCTTGCAAATGATACAGTTTTTTGTTTGCTTTTTTGTGGGTCAGCCAATAGGTACTTCATACATTTGTGATGTGCAGTTCCAGAGAACTTCTCGAGGAAGAACAACATAAGTGGTGCCCAAGCACAGGGACCCTGCTTTGTTATAATTGTATACTTAATTCATAGCATAGCCTCTTACATGTGGTCAACAATAGAGACCGGAAGAAAATGAGGCAGGGAAGACAGAAAGACAGAAGGAAAGCCAGGCATGGTGGTGCACCCTTTAATCTCAGCACTAGGGAGGATCTCTGAGTTCAAGGCCAGCCCGGTCTACAAAGTGAGTTCCAGGATGGTCAGGGATACGCAGAGAAACTTTGTCTCGAAAAAACAATCCCAACAAAACCCCCCAAACAAAACAACAAAAAAGAAAGAAAGAAAACAAAGGAAGAAGGGTAGAGCAGGAAAGGCTACAGGACAGGTAAAGCTGGTATGGTATCAAGCTGGAGAAATGGGGTACAGAGCTGGTATTTGGGAGCCATGATACACAGTGGAGAGAGTTCTGCACTGTACATCTCTGAATACCCTGCAGCTGGATGGACACACTTAGAGCCAGCTCACAGCTACACAACGATGGGCATCCATCCACATGCCAGCTGAGAAGAAGCCACAGGATGCCAGCAAGGAGATACTTTTGCAAAGCTTTAGCTTTGTGTGTGTGTGTGTGTGTGTGTGTGTGTGTGTGTGTGTGTGTGTGTGTGCTGGGAACTGAACACAGGTCTTTTGGAAGACCAGCCAGTGTTCTTAACCTCTGAACCATCTCTTTAGGCCAAAATGATGCTTTAATTTTTTTCTGGACACTTTCCAAAGCCAAGCTCAGGCTTGCACACAGAGCTGTGGTCAGGTGAGTTCATCTGGCCGGGCTCCACCCTCACTCAGGCAGAAAGAGCAGGTAGCATCGACCTGACCAGGGGATTCTAGCTCTGCTTCTTGGCAGTGGTCACACTCTTGACAGCCTTTCTGTTCCCGAGTCTCCTTTTTTTTTTTTGGTCTGGGCATAGTAAACTGCAGCAAAGGCAGGTCTTGGCCCACAGGGCAGGCACGTCAGACAGGGCAAAGCTCAGAAGCCTTGACGAGCCGGACCCTGCACCAGGGAGGGGAAGCTACATCTCATCCTCTCCAGCACCTGTCTTCCTCCTGGGCTTTTTCTAAGCACTGCCCCATGGGGATGGGGGAGGGGCATGCCAGAAACTGAGGCTTCAATATCTGAAAACATTCTTCAAAAGATGTTGAGTGTAGGTTTTCTTCCCACAGCAGCAACTATGAGCAGGAAGAGAAACTTTCAAGTGGATGGTTTCCAGTGTGGAGAGAGTCAGCTTGTTAGAAGACTTAATCAATGTGGTCCTCTGGTTCAACCCTAAATAAAGTTATGAGAGACACACAGGACAATCAGGTAAGTCTGGATTTGTTCTAGAAGCTGAGGGAGGGCAGCATGCGAGTGTCAGAACATTTCAGCAAGCTCCATGAGAATGAGAACATGTGGTCCAAAATGGAAGGAGCATGCTCGGTGTCCAATTCCAGAATTCTATGTCCTGAGAAAGCAGCAGTGCCTCATGGGAGAAGTTGAGGAGACCCTGTGTGTCACACACCCTTTCCAGTTTAGGGGAAGGAAACTCAGGGCTGGGATTTGAGGTTTGGTCAGCCGGAAGCTGAAGGCCTGGGAGCATCGGGGAGCCCAGAAAGAAAAGATACCCTCTCCACACAGCTGTCTGCCCAGCAGCCTCGGGAGGAAAAGCAACCATCTGGAGGCTTTGCTTAGCCTTGGGCTACAGGTGGCTCAGGCTGGTGTGGGGTGCTCCTGGTAAATCGTGGGGTGAGGTAAAGACAAAAGAGAAAGAAGTATCTCTGCACCAGGCAGAGACTCACGGAGTTGAAAGGTCAGCCTAACATGGTGGGTGATGTCTTAAAGCTTAGTGTTGGGTGATAAAGGCAGGAGAATTCCAAGTTCAAGTGTAGCCTGGACTACGCTATAAGATCCTATCTCAAAGAAAACAAAGCAAGAGTAAACAACCTCAAACAAACAACAAAGCAAAATCATCCAAGGGTGAGGATGTCTGCAGTCCTGCTCTGTAGCCTGGTCTTTGCTACTTTGTAGGTTCTTCTTTTTCCCACCTTTACCCCCTACATCTCACCCCTTATCACTAGAGAGGAGAGAAAGAAGGACAAAGGGGAGGGGGAGGAGCCCTGAATTTTATTTCCTTTTGGTTCCTCTTTGACTACTTTCTTAGGACTACTAACAAACCCCCATCCCCTTCAATGATCACAGCCACCGACCCCACCTATCAGGGCCCTAGCCTTTGTATACCCTCTGAAAGGTTCCCAGGATTCCAAGTGTCACACAATCACAGAAGCTATCTGCAGCTGGCAAAACCTCGCCTCTGCTAAAGCACAATGAGACACATTATAGTCAGCTGCTACAGTCAGTCCGCAGCAACAATAAATAATCTCACATCCCCACACCTGGGATTAAAACACAAACACATTCTTACAATATTTCTGTGTTTTTAAAAGAAATCAAAATTGCAGAATTTTCACTTCACCTATCCACTCAGATGGCTGAGTGAGGGAGCTGCCCCATGCTTTAAGCTGGTACCAGAGACAAGTTAGACAACCACATGGGACCAAGCACAGCCAGAGTAGGGAGTCAAGAAGAATGAAATGTAAGTTTGGGCTGGTTTGTTTAATTATTTTGTCTCATGTATGTGAGTGTTCTGCCACATGTATGCCTGGTGCCTAGCAGGCCAGAAAAGGGCATTGGATCCCGGGAACTAGAAGGTAGTCAGCCACCATGTGAGTGCTGGGAATGGAGCTGGGGTCCTAGAGTGGCTAGTGCTCTTAAGTGTTGTGCCATCTTTCTAACCCCATGAGTTTTGTTTGTTTAAATAAAGTTTTTCAGGGCTGGAGACATGGCTTTGTAGTTAAAAACACTTGCTGCTCTTACAGAGGACAGTAGCCACATGGTAACTCACAACTGTATAACTGCCGAAAGCCAGGCTTTTTATATGACTGAGAGGGATCTGAATTCAGGTCCTCGTGATTCTGTAGCAGAAGTTTGTTCCCACTGAGCCTTCTCACTGGCCCCCTTCATTCTTTTCTATGTTGAAATAACTATATTTAAACCATAATTTGTGTGTCCTTTCACAATTCGCTGGCAAAGATTTGGGCTCTTTGAGCCCTTCAGGTGATGTGAATCCAGCTGATATGAGCAGGCTTGCACTTGTATTTGTGGATATTGTAGGAATAGAACTGAGGGGTCACCTAACAACTCTAGGTGTATCTTTTGAAGATACTTAAAATTGTTCTCCAGAGTGAATGTACCATTCTCAACCCTGCCAGGAAGCAGGAGAGCTCTGGTTTTCTCTACATTGTTGCTAAGGTTTATTAAGGTCTATCTTCTTTGTGACAACCATCCTAGTGGATTCAAGTGGGTTTAGTGAAAAATTCAGTTTTCATTTCTGTCTTTTGGGGTGACTGGAGGAGACAGATCTGAAGATAATTTTACTAAATGAAGATGAGAATTTTCCAATGGGAGCCGTCTATGCCAAGAGTCCAAGGAGGATAAGAGTGACAGCCATTAATATGTCAGGCAGTAGTACAAGATAGAGTTCTAAATGCTTTCAAATCACACAAAACCAAAATAACATCTGAAGTAGTTTGTTGTTATCATTCTTTTTTTTTCTTGTTTTTTTCAAGACAGGGTTTCTCTGTGTAGCCCTGGCTGTCCTGGAACTCACTCTGTAAACCAGGCTGGTCTCGAACTCAGAAATCCTCCTGCCTCTGCCTCCCAAGTGCTGGGATTAAAGGCATGTGCCACCACTGCCCGGCTATTATTCTTATTAGGTGAAGATACCATTTTGTAGATACTGATATGAAGTCTCAGAAAAAGTCCAGACATTGTACAAGGTAGAAAACTTACAAAGAAAACACTATGGATGAATATTTACCGTGAAAAAAAAAAACAATTTATATAGCATCTGCTTTACTCTTTCCATAAAAATTCAGGAATGCTTTTAAGATAAGGGACCTGAATTAGGATGAAAGAAAAACCATGAAGGCAGCTGAGTGATGTCATGATTGGATGATGTGACCCTAAATTGTTCCGGTGGAGCCTGAAGCAGAAGGGATGGCACTAAGCAGAAGACGAGCAGACAAGAGAAAATGGAAAGTATTTCTTCTTCAGTTGAAGGCATGACAAGAGGTGTGTGTGTGTGAGTGAGTGAGTGTGTGTGTGAGTGTGTATGTGTGTGTGAGTAAGTGTATGTGTGTGTGAGTGTATGTGTACAGGAGTGTGTGTGAGTGACTTGTGAGTGTGTGTGTGTGTGTGTGTGCGCATGTGCACGCACGCCTGTCAGAGTTAGGACTTCAGATGCTAGGCACAGCATCTCTGCTTGGTTCATGGGTTTTCTCCTTGGGAACATTTACACATCTTAGTCTAGAAAGAGCTGAATGGTGTCCTGCGGAAAGAAAGGGATCCAGACAGGTAACTTCACTGTCTACTTTCCAGCCCTCTTCTATGAAGTCCTGTACATGGGCCCCATCGAAAAGGTGAGGTTTGAAGTCTAGGGATTTGGGAAGGGAGGTCAGTGGGACTGCCCTCTAGTTATCTTCTATTAAAAGAGCACAGCATTGCTCGCTCTGAGGGACCCGCCTCCCCACTCTTAGCTCCGCCCCTATCTCCCAGGGTGGGCCCTGATCTTCAGCTCCCCTTCCCTGCAGGGATTTAAATCTGAGCCGCTGCAGCTGCTTCTCACTCAAAGGGGGTGATGGCTTCGGAGAACAAAGTCGGCCTGTTGGGAGAACAGAGCCTTGCTGAGTACTCGTGTTGTTTGGCCCCTGAGGATGTGCCTGACACCTAACCTTGGCCAGGGCTGTACTGTTAGAGAAGCAGATAAACTGGCTCAAACCAGCCCGGGTTGGATTTTCTGTCGATGATAACCACAAAGATTTCAACTAATTTGGTTGGACAGAATAAATCAATGCCGTCTAATGACTACCTTATTCTTCTGAGAATCTGCCCATGTAGGATTTTCATTAATGTTCATGCACATTTGAACAGCCTACTTTTAAAAATCAACCAATGAGCCAGTCCTAGTGGCTAATGCCAGTAATCCAAGCCCTTGGGAGGTGGAGGCAGGAGGATCAAAAGTTTAAAATCATCCTCAGCTACAGCAAGTTCAAAGCCATACTGGTCTTCATGAGACTCTCAAAAAAAAAAAAAAGGGTTAAAGACAATCAATGAACTGTACATATATGGCATATACATCAAGAGAACCTCTTCACATGTATAAATTTAGTGTTTTGATTTTTTTGTCTTTATAACTAGGTTATTGATCTTCAGTGCCTTAAAGATCAGAGGAAATAAGAAAGTAAGTGAGCTAAGAACAGCAGGAAAACTATGGCTATGTAAAGGGGATGCAGCAATAGGGGCGGAGTCATTGCTCACCTGACAGCCTTTCCCCTCCCCCTCACTCAAGCCCAGTCCCTCCACAGCGCCTCACACTGTCACTCATAAAATACTTCCTGATCTGTCTGTGGACTCTGCTTCATTACAAGGTCCCCAAGGTAGTGATGGCCAGAAGAGTTGCCCTATTCTATAGGCAAACCCTTCTCCAGTGAATGAATGTTGTGGCTAGGGGGAACGAAAGAGTACGTTTCTGGAAAAACTGTTTTTCTCTGAGATATTTTTAACTTTCTAAGCCTTTTCTTTTTGTTTACAAAAAGTAAGTTGGTGTTGTGTCAACTTACTCCAAACTTCTTTTTTTCAGCTGAGGGGTGCCCAGTTCGGGGAGAAGGAAGAAGGGACCTGGTGCTAGCTGGAAACTGGTTCTGTGAGTTTCTCTTCAGACACTGCTATTTAGTGAAGGCTATGAAATCCATGTTGATTCTACTTCTGGAAGGGAACCGAACGGCTGCTGCCAGGAGTCCTGGAGGGAGTGGGTTCTGGGTGATGGTCAAGTTCTGATTTGGCACAAGAGAGCATTACTACATCTAATTTGCTGTTACCTGGAGACCTTGGAGAACAACCAGGAGAGTAGAAAATGAAGCAAGAAGAAAACAAGCTCTTCTTTTTTAAAATTTTTATAAAACATTTAGGTAGATTCATCTTTTATAGAGGGGAATAGCCATACAATGCCTCACAGAGGGTGTTCAATAATACAATGATTACAAGAGTGTAAAACATGACCTTAAAGTTCAGAATCGAAAGAAAACTGAGGCGGGAGGCGGGAAAAGAGAAAACAACAAAAATAACAAACCTTCCCATCCAAGGCCTAGCTGCCCCCTAACAGCCAGGTTGAGAAATGCAAGCCTGCAGCCTGGCTTGCTTCTCCAGCACTGGAGGCCTCTGTCCTCTGTCCTTAACCCACCTGTCCCTCACACTGTCTCCTGACCACGCCCCTCAGTCCTTTCTAGGTAAAGGTCTGTTCCTATGGAAAACAAGGCCAGACTGCAGAAGTACCCTGAGGGTTATACTTCCAGGTCACGACTCTGAAGCCAAAGCCCCTCCTCTCCCTACCGTAGCCCCTGCTCTCCCCTCCCCCAGCGCCCCTGCCCCCAGGCTGTGCTCTGAGTGCTCCTTGTATGGCCCCTACAGCCTGCCTCAGGCCTCCATAGCCCGGGAGAACGTGAGAATTGCTGACTTGAAGGAAATAGGCTACACAAACCATCCTTTCTGTGTATATTATTCCATTTTTGTTGTTGCTTTGGTTTGGTTTTGCTTTTTCGAGACAGGTTTCTTTGTGCAGCCCAAGCTGTAGCTCTGTAGACTAGGGTGGCCTTGAACTCACAGAGATCCACCTGCTTCTGCCTCCCAAGTGCTGGAATTGAATGTGCGCACCACCATTGCCTGGCTTTTTTTTTTTTTTTTAAACAATAAGCATGTATCACATTATGGTAGAAAATCATAACAGCAAGCTAAAATATCTGCAGAGGCCACAGCAGCATTTGCTGTGTCTTTCTTCTCAGAACACTAGAGCTTCATCTAAGAGCTTTAGGCTTAGGGGGTAAACAGAAGTACTTGAGTAGGAAGGGGCTGGTGGGCTGGGCTGTGGCATTGTCCCATGAGCCATCGAGACTGTGTGTCACTCTTGCACCTAGTGGAGGGCCCACATCATGTTCCCAGGATGTTTCTAGGATTGCTCTCCATGTTACAAATAGGAGTGACACCGCAAGAGTAGATGGGGGTGAGGGGTGCCTTAAAAGGACATCTGGGGTACCTACTTATTGTGCCAAGCAAGAAGCTCAATTAGAGAGGTCGATGGGCCTGCCTTGAATCATGCAGCCCAGCTGATTAGAACTCTGATACACACCAGAGACAAACGCCATTCCTGACTACCTGGTCCAAAGTCACTGTCACCGATGGTCAAAGTGAGCAAAGGAAAGAGGGAGCCCTAGAAGCAAGCTCTGTGCACTAGAGTAAGTCCCAGCAAAATCTCTTCGACAGGGCAGCGGAGTAGCTAATTTGGTAGAGTGTTTGTCCAGCAAGAAGGAAGACCTCACTCATTCCTGAGCACTACATAAGCCCAGCAGATGGGAGGATCAGAAGAGCAAGCTTATCAGCCTGGCCTACCTAAGACCCTTACTGAGAAATAAAAGTCCTTTACAGAGTGTGCGTGTGTGCGTGTGTGTGTGTGTGTGTGTGTGTGTGTGTATGTGTGTGGTGTGTGTGGTGATGTGTATGTGATGTGAGGTGTGTGTGTGGTATGTATGTGATGTGAGGTGTGTGTGTAGTATTTGTATGTGAGGTGTGTGTATATGTATGTGTATGTGATATGAGGTGTGTGTGTGGTGTGTGTATGTGATGTGAGGTGTGTGTGTAGTATTTATATGTGAGGTGTGTGTGTATGTGTGTGGATGTGAGGTGTGTGTGGTGTGTGTGGTATGTGTGTGTGTGTGGTGTGTGTGTATATGATGTGAGGTGTATGGTGTGTGTATGTAATGCGAGGTGTGTGGTGTGTGTGTGGTGTGATGTGTGTATGTGTAATGTGAGGTGTGTATATATGTGATGTGTATGTGTGGTGTGATCTGAGATATGTGTAATGTGTGGTGTGTGTGTGTGGTGTGTGTATGTGAGGTGTGTGTGGTGTGTGTGGTATGTGTGTATATGATGTGAGGTGTATGTGTATGGTGTGTGTATGTAATGTGAGGTGTGTGGTGTGTGTGGTGTATATGTGATATTAGGTGTGTGTGTGTGTGTAATGTGAAGTGTATGTGGTGTGTGTGTGGTGTGATGTGTGTGTGTGTAATGTGAGGTGTGTGTATATGTGATGTGTATGTGTGGTGTGATCTGAGATATGTGTAATGTGAGGTGTGTGTGTGTGTGGTGTGTATGTGATGTGAGGTGTGTGTGTATGTGTGTGTAGTATTTGTATGTGAGGTATGTGTGTGTGGTGTGTATGTGTGTGGATGTGATGTGAGGTGTATGTGCGTGGTGATGTGTGTGTACATGATGTGAGGTGTATGTGTATGGTGTGTGTATGTAATGTGAGGTGTGTGGTGTGTGTGTGTGTGGTGTGTATGTGGTGATGTGAGGTGTGTGGTATGTGTGGTGTGTATGTGATGTTAGATGTGTGTGTGTGGTGATGTGAGGTGTGTAATGTGAGGTGTGTGTAATGTAAGGTATGTGTGTATGTGATGTGTATGTGTGGTGTGATGTGAGGTGTGTGTGTGTGTGTGTGTGTGTGTGTGCACATGTGGAGATCAGAGGACAACTTTGGGAAGCTAGTTCACATCTTCCATCTTGGGTGCCAGGGATTGAACACAGGTTATTAGGCTTGCGTACAGTGCTTTTACCCATAGCACCTTCTCTCTGGCCTTTAAGTTGGTTCTTAAGAGTGATTGTGCTCAGTTATCTGAAATACTGACTTCTGAACAAAGTTCCATTGCCCAATGTTTTTGTACAGAAGAAAAGAACTAATTAATAACATTTTCCCCATCTATTGCTATAAGATAGATTCATAACTCTGGGTGGCTAACAGCTACGCACACACACAGGCATACATAAACCTCACACCATCCCACTGTGCAGACTGGCCACTTTGTGAAGGCCAGTTTGACTTATTTGCATACAGTGCCTGAGGAAGTAACTTTTTTGTGGGTGGATGAATGAATGAATGAACAAGGTTCAGTTATGAGCTGCCCTAGTTAACTTCCAGCATAGCACACTCATGTCTTGAAGCTAATTCTTACAGTCCACATTTGTAGATTCATTTGGCATGACAGGAAGCAATTAAAATAAGCCATACAGGAGAGGGGATGGTTGTCAACACTTATTTTGATAACCAACAAACAATGTGGAAAGTGCATTTTCTCCCCTGTAAATGGGCCCACGCTGACAAGGCGAAATGGAGAGCAAACTTCAGCACAATATGTAAAACCCAGAAAGGAAAAAAGAAAGAATCGCACTGTGCAGCGACCTTCCGTTTTCTCCTTGCAAGCTTTATGCTATCGTTTCTTATTAGCTAGCCTCTTCCTCAGGAGAAACCTGTTGGAATCAGTCTCCCAGTAACCCCACCTTATTTGTTGCCTCCTTAAAATTCTGCTATTATTTTTACTAATGAGCAAAATTTGGGGATATTATCCGACTCATCTGCATCTTCTCCAGAGACTGCAAATTAACAGGCCGCTCCTCAGTCTAGACACCACAGGTGTCATTTGAATCCGGGTTTAAGCTGTTTACACCCCCCGCTGTTTTGTTTATCCTTCAACAGCAGGTCTCTGTTTAATTAAAGTTGACTTTGGTCCTGCTGGCGTGCACCGCACAGAAGTGGTTTTGCTGTTTTTCATTTCACCTTCGCCTGTCTGCTCTACTCCAGAGCCCAGCGGCCCTGACCTCCAGCTCCTCTCCCCAGGGCTGGAGTGGAAAACCACAGGCCAGAGCCAAGGAAGCTCCCGGGACCAGCTCTTCCAGGGCCGGCGCTGATCTTGCCCAGACGCTAAATCATAATCTTCGTGTTTTTCGTATTTCACATTCTAGCCACAATTTCAACATCCCATCCCCGTGACATTAGAGAATGATAAATCAGCAGACAGGACAGCTCCCCTGTACAGACTGGTACCGCGGCAGGGCCCTGCCAACGCCCTTGCTCTGAGGCCCGGGTTAACCCTTTCCCGTGCCTGCTGCTTCCGCAGCCAGCCCTGTCAGGCAGCTATTTTTAAAACCATCAAAGACTTTTCTTGCTTTTCTTAGGGAACTTTACCCCCGCCCCCTTACGTCTCCCCTCCCATCCTTGTTTGGCCGGCTAAAGACTGCTTAAAAAAAAAAGAAAGAAAGAAACCTTTGAACCACAGGTAATGGGACTACAGACTTTCCTATTAGGATGTACACTGGAGTCGGGTATTGTCTCACTTCTGCACCAGGCAAAACTGCAGGAGGCTGACTGGCAGAAATTTATTACAAGGCATAGAAACACTTAATGCTGAATTATTTTGTGTTGTTATTTAAAACTGTATAATTTACATACAGATAAACTCATTTTACTACTGTAATTTAATGGCTTTATTATATACGTGTATATACATGTACACACGTATACATCCCACATATACACATATGGGTAGCCAGCAAGTGTGGTGCTGGGAAATGAACTCAGGGCCTGGATGCATTCAAACAAGTTCTCTAGCTCTTGAGTTATTCCCATAGCTGTAGCCACGTGGCTGACTATGTAGAATTATAGGCATATGCTATTTTTAGAACACATTTTTTTATCCCCACCCCCATCCCTGCCTCCTCCGTGTCTATTATCATTTTTCTATCCTGCTCCCAGTCCCAGGTAACCACAGTGTCTACCTTCTGTCTCTATAGATTTGCCTTATCTGGCTACAAGTGGAATCAAAAGATAAATGGCTTTATGCATCTGGCTAATTTCATTTAGCGTCATGTCTTTGTAACATCATGTCTTTGAAGTTCAGTGCTAACTAATGGCTTTAGCACCTGGATGGCCAAACTGCTGTATTATATAATCTATGAGCAGAGTGTGTATGGAACATACACCATGAATGGCATGCTCATTTCATTTCAAGGTGTGTGTATGTACATGTATGTGGTATGTGTGTGTGGTGTATAAGTGGTATGTGTGGTGTGCTGTGTGTTTTGGTATTGTGTTGTTATTGGAGGTGGTATGTGTGTTGTGTGATGTGTGTGAGAGGTATGTTTGTTATAGTGGTTGTGCTGTGTGTGTTATGCTTGGTATGAGACAGTGTGTGGGTGATGCATGTTTAGTTTGCCACTCATCCTGTGTGTCATCTGTGTGTATATAGTCTGTGGAGGTAGTATATGTGTTGTGTATGAGTGTGGTATGTATAATATAGTGTATGTTGTACAATTACTCTGTCTCCAGTGTGTGGTATGTATGTGTAGTGTGAATGTGTGAGTGGTGTGTGTATAGTGTGTTGTATATCATGTATGTGGCCTGTATGTGTGCTGTTTGTACAATGTGTTGTATGTTTTGCATGTGGTCTGTGTGCAGGGTTGTATGTGTGTATAGTGTATGTTGTGTAGCACAGAGGGTGATATATATATTTGTAATATGTTATGTGGGGGATGTATGTAATGTGTGCTGTAGTGTATGTGTACTATGTATATGCATAATCAGTGTGTTGTGTGTAGTCTGTGTGTGTTGTGTATGGGGTGGTGTGTGTGCACGAATGTGCACATGAGTGTTTGTGGGGTCATGAGAGAAATCAGTCTGCCTTCCTTGCCCCAATTCCATTCTCACAGGCAAGGCAACTTGTAGCTTTTTGGCTACTCTTCTCAAACCTCCATTCTGCTGTAGCTTGGAATGTGACTCCCGATTGAGGGGCGTAGCTCTCTCAGTGGTCTCAGCGGTACTCCGGCATTACCTAGGGCGACAAAAAAGACAGCCATGTCAGGCTTATTCCTCAATCAATTACATTACCTTTGGAGGTAGGCCATACATATTTTAAAAAAGGGTCTCTGGGTGATTTGAACTTGGGAGAACCAGGGCTGAGGAACTGTAAGTAGTGCTCCCGAGACTGAGACCTTTACATACCTAAGAATCCCCTGAAGTTTCATAACCTGCACCTTCCCACTCAGCCGTCTAAGGTGAGGGCCTGGAGATCTGCTTTTGTAACACACTCTGGAATGCTGTATCCTTGGACACACACTGACTATACTTAGCTGCTTCGATCTGGTATGGGGTGCGCCACCATCCACTTAAGAGGTTCTAAAAGTGTGAGCCCCAAGCAGCAGCCTTAATGCCACCAGGCAGCTACTCCTCAGGCCCTACTCTAGGTTACTTAGGTTGGAAACTCTGGGTAGGGTCCAGCAATCTGTGTGTGATCTCATTGGAGTCTGAGGGCTGTCTACTCAGATTTCCTAGACGTGCCCTGCCTCTCTGTACACTTCTCACTTCTTCCCCTCCATTTACAGCTCTCTACCGACATCCATCCCCTGATGCCCATCGTCCAGTGACAGGCCTGTGGTTCTTTCTGTTCCTCTGTACTGGTGTGCTTCTTCTGTTTTGTGTTTTGAGATAGTCTCACTATGTATCCAGGCAGCTGAACCCTGTATCCTCCTGCCTCAGCTTTCCTAGGGCTGGGATTCCAGGGGAACATGGCGGCACCTGGCACTGGTGTTTAACAATCTCCAACAGCCTCCCCAGAGCTCTGATTTATAGCATATGCTGGTGTCTCAAGTATAAACATTGCCACCACGGCCAGCTCCAAGCTGAAGGCAGAGCTGGCAAGAGAAGTACTTGGGAACAGAGAAAGGCTCTAACAGGCTCACAGCACTGTTTCTCATATCTGGCTCTCTGGTGCTGTCTAGCTGTCTGCCCTCCTCTGACTAGGAGAGCCACACATAAAAGGTTCTCCACTGAGAATTTTTAGAGTTGTATTTGTGTGTTATATGTTCAAGTACACATGTGGGATACACAGGTGTGTGAAATATGGGGTACACGAGTGTGTGAAATATGGGGGCTAACTGCAGGCCTTGTTCTCTCTCACTGGCTTGGAGCTTGCTCATTTGCTAGGCTGGCCAGAGAGCCCCGGAGAGATTTGTTTGTTTCTTCCTCTGCAGCCCGGGGTTATAAGTGTGCAACACCAGGCCTGACTTTTTATGTGGATTCTGGAGCTCAAGCTCAGGTCCTGGTGCTTGTAAGGAAGAACACTCTCTCAATGGACCCATGTTCCTAGCTCTCTTCCTATATCTTTAGTGAATAATACCCCACTTGTGTTGTAAAATGTATCATCTACCTCAGACCCACGCACACAACTGAAATTTTCAAAATAAAAATTGTGCAACTAAGAGACAATTTTAGTTTAGTTTAAAATGAAAATCTAGTTTGATCCTAACATTGGGATTACAAACACTGTTTCAAGGACTTGGGCACATCTTAAGGTAAATTATGATAGTGACTTCATAAATTAGAAGTGCTGCTTCTGTTTGATCTTAAAGTTCATAGGCATGGAAGGCTCTAGCAGATGATCTCAGCCAGGGGAGGGAAGCTGGAGCCCACAGAGGTACTCCTGGCTGTGCCACAGATCTAGGCTCATTCGTTTCTGTCACTACCCCCACCTCATCTGTCAGATGGCTAGCTCTGAAGAGTTTGTCAATCTCTGCCTGCTAAATTACAATTTAGGATCCCAGGTGTGCTTCAAACTGAGAAAAACGGTATCCAGGAATGTTATTTTCTCCATTTAAAGAAATGGTTTCCACCTAAAGGGTTAAGTCTCTTGTAGGCTCTTAAAGCATCACCAGCCCCTCTATGCATGGTGTCCTCCTCCTGCTGATGAATGGCCTGACACTTTCCTGATCCTGCAGCTCTTTGCTTTAGAAAATAACATTTGGTTTTGGTCATGGCAGAACCCCAGGCCCTGGTGATTTAAGGCTATACGGAATGTGACGGCAAATTTAAATACTTTCATATCTATAAAGCAAAGTTAAGTCTTGCAATACAGATGTTAACGTAAACAGTGTTGGCTCCTCACTCACAATAGAGTTCTCTTTAATCATTGGCGGCTCAGTTCCCACTTATCTCTAATTCTATTTGGAACTTCAAACCTCGGGTTCCGGGATGATTTTCTATTTTGCTAAATCGTGGTGAGACTGAACTGTAATTTCAAGTTTCGGATTTCAGTGGATTAACTCAGTATAAACAATTAAGAAGGAGCCCTTTCCTCTAATCTTGCATTTCAAAGACAGCGGTGTTGATTCCACAGAGGTAGGGGAATCAACAGAGGTAGGCATGTTGATTCCCCTATGTGTTGTGTTGTGTTATTTTAAAATACAAATAACCATGTCTGTGGAAGAGATCATTTGAAAAAAACTCTCCAAGAAGATTCAGATATTTCTGGCAAGTGGGAACCAGGTGAAAGTTCAGGGGGTAATTCTTCCATTCATATTCAAAATATAAATTGGGATAATTGTTCTAGAAAATACTTAAAGAGATGTAGTGATAAGTCAGAGCGCTAATTAAGCGGCAGCCTTTTTAAGCCCGGGGTTTAATTTATCTTCAGATACTCTCCTGTTTGAGTAGTTAACACTGACATGGGCCCATCTTTTGAAAGATCATTTCATTTGTGTTTATGGCTTGGGCTCCGACATTACGTTAAAGAATGAGAATAAAAGAAAACATTGAATTGAAACAAATCATTTCAGAAGAGACTCTGTGTTTTGATTCAAGTCTCTTTTGCGAGTCAAACTGAAGCTCTAACAACTGAATTACTTCTTAATTACTTCTCCCACAAAGCTCAGTCCTGGGCTGTTGGAGCTCACTGGCTGGTATGCCGTTCTCTGGGCTGTATTTCCAGAGTGCTTTACTTCTCTGCTCCCTTACATTCCATCCCCAGCCAATCTTTAAATCTTGCCAACCATCCCTCATGATGTGTCTAGAATGTTTTCATCTGAAGAGGGCATCACATCACCTGGAGAGGTCCACAGACACAGATAATCCCAGGGCCTTCCCCCTGGTGTCTGATTCAGCATGATCAAGGTGGGTCCGGAGAACTCTTCATTTCTAACATGGCAACTGGGGAACTCCGAAGATCTGTCCTAACCCTGAAAGATGAGCAATAGGGTTCAACTTAACAGAGGGAAGCTTGGTCAGGATAGTAGTGGCAGGTGGAAAACCTCTGCCTAGGAAGAAGGCAGGAGGCTGGGAAGCACAGCGGAAGGAAGGAGGCAGGAGGCTGGGGAGCACAGCTGAAGGAAGGAGGCAGGAGGCTGGGG
>NW_022196904.1:72109838-72135567 GCF_008632895.1 Mastomys coucha
GAGCACAGCGGAAGGAAGGAGGCAGGAGGCTGGGGAGCACAGCGGAAGGAAGGAGGCAGGAGGCTGGGAAGCACAGCGGAAGGAAGAAGGCAGGAGGCTGGGGAGCACAGCCGAAGGAGGAGAAAGAGGAGGTCCTGGCATCAGTGTGTGTGTGGTTGGGGTCCTGGGGCCTTATGAAGTAGCTCTGCTTTGAACGGGGGAGCACATGGTGTCTGTGGATCTGAGAGGAACTCCTAGTTGGAAGCAAAGAGCTGGGGTGGGTATGGTCATTTGTGGTCTTCGAAGGAGTCTGTCCTCTCAGGTGAGGAGGGCAGAGCTGGAACTCCATTTTAACAGGGACAGGAGGAGAGCAGCCAGGGAAAGCCAAGAGGAAGAAAGAGAGGGTAGGGAAGCTTTAAGAGGAAGCAGTGGACAGAATCACTGCCATTCTGAGAAGAGTGGCTGCATGACAAATGTTTTCTGAATGAAACAGGAATGCCACCTCGGCCAGAGAAATGAGAGCTGTGTTTGAAGGGCTGGGATCCTTGTGGGGCCTTGGCCAGGGCCTTGGCCAGGGCAGCCCAGGTGGAGAAGTGGATAAAGCAGAGTCGGCTGAGTAGCATGTAGACAAGACCAGTATAGGGGATGAGTGAACACCACTGGATAAGTTGCGGGAGGGCAAGGAGTGGATGGGAAACGAGGCGGAAAACAGATGAGGGCTTGGGTTTTCCCTTCTACCTGTGGCCTATGGTGCTTCCAGTGCTGGAGCTATTGAGAGAAGCTCCCCAATAGCTGGCCCGGACCTGGGCTCATCTGGACTGTTTAAAACACGGTCTTCAGTTTTCCCTTTCCAAGAAACATTTCTCTTTGGGTAACCCCGTGACTAAACGGACATTTTCCTGAAGTCTTGGGGGACGGTTCCTGTCACTATAGTGCCCAAGCATCCTGGTTTTACTGGGGCAGGTGTCTCATCTGCCTTGTCTCGAAACCCTTGTTCTTCCTCCAGGATGAAGTGACCTTCAGCCCCTCAGCTAGGAAGGATTCCAGCTGGGAGCCAAGCTTGGTTCTTTCTGACTCACCCACTCCTTCATACTCATACACACTGTTCAAAACCAAAAGGACACAGTCACTTCCCCAACAAAGTTCTGGACCTTTCTACATTTTAGACAGTTCTCCCTGACTGAGGTGGGGCTCCTGCAGTCTCTGAAGGAAAAACCCATGCAATTTGGCACCAGCTTCCCCTCCTGCCCGTCTCCATTCTCAAACCCATGGAATCCACAAAAGAAACAGCCTGCTGTTCACCTCCCTGAACCCCCTCTGCTCTGCTCTGCTCTGCACGGTGCCATCTGCCGCCTCTGCTTCACAGTGTAGAAGCATGCCCAGCCAGCCTCGTGTGTGGTCTAGCATCTCATCAGAGCCCCTTTCTGCTTAGAGAAAGCACATTCACTTAACACCTTTGTCCAAGTGCTAGACGCTGTGGTGGGTACTGCCTGCTATGGTATCTCCTATAAGCCACCCAGCTGCAAACCAGAGGCTGTCAGCACCATTACACAATGAGGCAACTACCTCAAAGACTAGGTGACTTCCGGGGACACCTGCCCAGGGGGTGCTGGAGATTGGAATCAACCCAGGTCTAGCTATGTTTTAAGACCACCTTATTACACTACCTCCCAGTACAGGGAGGAACTCACTACAGCAGCTCTCCTGTCTCACAGATGGGCAGGTCTAAGGAGGATGCCAACAGGAGCACTATGGGAAGAGGACCTGGAAGTACTTTTTATTCTGAGAGTTTTATTTAAATGATCAATCTATTAAATCATACAACCCAGAAAGATTTACCCTTATCAATGTCTCTTTGTGCCTTTACTTAGCAGTATTTTAACAAGTAGAAATGAGAGAGAGAGAGAAAGAGAGAGAGAGAGAGAGAGAGAGAGAGAGAGAGAGAGAGACTGATGGTCTGATTGCCTAGCATCCCGAATCCCTGGGTCCCCGGCACCATATAAACCAGATATGATGATATGATTCTGCAGTCATAACACTCAGAAGAATCAGAAGTTTAAGGCCATCATCCTTGGTTACATAGTTACATTTGAGGCCATCTGGGTTACATGAGACTCCAAAGGAATAAAAACCTGGCTGGAAGCCAAGCAGTGGTGGCGCATGCCTTTAATCCCAGCACTTGGGAGGCAGAGGCAGGTGGATTTCTGAGTTCGAGGCCAGCCTGGTCTACAGAGTGAGTTCCAGGACAGCCAGGGCTATACAGAGAAACCCTGTCTCTAAAAACAAAAAGCAAACAAACCAAAAATCTGGCTGGAAATGTGACAGGTGTGTTCCCTGCCTAGCACATTTGGTGGGCAGCACTAGAGCCAAGGCAGGATAACCTGAGCTTGAGACACAGTGAAAACTGGGAGGAAAGATATTTTGAATCAATACTCTGGGTCCTCCATGCTCCCCTCAGCCTGGCTCCAGCTAGAATTAGCACACCTTGGCATGACACACAGCTTCTGTGGGTGCATCTCCGCAGGGATCAGCAATGGCTCGAGTCTCCTTCTATTGGTCACAGCCTCCTTCATGTCTGATCTGGAGTCCTTGCCTGCCAGGTATTCTGCTGCCTCAGGTTCAAATCCCAGACTCTTGCCATCCTAGCCGTCTGGCTGGCTCATCTCAGTGAGAAGAGGAGGAAAATTTCTAGCAGCTCCACACATGTTGCCATGGAGACAGGATGGGTGTGCTGAGCCATAACACACCTGTGCCCAATTGAAAGTGCCGAAAGATTCCTTTCTCCGTAGAGTTCCTCTGGATTTTAAGAGAAAAGCAGAGTAAAGTTATAAATTTTGTAACGTTTCCGTAGGCTTGTCTTCAGACATTGAATGGAGCTATCAGGAATCCCCTGGGTAATAGATAAGTTAAGGCCCCTTTCAGACTACGTGCCCCTCTGAGAGTGGTTCTAGCCAAACACTCAGGCCTGAGGTTGGGACTAGGGTTTGAGGTTCATGACACCGTACTATGAGCTTGTTGGGGAGGTCTGTAGAGCACCTCTGGAAGTATGTGATCTTTGTGACATTCTGTCTTCTAAGCATAGAAGCCATTTCCATCTTTTTTTTTTTTCTGTCTCAAAAAGTTTTATTTTTACTTGGTCCAAGACTTGAGAGAGGCTCCAGAGCGGTTACAAAGCTGCCTAGTGGCTTGAGAGGTTCATTCAGGTGGATGTCCCGAGGCGGGCTGGTGCAGAGCAGAGCAGGGAGCCCCTTGGAAGGCACAGAGGCCTCCTAGTCGTGCTTCAGAGTGAAGCGCTCAAAGAGATACTCGCCCAGAGATCCCTGGGGCGTGCTGGTCTGCGCTGGTTGTGGCCCTGTCACCCTATGGAGGTTGGTCAGGTGGTTGCCCATCTTCTTGATGAGCTTCACCTCCTTATCCAGGAAGTGGCTTTCCAAGAAGTCACAAAGATGAGGGTCTGTGCGGGCAGAACCCAGGGCATGCAGATCCAAGAGGGCCATTTCCATCTTAATCAGAGCAGATAAATGACTACCGGAAACAGGCTCTCAGATTGGGACCATCACCTTCCCTCTGAGAAGGAAGTGGGAGGGGTCACTGGTCATTTCTAGCCATTCCCTCCTGTACCTCCCTCTTAAAGTGTGTAGAGGGTAGAGCATTGCCTGAGGGGCAAGTCATCATACAGCCACGGGAAAGCCGTCATTCATGCTACCATGGGCCTGTGACAATGGGGCTGTCTCACTGATGCGTCTGTAAATAAGTCCTGTAAGCTCAGTGGGCACCACACAGAACCTGGGTAGATTCTCTGGTCTTTCGGAGCCTTAGATGAAGTGAGTAAATGCTTGTGTAGGTCTCCCCAGCAATTGCTAAGACAAAAGCAAAAATGTGTGAGTCTGCATATGAGTTAGATTTATCAGATTCTCAAAGTGATCTTTAAAGGACAAAACCCATTTGTCCCCATGCTTCTGAGTTCCTGTGAGGTACAGTGTTTGGGGAGGTAAACAAAGATCCTTCCAAGACTTGGGTTTGAATATAGAGTGTGGTGCTTTGTTGATCGCTGCCCCACCCCCTCTACTGGGATATAACTGAGAGTGCCGGCCCGGGTGCTTTCTCTCATTCATTGTGATAGACTGATTTTGCTGTTATTTTAGGTATGAGGTTCGGGTTGGGTAGTAAAAACAATGCCAGGTACTGAAAACACCCCTCAGTCCCTTCACAATTAAGTGCTCTCAAAGGGCTCGCTCCATTTTTGGTTCTCCATTTATTCCCCAACTCTTAGCCACTAGAGTTCTCTCCTTGCCTCCTGAAACCAGCCCCTCCCCCAGGCCAGCACTGACCCCTTCTTAAAAATCTGTAAGATGCTTTTCAAGTCCTACTCTACTTGACTTGATTGTAGCTCTTTATATGGACTTAAATAATTAATCCTCATCTATCTTAGTCAAAGCATACTGTCTACAACACTATTAGCTATCATTAATATGCTCTATAGTAAAAGCAAGGAATTCTAACCACAGATTTGAACACAACTAAATAAACTGGAGGTCAACATTTATCCATTCTTTAAAGTGATTGAGGGCCTACCAGATGTCTGTCATTGTGCTGGGTCCTGGGTCCGTGGGGTGGCCTGAGCCACCAAGATAGCTTTCTATTCTACAAGAAGGGAATAAGTGAGGCCCCAGAGCCCTTGGGAGACATACTCTGTGGTTAGGATTTTTTAAAAATACATTATTCATCTGGACTGGTGGATGGTCCTTAGAGACTTTGAACTTTCACAAAGTTAAGACAATCAAAGGCATTTTCACACACACACACACACACACACACACACACACACACACCCTGGAAGACATTCCCAAAGTCCAGCTAAAATGATCAGGTGAACAGCAATTTCCCAAAGTATGGAATGATCAGGGGACTTGAGGAATATGGATAGATGTGTATATACATATCACACACATACACACACACATATATACACACACACACACATACACACACACATATATACACACACACACACATACACACACACACACACACACACGTGTTGTAACTAACTAACCCAAGCTGTAGTGGGTCAGAGAAAGAGATTTTCCTGTTGCCTGGTAATAGCAGCTCCATCAATGTGAAGCTCAGTCTTAGAGAACCCAGAGCCTTGCTAGTTATGTGCAAGGCTTGCTGTAAGGTACAAGAAGCAAATGTGCTCATGATGTCCTACCTCCTGTATCCTTCAGTAAGGAAGGCATTCAGCTGCTGGCCTGAATGGTGGTATGGTACTTCTATAATACACAGCCCCTCAAATGTGAGGAACATAAGTTCAGACCCCAGAACCCATATAAATGACAGCCAACCTGTAATTCCAGTGCTTGGAAGGCTACACATAGGGGACCTAGGAGTGAACTGCCTACCATAATAACCTTATTAGAGGACTCTGGTGCAACTGAGAGATTCTGTCTTATGTTGAATAAGATGGAGAACCATCAAAGAAGCCTCCACATGCACCTACACACACCTGTGCCCACATCCATACCAACATGCTATTGTGAGACTTTCCTGTGTTCGTAATGGAGGGGACAATAAGCGCTGACTGCCCTCTTCCTATGATTCCAATGACACACCAGAGTTCAGGTACATCACAGTGTTTACCCTTGGGAATCAATGGCTCCATTATTTTGGTTGATAATTTCCCCATGGATGTATAAATGGAATCCTTTTTCTAGTCCCTTCCTACCTATAGCCTCTGACCCCCACTTCCCTAAACTCCAGGGCCAGTATAATTAGGGCAGAATTGGATACAACTGGTTAGGTTGTGGTTGAATACTCAGATGAGGGACCCATGACCATTTCATGAGGGTACACACAACAGTCAGGAGGCTCAGCTGGGTGATCATTTGCAAGTGGGTACAGCTGAATCCCTAAGATGACAGTTGCTTGGCTGGAGGATAGTGCCACACAACACACACACACACACACACACACACACACACACACACATGCACACTCCATGTGCACGCCCATGGAAAATATTCATCACTGGTGAAGACTACAGATTTTTTTGTTGTCGTTTTGCTTTTTTTTTTTGAGACAGGGTTTCTCTGTGTAGTCCTGGCCGTCTTAGAACTTACTCTGTAGACTAGGCTGGCCTGGAACTCAGAAATCCATCTGCCTCTGCCTCCCAAGTGCTGGGATTAAAGGTGTGCACTGCCACTGCCCAGCTTTCCCTGAAGATTTTTAGCCAGAAGCCTGACAGGCCTCTGGAATTCCCACAGCAGAGCAGCAGAATCCATAGGTGGAGTCTGTGGGCCAGTAGAGATGGTAAGACTCCCCTGGAGGATGTCCTGAACTTGAAATGTCTTTTCAGAGCCTCAGAAGCCCCATTTCAAAATCTTCAAGACCTTCAGATCTCTTCCTACACTATTGGCCTCCCTGGTTAACAAGAGGCCACACTCCACAATTCCTGAGATCCTCCCATGCAGACTGCAGCATGAGCCATGTCACAAGATAGCTCTACCCATGTGCTTGTTGGGACATGTTCAACTGGAAGTAACAGTAAACTAGCTGATGGCTCAATCTGACGTGACACCATTTACTGAGCCAGAAGTCTGAGAACAGCTCATGCCTGCTATGGAAGACATTGGTTCTTTTTGGGTTTGCACACTCCCATCCTTGCCCTCAGATATTGGGGTTTTGTCCCTTAGGGTTGACAGCTGCTGCATGTTCAGTCATCTTACTTTAATAATGGTGGCTCAAGGGGGAAGAGGAGAGAGTGGTGATGACAAAAAAACAAAAACAAAAACAAAAACAAAAAACAAGCAAGCAGTGTCTTAGCAAGCACGGTGAAGGGAACTAACTGGATTGCTGCTCTAAGTGGGTTGGGCCACCATGGTGTTCGTCCTGAGGTCAAGGCTGTACTGGAATTCTTTCATCGCTAAGAAGAGAAGGCTGAGCAGTGGTGACTAGAGTCTGCAGCATATGCCTTGGCACTTGTTTGCACCACCTGAGAACTTGGTCTCCTTTTCCTGTATTCCTTTACTCAGGCATTTAAAGACCAGAGTCCAGGAAATGGCTCAGCGGGCAGGTAACGAGAACTTGCTGCCAAGCCTGACTACCAGGCTTTTATTTTGGCTCTGGAGACTAATCATCTGACCGCTGAACGTGTACTGCGGCACTTGTGATCTCCACAGTAAAAAAAGATAGAAATGCCATTCTAAAAGAAGAGAGAATAAAGAATATTTATGAATGATATCTACATGCCAGACTGGGTACCAAGTTTCAGAATTGATAGAAAACTCTTTCAACAAAAGGCTCAGGAGGATATGCTCTTTCAGTCCCAACTCTTCTAGCTCCTCTGAGCACCTCTACTTTCAGACTCTCTCTTTGTTCCTGATCAGAGCTCTGCTGACTGGCCCACTAAAATCTTAGATAAGAAGTGGGGGAGATGGCTCAGTCTTGCTGCTTAAGTATGACCAGCGCTGGGTCATTAAAGGTGGCACATGCCTTTAATCCCAGCACCTGGGAGGCAGAGGCAGGTGGATTTCTGAGTTTGAGGCCAGCCTGGTCTACAGAGTGAGTTCCAGGACAGCCAGGGCTACACAGAGAAACCCTGTCTCGAAAAACAAAACAAAACAAAAAAGTATGATGACCAGAGTTTGATTTTTTTTTGTTTTTTGTTTTTTTTTTTTTTGTTTGTTTGTTTTTTTGAGACAGGGTTTCTCTGTGTAGCCTTGGCTGTCCAGAAACTCACTCTGTAGACCAGGCTGGCCTGGAACTCAGAAATCCGCCTGCCTCTGCCTCCCAGGTGCTGGGATTAAAGGCGTGAGCCACCACTGCCCGGCCAGAGTTTGATTTTTAACACTTACATAAAATCTGGGTATGACATTGTATACCTGTGATCCCAGATCTGGGAACTGGGCTTCCATAAGCATTCAGGGCTGCTAGCCAACCAATCTAGTGGAGCTAGTGAGGTCCAGGTTAAGTGAGAACAAACAAATAAAGACTGATTCAGAAAGGCATTGACCTGTCTCCACATGCATTCACACATCATATGCCCCTCCATGAACATATACAGCCCAGAACATTAGCTCATCGTCTGAACCACTCATCTCTTGAGAGATCCTGCCAATTCTGTTACTTCCTCCTTACAGGTTCTGCTCCCACCTCCAGCATGGTGATTCCGAATACCCAATCACACACACTCAGACCCCCCCTTTTCTCACCAGACATCTTCTTTTCCTCCCTGGGGCAAACAGAGACCGTGAGCTCAGCAATGTTAGCGCCCCCCCCCCCCCACTGCATGCACAGGGTTGGTACACTAACCTCAACCTCCACTGCCAGCCGTTCCAGCTCTCTCCATTTAATCTTAGATAGCATCCTCTATCACCTTAGCAACAAGCCCATCACTAACACCAGGCATCTGGCTAAGCATTTAATGTGAATTCCATGAATTTCATCTCCACACTACATCATGAGAAGAGCATTATTATGTGTTGTGTTCTCGTTCTCTCTCTCTCTCTCTCTCTCTCTCTCTCTTTCTCTCTCTCTCTTTGTGTATGTGTGTGTGTGTGTGTGTGTGTGTGTGTGTGTGTGTGTGTGTCTTTTCTGGGATCACATGCTTAGTTAAATGACTTCTCCAATGTTATGCCAGAGTGAAGCTGGCACTCAAGCCCAGATCTGCCCAGAACTTGGGGAGTTCCACTTCTAAGTACCGAGTGATGTCTCCTGCGGTTCACCCAGCCCTGTCCTTTGTGTCTCCTCTATGTGGTGAATATCCTCTCCCTACCCAGCTCACTCCAGGGATGACAACTCTCTTTGTCTGTTTTCCCCAGTAGGCTGGGAGTCTCCTGAGGGCATAGATTCTGTCTGATTCATAGTCTTCATCACCACCAGGTAGCTGCATGGTAGACATCAGTGGCGTTTTATTAATGACCAAGGAATGTGAAGGAATGACATCTGTGCTGAGGGAGTGAGAGAGCCAGGAGCCTGGGCTCAGCAGAGAGGAAACCATCCCTCCCAGAAGCCCTCTTCCTTTTAGTGAGCCTTGGAACACCACAATTGTGTCTCAAGCAGAACAAGATCCTCAGGCTCGCACCACCACCCTCTGTCCTGGCCCTGGCCTATGGCTGCAGCCCCCAGGCTCAGAGGGTAAGAGCCCCAATCCAGTGATGTCCTAAAGAGGGTCTCCAGCGTTTCAGCCCTCCCTCCATCACACTCTGATCCAGGGCTGTCAGGGAGTGAGCCAACTTGACCAAGGCAGCTTACTAGTGCCGGCCCCTCCCTCTGCCCTGCTTCCTGCTGCAAGGCCACACACCTCCAGTCCAAGTCTCCTTCCTTAGAGCAGATAACCCAGCTTGCCTGAGTTCCCCTTTACCATTTTATCCAAGAGGAAAGAATCACTCAAGTGAACTTGGCCTTGGAATGGGAGGGAGTTTTATAGACATCTGGGAATGGGGTGTGGGGCATGCAGAGAAAGGGCTGGACCAGGGGCTGCCTGTTTGTGCGGGAATCAGGCTCTCAGTTCTGAAAGATCTTTATCTCTTCAAGAATCTGGAGATGCTTCCTGGGCCCGCCCTCCTCAGAAGAACGGAGAGCCGTGGCCTCTGTTCATCCTGGGACAAGGTAGTGGCATCCTAGATGAGCCTGGGGCAGGTCGGCTCGCCCTAGCCCTGTCAGCATGAGGTCATCTTGCCACTAGGAATTTCCTGTCCCCTAAACACTAGCTGGAGACATCCCCACCCTCTCCTCAGTCTTTGGGCCCTGGGACTCACCAAATACCTCTGGCAGGCAGTGCCAGGCTCTGTCTGCCCTTTGGGACCGCCACCGCAGACAGGCCAGGTAGTCACCATCTTCTGCAGCAGGGGCAGCTGCCTCTGCAAGCTGACTTGGTGGCAGCGAGGCAGCAATCTCTGCTTCAGACAAGCCTGCTTTTCAGAACAGTGGCCCTAACACATCCCATCTTGCTTCCTCTCTTCCAGGGTTTGGCAGAATTGTTGCTGAAATTGAGACCTCCTATCCAGAAGGTGTCCTGGGGGCCCACCCCCTAGGAATGCACAGCCTCCTGGAAGGGAAAATGTTTCACATAGCAAAACCAACAATATTTAAAGATACAATTAGCAGGTGACTCGAAGAACAAGAATGTGAGCAGTCACCACAAAATCTGTCTCTCTACAACAGGAGAGATGAGCAGGACACCTATCCCTGTGGCTGTTCTGGCATAGGAGCTGGGGTGGAAGCTGTACTGCAGGGTGTCTACTACTCTGTAACCATGTCCTTTGCACACACAATCAACTTTTGTAGGCTGTTACAGGTGGGAAGGACTACTGAACTGAGTCTCCCCAGTGGCCTCGCTTTCTGGAGGGTAGCCTTTAGAAGTTATGGGGGAAGATATAAGGAGACAGGAGGGAGGGGCAATGATGATCTCAGACACAGCAAGCTCTGACCCTGTATGACAAACATCAATAGTAAGGGCTACATGCAGATGTGATGCTCATGTTTGGGTTGGGGAACTAGGGTCCTGACCCAGACGACACCCAATCAAGTATCAAAGTGTGACCAGAATAGGAAATGGGGAACATTCATGGCATTTGGACCTACAGCTCCATGGGCCATATGTAGGAGGATTGCTAATGGGAGCTGCAGGAGATGGTGTCCTGGGGCATCCACTATATCTAACAGGTCCCTGTGGTCACAGTGTCATGAGCTCTCAAGTGGCTTGGCTATAGCAGATCCAAAAGAGAAGGAAGGGTGGGGTCAAAGAAAACGAGCACCTGTGTGTCTGGTCTCCCTCCCTGGAAATAACATAGTGAGGCTTGTGGAAAGCCAGGAGGAGAGGCTGGCCAATGGTCATGAGCCACTGAGGTAGGATAATGTATCCTCAGATGCTTGGAGGAGAGTACTGAGAAACCTAGACTACTTAAGAGTATGGGATTTTATTCTTAAATGTTTTTATTCAGTTCCAAATATGAGTGAGTAGTTTAAAGGGGTGTGGGGGGGGGTAGGGGAGGACTGATGGCTCAGTGATTAAGTACACTTGCTGTTCTTACAGAGGACTCAGGTTTGGTTCCTACCACCACATGGGTCACCTCGAAATTGCTTATAACTTCAGTACCAGGGTATTGACCACCTTCTTCTGGCCTCTGAAGGGACCTGCACAGAAGTCATATACAGGCATACACTCAGACACATAAATACACACACACACACACACACACACACACACACACACACACACGATAAACAATACATCTCTTAAGAACAGCACTCACAATGTGTCTTCTGATTACAAAGCAGTGGTTGTTTATGAGGAAACTTTGAGCAACAATGTAGAGAGGTTGCACAAAGAAGACAAAGCCAGCTTCCCAGAGTGACCACTCTCCCCATGATAGATTATGTGTACTATTTTGTAATTTACATTATCCACTTCAAAGTATGCTGTGAATCTTTTCACGTGCCAATAAATATTCTTTGACATTACTGTTTAATGGCCGTTGAGCATTCCTGTCTGTGGGTCCGCCAACAATCATTTAACTGATCATTCTATTAGATGTAAAGACTGCTTAGAACAGTAAGCTGTAAAGTGAGTCTTCATGCAGGCAGTAACAGCTCTGTGCACAGGGACAGAATGGCCTCCTTAGGGTGAATTTCTAGGAAGAAAATGGCTGATCAGATGGTGGCATTTTATAAGCTTTTGATATATACACACAAATTGTGCAAGTCACATTGCTACCTGTAAGATGCAACAGGTCCATCTCCCCAACTCCCACCCAACTTTGCTATTCTTGGACTGTTTAATATTTTGAGTAAGGTTTAAATTCCCATCCCTTGATTCTTAGGAAGGCTAAGCTGAACATCTTTTCATCTTATGTAAATTTCTTGTGCACAGCCTTTATGTATTTTGCTGAGTGCTTGCTCCTAACATGTCCTGCTTTCTCATTACTTTTCTGGAATTCTTTATGCACAGTTAGGAACCCCTGCTTGTTATGCTGTGAAGATTTTAGCACTGTTTGTCTTTTGACCTTAAACATTATTTTTTTGCCTTTTGAAATATTATATTTTTCTGTAGTTAAATTTGTGTGTGAGCTACATCATGAAAGATTTTCCCCATACTGAGAATAAGAATGTAATTTTCTACTTCACCTCAACCTATTCCCCAATATCTCTATGGTAAAATATACTGAATATAAAGTTTACCATCCGAAGCATCTATGTGTATAGTCAATATGTATTGTAATTTGTGAATGTATGCAGTTATGTTTAACTGAGTGAACCTCTGTTTGCTTTTTTTTGAGACAGACCTCACTTTGCAGCTGGCCTCAGATTCCCAGTCCTGGTGCCTCAGCCTCCCAAGTGCCGGGATTACAGTTGGTATCACTATTCCCAGCGTGTCGGTGATACTTAAACACATTTACAATGTCATGCAGTCATAGATATCCTCTTGACATGTCGTCCTTTGGTAGGACTGGAACACTGTAATTTTAAATGGTAACTTCTGTCCTCCACTCCCCTGGCGCTATGGTTTTAGCTGCTCTTAGAGCATCCAGGAAAGTGGATTCTTACCCTAGTGTAGTTTTGTGACTGTCTCCTTCACTTAAGGTCATTCCTTAACGTGCATATTCCCGGCTATTTCTGTACTTTTCCCATTTAAGCTTAAGTCTTTAACTCTTTTTGCATTTCCCTTGTAACATTAATTATTAAATTAAAAATGTTAACAGTCTGGTTAATTTCATCATCATCATCATCACCACCACCACCTCCATCATCATTTTGAGATAGTGTTTCAAAATGTAGCCCTGGCTAGCCTGGGACTTGCTATGTATACCAGCTTGGAACTCACAGCAGTACCCCGGCCTCTGTCACCAGAGCTCTGGAATTAAAGGTGTGCACTGCCACACTGCATTTCTCAATGTTATTCGTTAAAGACTCTATTCTTTTTTCACAGATTTAAATATGATTGTTTTGGTTAACATTCTGTTGGGTTTCCTAACCATTTATCCTTTTTATTTCCTTTAGGTATTTATTTATTTATTTATTTATTTATTTTGGTTTTTCGAGACAGGGTTTCTCTGTGTAACCCTGACTGTCCTGGAACTCACTCTGTAGACCAGGCTGGCCTTGAACTCAGAAATCCACCTGCCTCTGCCTCCCAAGTGCTGGGATTAAAGGCATGTGCCACCACTGCTCGGCCTGTCTTAGGCTTTTATTGCTTTGAAGAGACACCATGACCATGTCAACTCTTATAAAGGACAACATTTAATTGGGACTGGCTTACAGTTTTAGAGGTTTGCCTCATTATCGTCATGGCAGGAAGCATGGCAGACGTGGTGCTGAAGGAGCCAAGAGTTGTACATCTTGATTCCAAGGCAGCAGGAAGTGAACTGCATTTATTCTTTAATAAATGTTTGTGCATATCCTTTGTCTAGTGCAGCCATCTCTTAATTTGACTGGAAAGCACACTTTATATGTTAAAACTAGAAATCCTTTTTTCATTAATTTTGCTGTATATGTCTTCTCCCAGGTCCGTCTCTCAGGACTGATTTTCATAGTTTTCTTTCCGTCATACCGAAGCTTTACGTTTTCTCTAGTCCTTTTTCTTATAGTTTCTGAACTGATTGCGCCCAGAAAAACCTCCCTCATGCTAAGGTCATGCCACTACCACTGACTGTTTCTTTCATCTTCAATATTCATTAGTCTATAATTTGTGTTGGTATACTAAGCTACCACAAGTAATTTTATTTTTCCTCAAAGAGTTATACAACAACCTCACAAATCTGTATTGAAGACTATTTATGTTCTTATTTGACGTGTTACCTTTATTGTAGCATGGACCCAGTCTTGTTTTCTTGCCAGTATCCTGCTTAGTTTTTATTCTGAGATTGCTTCCTTGTAAACCCCAGTCCCCACGCCCGCTCCTTCTCTTCACTTGCTGATGACAGTTGCCGGTGAAATTCAATTCTACAGGTTAATGTTTCTCCAAATCCATGCTCAGCCCCAGCTGGACCTTCCACTTGGCCCTGCAGCTCCTGGTTTTGTAATAGCGATTTCAAGCTTCTCTCCTGTCACCTGCAGATAACTCACTGTCTCCATGAAACAAAAACAGAAATTCTATTGGACCTCAATATTGGTTCTCAACTTCTCCCCACCCACCAGCCTTCCCTTCCCAGAGAGCAGGAATGGCAGAGGCCGAGTGCTTGCCTGCACCAGGCACTGTTTACAGCACTTTGCATACGGTTCATCCTCACATTACCCCTGCACAGTGGACTCTAATTTTATCCTCCGATAACAGGCAATCTGCCTGAAGTCTGGAGAGTCCCAAAGCCTGAAAGCTGAATTCTGACTCCTGATGGTGTCTTCAGGCCCCAAGTTGCTGAGTTCATCTCTATGTTATTCTTTGTAGCCTTGCTTCTTTTAAATACCTTGTTTTAATCTTCTCAAATTCGGTCATTCATTTCTTCACTGAGTCAACTGTCCTGCAAATACTGAGTCAACTGTTCTGCAAATACTGGGTCCCCTTCTATGAGTTAGAATGATTTTAGGATGTAGTAGGAAGCAAAATCAGATATGCTCCCTGCCTTCCTAAAACTGAAATGGAAATCTATTGGGGCCAACAGAAATTAACCGAAGAATCACACAGAAACACACGCCATACCAAAGGAGAGAATCCTAACTCTGTGGGAGTGAATAATGAAGGCTTGAGACTAGGGGTGAGGGTGTTAGCAGAGAGCCCTCTTGAGAGGGTAAATAATCAGCTACTGAGCTGAGACTCCAGCACGAGGATGAGTTTTTCAAGGCACAATCTGTGCGTTGAGAGAGAAAAGTCAGAGGGTCTCTAGGCAAAAGTTGGCATGGACGTCTCTGTAGTTTCCTTTGAGGCTCAGTACATAGCTGTAGAGGTTGTGGTCACCAAGAAATGACCTCAGGCCTGAATGGTTAAAAGAAAGGGATCCAAGGTTAGCTTTCCATCTAGAACTGCCCACACATGATACCAAATGGCAGCATTTAGCCACGACCTCTTGACTTTTTAGATGTCTGCACTTCTTACTGGATGGAAGAGCCCCGATGTCTTCAGTGGAGGGAGGAGGGAAATCAGTCTGTGAGGCAAGCCTGACTCTCATGAGTGGATGGGAGTGAGGCAAGCCTGACTCTCATGTGTGGATGGGAGTGAGGCAAGCCTGACTCTCATGTGTGGATGGGAGTGAGGCAAGCCTGACTCTCACGTGTGGATGGGAGTGAGGCAAGCCTGACTCTCATGTGTGGATGGGAGTGTCTTCCTTTCTTTTGCCTCATAATTTTCAGATTCACCTTGTTATACATGTGTGTCCAACTGGTGGCCTGTGGGTGACATGTGGCCTCATGTAGCTGAGGATAGCTTTGAATACAGTCCAACATGAAATTACAACTTAATTAAAACAATGTATCCTTTTTTTTTTTTTAAAAAAAGTAGTTTTCATTCTTGAGACTTTTATAGATGTATAAAATAAAACATGATCCTATATTTCCTCATCTTCCATCAAACTTCCTACAAATGAGGCCCCTTCCAAAATCCTTTTATTTTTGATAACCCACTATGTCTAACTAGTGTTGTTCATATATGTATGAATGTGATGCCATCCCCTGGAGCATATAGAATCTATCATTGGCCACACATTCATAAAAGAATGATTCTCCCACCCATCAGCTATCAATTTTATTGTTTTTGTAACCCAATTGCATAGTTCTTGAATATCTGCATATGATAGAATAGTATTGCAGTGTCAAAAGGTTGGACATACCTGTCAGAGGGACACACCCAGTGACCAGCTTTGCCCCTTCTTGACTCATCGGATTAGAAGCTAACATACATTGATCCACATATCTCCATCAATACCCTCCTTCTCCCTCCTTAGCCTGGACAGCCAGCAAGCTGCCATCTTGGGTGAGTATTGTTCTGCTAATTACCTGAACTCTTCTTGCATGGCTTTTCCAGAGTCTGGCCAGGGCAGCATGGAAGTCGGGTATACAGGGAAAGCTGGCATGCCTATCTGGCTATAAATCTAAGACCATGTTCTCCAGTCACCTTGTCAGCAAGAAAGCTGATGGGCTAAATCTCCATCCATCTGTCTTTTGTGTCCTGTATTTATCAGTTGACTTTGTACTTGGGAGAAGAAGCAAAAGAGTATTATGTTCTGATCACCTTAAAAAGCCTTAGACTTTGGGTGCTAAGTCAGCTTCCTAAATTACTGCCTGGGAAACATGAAGACCTGAGTTCCAAGCACCAATGTCATGCATGAAGTTAATTTCCTAAGCGCATTTTTTATTTTATTTTATTTTATTTTATTTTATTTTATTTTTTTTGGTTTTTTGAGACAGGGTTTCTCTGTGTAGCCCTGGCTGTCCTGGAACTCACTCTGTAGACCAGGCTGGCCTTGAACTCAGAAATCTGCCTGCCTCTGCCCCCCAAGTGCTGGGATTAAAGGCGTGCCCCACCACTGCTTGGCAGCACATTTAATTTCAAATAAGTACAACATTCATTACCGCCACATAGAGATTCTACACTTTGTTCATGGCTTTGGGCTTTGCAGGACTCTGTAGCTCACCTAAAGTGCAGGGTCATGGGAGCTGTGGGAAGACTCTAGAATTCATATTGGTCACAAAACATCCAAAGTTATTCTGGCTGGGAATGAAGCCTTGAGCACACAACTGATCATGCAAGAGGACTTGCAAGGCAGGTGTATAACTTTTTCTTGAAAAATGTGCACAGACATCTATCTATCCACTCCATATAAGACACCGGTGACAGACCAAAGGCACGGTTCCATGAAAATCTAGTGGGAAACCAGTGAGTTTATGGGAGTCACTAATGGGAACGTGGGTGATCCAAAGGCCTGCCCTAGTGTGGCAGGTCACAAAAGCAGCATCCCTGGAGCTCTCTGCATAACTTTCCCAGACCCTCCCCGGGAATCTCCTCTGGCCGCAGTTATTAACTGCTTAGTAACTGTGGAGAGGGGCCTTGTGAATCTTGTCTCTTTCATTAGCTTCCTAGGCCTTATAAACTTTCCAGTTGCTTCCCCAATCTTCCCAGCATCCCTCTCTCCAGAAGGTATTGTAATGGTTGGTACTTGATTGTCAACTTAGCAAAACTTTAGGATCATCAGGGAGAAGGCTCTTTGGGGAATTGCCTTGATTGTTTTAATTGAGGTGGAATGACCCACCCTCACAGAAGACCTTCAGCTGTCTTAAGAAGGGAGCCCTTGAGCACTGTAAGCATGGCTCAATTGCCATCTTTTGACTACAACCACAGTATGACCAGTTGGTTCAGGCCCCTGTCGCCTTGACTTCCCTGTCATCATGGACTATAATTTGGAACTGTGATGTAAAAATGTGCCTCCCATCCCAGTTGCTTTTGTGAAAGTGTTTTAACACAGCAACAGGAAAGAAATGAATGCAGGAATGTTTCAATTCAGAGGAAATAGCTCTACAACAGCTTGCCACAGGTAGATGTGACCCATTGCTGCCCAGTGTTTGTCTGCTGGCCCCAGAGCTCTTCCAGTTCACCTGGCCCAGCTGCAGAAAGTGGGAGCTACGATCAGATGCAGTCATTTTCATTTTCCTGGCACAGCAGCTGCCAGTTTTAATCCAATAGCTGGTTTCCCACAAAAGGAGAGCAGGACACAGCCCCTGAATAGTGTGACAGCAATAGAGGAGACCCTGTTACCAGGTGGAGGCCTGGGGGCCATTGTCATGGATTTGAAATCGAATAGACACCTTAGCAGGACCTCTTGGCATCACTGTCTTTGAGACTCTGCATCCCTCTTCCAGTTGGTGATTTGTTGTCTATGGGAGAGAATGAGAAGGACCTGAGGATGACTGCTTGGTGTCCAGGGCTCATACTTGGGAATAACTATTGTGTGGCACTAGATTCTTGGTGCTTTCTAGTGCTTTGTGCTGGCACATCAGGGAAGGACACAGATATAGCAGCAGGAATGGCTGGAATTTGGGAGTTCTCAAAGTAAGCAAGGTATTATCACACTATTACATTCTGGATGGCTTCTGTTGCAGAACAGAGGCTGAAGATGGGGCAGAGGCTGGGGTATAGCTGAAAATGAGCTTTGAGGAGGAGCAACTCTATAGGGTCCTTCCTTTTTTGTTGTCATCCCTGTGATAAAATACCTGACAAGCAACTTAAGGGAGGAATGATTTCTTTTGGATCATGGTTTGAAGGTGCTCTGGACTGGGTACCCTGGTGTGAGAGAAAGTTTGAAAGTAGGGACAAGGTGCTGCTCATTCACATCCACAAAACTAGGAAACAGAGCTAGAGTAAAGGAAACAGGGCCAGGCTAGAAACCTCAAGACCCACCCACTAAGGACCCACTTCCTCTAAGTGGGCTCTACCTTCCAAAGGTGTTACATGTTTCTTTTTGTTTGTTTGTTTGTTTGTTTGAGACAGGGTTTTTCTGTGTAGCCCTCACTCTGTAGACCAGGCTGGCCTCGAACTCAGAAATCCGCCTGCCTCTGCCTCTCAAGTGCTGGGATTAAAGGTGTGTGCCACCACAGCCCGGCCGGGTTACATGTTTCTACAAGAGACCAGTTGTCTAAACATGGAGGAATAGTGGGGGATAGCGCAAACTACATCTGGCCCCTGCATACCTGTTTTTCTGCCCACCAACCTAGGGCTGCAGGGAGGAAGGGATTCTGGGGACTGTAGTCAGGGCTGTGTGGAGAACTTCTCCTAAAGTAGTGTGGTCTGTCTCTGTCTTGCTGCAGAAGCAGCTCCACTTCAGAAGAACTTTCTGGAGGAGCCCCACACTGGCTCTAGTTTGCATCTGTGAACCAGAGAAGCACAAAGTTAACTGAAGTTATCTGGACACCTCCCCTGCTGTGACTGCCTAGGCCTCTGATAACCCCCGGATTCCCAAGGACCCCTGGGATTCTTTCTTGTCAGGAAAACACACCCCTCCATGCTCTGGAGGACCCATCGGCCTGATGTTTCTGGAACGGTACCAAGCACACTCAGGCTCAAATTCAGGTTCAAGATTCTGCTCCCTCTCGCAGCCAGAGAAGATAAAAGAACCAAGACAGGAGAGATAATCTAAGTGGGCAGTCGTGTCTTGGTTTATCTTTATTTATTTTAAAAAGACTTATCTTGGATACTGGAGCTTACATTTTTAAAGTCTGCTGTGAGGCTCTGGCTTGGACTCTGGTGTGCAAAATACATGTGGGGGTTGGCTGTGGTACCTGGGTGGGAAGTCATCTTATGGGACATGAGGGAAAGGTGACTGTGGGCCTCCTGAGACCTTCTGCCGTTATTTGTGACTGGGATTCTGTGTGCCAGAGGGGGCTGCTGCTAAAAAGGCTGAACTTAAAAGCAAACGGGGCATCGCTACAAGAGTGTCAAACACTGGGAAAATAAACTTCTTGTTGAAGAGTCAGGCAGCACAGGCTAACGTGGTCATGCCTCTCAGGCAGCACAGGCTAACGTGGTCATGCCTCTCAGGCAGCACAGGCTAACGTGGTCATGCCTCTGCTTCCTTCTGTTTGTTCCTTGGGCGTCGTTCAGTCCTTTACGTGAGATGTATTAGGAGGGGCGGTTCCTACTTCTGACTGTCTATTTCAGCTTCTTAATTTAGAGTTAAATTCATAATGTGTTTGCTCTAGGGTCCTCTTTATCCAATGTGTTTACTTTGCAAAAAAGGCTGGAGAGGATTTGGAGGCGTGTGGTGCCCCAGAGAAAGTTACCCTTTCCGATTAATCTCTGCTCAGGGTCAAGGAATAGAAAGCCAACTCAGAATACCTCAGATAATAAGGAGATTTACTGCCCTCTTAGGACTTGAAGACCAGAAGCAGGGTGGCCTTCCCAGCTGCTTTCATTTGGTGACTTAGTGAGCAAGTGATGAGCAGTGTTTTTAGATTCTCCCCTGACTCCCTTCTCTCAGGAAACTCCACCCCAAGCAAACTTGATCTCTCCTGGTATAGCAAAATGGCTGCCTTCACATATGCCTACCAGGCCCTCTGAAGGAGGAGTGAGATCTCTTTCAAGAGGGCTGGTACAAAGGAGGGGAAACATCTGCATTTTTCAGAAGCCTCTCACTTTGTGTCATGGCCCACTGGCGTGTCTCCAAGGGACTGTTGTGATTGCTTTCACTGATGTGGGAAGAGCCAGTCTAAAAGTGGGTAGCCCCCTGATTTGGAGAAAGCTAACTGAGCACTAAGCATACAGACTTTCACCCTGTCTGCTGTTGACTGTGGCTATGATATGACAGGCTGCTTCAGGCTCCTGCCGCCGTGACTTATCCACAATGATGGACTAGAATCCGGAAGAGTAAGCTAAAATAAAGCCTTCCTCCCCATGTTCCCTCCCACAGCTAGGTTAGCACCTATGGGACTGAGATATACTTAAAGATTATAAATGATCTGCCAGAGGGTGGGGTCTCACCTGGCTTGTTATGTGTCATGTGAGTAAAGATCATTGAGTCAATCAAAAATATTTGACAGGGTTGCCTGCCCTGATGTGTGCCATTGACCAATCAAAGAATACAATTCAGTCACCTGAAAACAAGGATTAATTGGGTGTGTGTGGGGGGGGGGAGTGGCTTCAGGGAAGAACATTTGCATAGTGTATTTGAAATCTTGGTTTAATCCAAAATGACACCAGAAGGGGAAAAGAAAAACGGAACAAAATAATGATAGAAGCAAACTGGTATACTGGCCTTCACTCCCTCTGCTCTTCTCCTGCTGATTGCATTAGAAGAAACATCCTTGTTTGGTAACCATGGTAACTGCTAAGCAGGAAACACCTCCAGGCCCAGTTTCATTGTTTTTGACTTTGAGCTCCACCATCCAGCAAAATGCAACACAACAGAGGCTCAGGAATTGTGACAGGGACAGAGAATTGAAGGAAAGAAGAAAGCGGGGATGTGGTGGGTTGTGGGGGTTGGGTGTGTGGGTTCTGATCCCATTTCTTTACTTAGAGGAATCACTTCTAAGTTTGTCATTTAACATGATTTCCACTTTTAAAATGGGTGCTCATAGACCTGCATGTGACACACACATATCCTAGCTCTGGGGAAGCTGAGACAGGGGGATTTCAAGCCAGAGGTCAGCCTGAGCTATTTATCCAGATTCTGTCTCAAAACAAACAAGAGTTGGGGAGATGGCTTAGTCTTCGATGTGCTCTCTGCACAGACAGCAAACACAAGGACCTGTGCTCTGCCTTTAACACTCGGCTCAAAAAGCCTGGTATGATGGTGCTCACTGAGAATCCCAGCACTGGGTTAAGAGGAGACAGGCAGATCCATGGGGCTTGCTGGGCAGCCAGTCTATCCCAGTAAGAGAGTCTTAGGCCAGTAAAGAAACAGGTGGATGGCTCTTGAGGAGGGGCTTGGCCTTTAGCCTCCACATTGACCAGCCCCCACCCCCAGCCCCACACGACACATTCCTCTCATTCAAACAACAACAAAACCATCCACCAAGCTTGGAAACTCTTTAAATTGTTAAAAAGTGTTCATTGGGGCTGGAGAGGTGGCTCAGTTGTTGGGAGCACTGTCTGCTCTTCCAGAGGTCCCGAGTTCAAATCCCAGAAACCACATGGTGGCTCACAACCAACCTTAATGAGATCTGATGCCCTGGTCTGGGGTGTCTGAAGACAGCTACAATGTACTTACATATAATAAATAAATAAATATATTTTTTAAAGTGCTTATCATCAATATTTATTTAGTGTTTTTTTTTTTTTTTTTTTTTTTTTTTTTTTTTTTTTTTTTTTTACAGGCAGTCCGTTGGGTTAGTGGAGACTGGCCGAGTAAATGAAGAGCACCTGGCCCTCCTCTCCTGCTTTTCTCTTACATATCCATAAAGATTTGCAAATAGAAAAATAATCAGTGCCTGCTACAGGAACAGGATGGGAAGGGAGCGTGTCAGAGCCTGGGATGGGAGGACCGGTTTTAAGCACAGCTCTGATGGGCTGGATTAGCAGCTAATTCCTCTGGGCCTCTTCGTGTAAAACAACACTGACTAAGTGAGAAGCAGGCTTGGCATCCCTGCTGGCTCCCACCCTAGGCTTTGCCTCAGGACTGTCAGTGCATCCCGTCCATCCCTGCCAGAGATCATGGAGGTGGTGGGAAGAGAGCCCTGTGCTGCAGGCTTTGCCAGGGCCAGGATTCGAAAGAGACAGCTCACGTCTCTTTCCAACTTCCCCGAGGAAGTTACATGCACAGGCTGGATTTAACCCCAGAAATTTCTGCTTTCTACCCTCAAATTTTGAAATAATATTATATTTGTAGGGGCAGCAGGTAGCTTATCTCCAGTCGTGCCAGACGGAGCCTCTCAATACTGCTGGAGGAAGGGGACAGGGCTACGTAGGACCCCCACAGAGGAAACACCCCTCCATCTCCTGTGCTCCTGTGCTAGCACTCACAGGGCCCAAGGGATTTCGCCTGGGAACCTACCACTGCACCCAGTAGACTGCTTACTAAAGGACGCGGAGCTAGAAAGCAGGCTGGACACGTAACTGAAGATGAAGGCAGAAGGCTTGCTCAGAGCTACATCAGCTGGAGACTTTAAGTACCCCAGGACCAGGCAGAGCTCTCTCCACCCATGGTTTTATTTCAGCTCCAACTACTGGATCAGACACCTGCTCTCATACAACAGGTGATCTGATGAGAGTGGCCAATATAAACGGTTCCAAAGGGTCTGTGTTGAACTGTTATTAAAGGGAAAGAAACCCTTTTCTCTGTAACAGAAAAACAAAACAAAACAAAAAACAACCATGAAATAGGTAGAGTGCTTTGCTTTTGAAAGTCTCAGACCTGCTGAGCGGACCCCACCTCAACTGTGCTGGGCCAGTGAGAGTCCCCATCAGTGGGGCCTGAGGTAATAGAAGCTGCGTTTCTAGCAACGTTGCACGGGGCACTTTGAAATTTGCACTGTGGGTAGCCAGGACTGAGTAGGCTTAGAAGGAACTTCATGATGGAAGTAGCCTTTCTCTTCCCATCTCTTAGCACCAAGATGGACAGATGACATTCTATGAGATAGGTACAGGAGAGAGTCAGTTACTTTATATATTAACAGTTAAAGTAATTGGCTTTCTTGCTGACCCCACTGGTCTCTCTTATGGGTATATGTAATTACACGTGTGTGTGTGTGTGTGTGTGTGTGTGTGTGTGTGTGTGTGAAACATGTATATTTTGTTTTAAATACAGAGGACATGGTGTTGGGGGCAGGCTTGCTATCCAGAAACAAAAAGCTTTTCATCATGAATTGATTAAAGGTAAACCATGGTCTTAACCTAGATCCATCGAAACTGAACAGCTGGAGAAATCCCACTTTGGAAAATGATTGCCAAATGTTGCAGAGCCTCCCTGACCACGGTGGTTCTCCAATTTGGTCGGAATTCCTCTGTGCTTGGGACAGATGGATGCTTGGGAAATCGCTTTGCTTCACTGAACACTGAAGACCCCGGGACTCCTGCATGATTATTCCCCAAACCGCTGCTAATGAACACTTCCAAATTGTGACTCATCCTCCAGGCTGACTCTTCACAACCTCTGCTTAGCTGTACCCGGTCGGATCACCCCTTCTGTCATCTGACTTGCAGACGGGTGCCTGATCTCCTTTGATATACTGTACATGACATGCTAACAAACCCTTCTCTTTAATCAAAGGAATCAGACATATGCCACCGTCAGGAGTCGGGCGGGGCAAGCCTGGAGCAGATGTGTTCCTGCAGGTCAGATGGAATGAGTGGATTTGGCGCATACACTTGGCATAATCTTGAAAATCAACCCTAGGATCTAATTTTAAATATAAAACCTCATATTTTTCACATGGTAGAGACTTCGTAGCCAGCAGCTTTTAACAGGAAGAAAACAAAGGTCTTGGGATAATTTTTCACAAATTCACATAGGACTACAGTCTTCATGTTCAGAAATTCTTGAGCTAGAGGAGTCTCGTCCTTCCAGATGCCTCAAGAAGACAAAAGCTATCAAGAGACCCCAAGGGGAGAGATAATCAAGATACTTGTTGCTAAGTCCAATGCTCCGAGTTCAATTCCTGAGGCCCATGTGGTAGGAGAGAACCAGCTCATGCCAGTTGTCACTGACTGACCTCTATGTGTAGTATATAACTCAGACACATTCTGTCTGTCTGTCTGTCTCTTTCTCTCCCAACCCCTAACACACACACACACACACACACACACACACACAAACATCTTTGTAGATAGAGACAACTATACAACTGACTGCCACACCTCCACATAACAATTTTAAAGTTGCTGACCCAGCTGCTCCAGCCTCAGTGGCTCAGTGGGATGGGAACCAGCCGGCTGACTTCTCTAACAACTCTGAAGGGCTGTTTTCTTTCAAGAGGGGAGAGGCCTCAGACAGGGTCTGGCATGATGGATGTGCTCAAGAGATGCTGGGAAGAACTGCACGTGTGGAGCCAGAGGAGGGCCTGGAGATCTGGGAAGGCCCTTTTTAGGCGGGGCCACCTGAGATATCTGACGCACGCACCCATTTCTTCCATCCAGACCCAGTGGCCCAGGAAGGGCAGTGAGGTGGTCCATTGTCCTTCCTGCCTTCTCTGGGACCACTGTCACTGCTTTCTGTTCATTCCAGACCTTCTCTCCCAGGCTTTCCCTGCCCTGCCTGCCCTGGAAGATGACACCCCCCCCCTCCTCTTTCCAGCCTTTCCTGTGACCATCAATGCCAGTTCTTGGAAGATTGATCAACCTCTTCTAGAAATCTTCTTCCTTACCCATAAAACAGGCTCCTTTTCTTCATGAAAGAAGCCTTTTTCATGAAGAAAAAAAGCCTTTCTTTTTTTTTTTTTTTTGTCTTTTATTTTTGTTTTCTCTAGAAGAAACTTGAATTCTAGCTCTGGTACTTTTTGTCTAGAACCTTGAGAAAGCCACTCTGTCTCTCTTGGGCCTCTTTGGTGACTTTGCTACTTAATGTATATTAAGCTTGCACCGTGGGTCATGTGCTATGCTATCCTGGGAGGTTGTCACCGTCAATAAGACATCTTCTCTGGCCGGGCAGTGGTGTCGCATGCCTTTAATCCCAGCGCTTGGGAGGCAGAGGCATGCGGATTTCTGAGTTTGAAGCCAGCCTGGTCTATAATGCTGGAGGGAAGGTAGAGGGTAGGGATAACAGTGTGAGTTTAGAGAAGGCAACCCTAGGGGTTAGTGAAGAATACAAGAGAGCCCATAGGAGAGCCATCTTTCTGAAGGAGATGATGTCTGTGAGAATGATCAGTGAGGGGCCAGGAAGTGTTTGTGGATGAAGGCTGTTGACAGAGACCATGGGGAGCCTGGGGACCTGCACATTGATATTTATGGCTACAGCTTGGAGTTAAGGAAGAGTAAGGGGTAGGGGTGAAGTTTGTGGGACAATTAGGAGCCTGACCAGGAAGCTCATCCATCTCCTTACGTGGGGGGTGAAGGGGTGGGAATGTAGCTGCTTATATTCTAATGCTAATTATGTTCCCCAAAATCTGTTTGCATGAGAACAGCTGTTTGCACAAAGCTTCTGGAAACCCTCCCCCAGTTGTTTCTGATTGATAAATAATGATGCCAACAGCCAATAGCTGGAGAGTACAGACAGAGGCGGGATTTTAGGAGTCCTTGGCTTGGGACTTGGAGGAGGAGGATGGAGGAGATCCCTCAAGCTCGGAGATGTGGAGGAGAGGAGAGACCCCTTGCCTAATAAGAGTGGAGGACAGGTTCCTCCGGAAATTAGACATAGCTCTACCGGAGGACCCAGACATACCACTACTGGGCATATACCCA
>NW_022196904.1:72136543-72139160 GCF_008632895.1 Mastomys coucha
AAAAAAAAAAAAAAAAGAGTGGAGGACAGAGAGCATACATAGCCTCCATGTGAAGGAGTCGGGAGAGCGCGGCCCAGAGGGCTGCCCAACTGGGTCCAGAGCAGCCAAGATAGGACATAGAATTAGTAAGTAATAGCTCAGGATTAACAACATGGAGGTTAGCCAGTGGCCCAGCTATTGTGCTGCTTAAGGTATATTAAAGTATAAAGGGTGTGTATCTGTCTTTCATTCGGGAACGTAAACCATTGGGGCAGGCAGTGAACCTGCCACCGAGAATTTATTATTATTTAATTCTACATAGGGGTGTGGTCCTGTTGCTTCATTTCCAAGTTGTATTCTAAAAAAAGTCTTGCTCCCCAAGCACTTTGCCATCTCCTTCATTTAGGATCCAAACAAGCCAAACCCCTAGTTTGACCATGGAAGAGATGGCACTGACTTTAACTAAAGCCACAGCCTTGGTTGGAGAGAAAATGGGGTCATCTGAGTACCCAAAAGACAGACTCTTCCCCAAGTACACTGCCCCCACTCTCAGGGAAACATCATCTTCTCGAGGGAAGAAAATGAACCCAGTAAGTGTGAATTCGTAACAGAAAGAGTCCCAAGCCAGGGAATCTCTTCTCTGGGGAAGGTGAGCCTGGACCTGAACCCTAAGAATGAATAACAGACAACTTTGCTTAATGGGGAAGTAGGACCCATCGGGGCAGGAGACACTGGAAGTGAAGAGTGGGTGGGGCACGAGCAGCTGACAGGAGTCAGGATCCAATGGAGGAAGGTGAAGGGCTTTTTGAGGGAGGGATGGGCTGGAGAAGAGGAAAGAGAGGAGGTGGTCTGGTTCTATGGGTCAAATGGAAGGAATTCATCTTTATTCAAACATGGAAAAAACTGAATGTGTGTTAAAGCACGTGGCGTGGTGGACATAGGTTTATGTTTTGACAGGTGTATGTTGCTTCTGTGGGGACTAGTTTTCTTCAATGGATGGTGGTCAATGATGCATAAACTGAAGTTTCCTGAGACAGAATTATTTGAGCTGTGGCCTGGCAAGCAAGATTGGACCCACAGCTCATGTCATGGAGTTTTGGTAGGAGAAATAGAAAGAGAGGCAGTCAATTCAAGGAGGCCTATATTACAGGCAAATTAGCTGCTGCTTCTCTCTCTCTCTGTCTCTGTCTCTCTGTCTCTCTTTCTCTTTCTCTCTCTCTCCCTCTTTCTCTGACACCGAGATTAAACCTAGGACCTTACACTTGTAGGCTGGAGCTCTACAACTGAGCTTCACCTTCAGCCCCTTTTAAATTTTTTGATTTAGAGATGGGGGGTCTGACTAATATAATTAAGCTGACCTTGAATTGGGTCTGAAGCCCAAGCAGGTCTTGAACTTGTGAGCCTCCTGCCTCATCTTTCCCTGGAGCTGTGATAAAGGCCTGTAATACTAGGCCTAACTTTAGTCCTTTTTATTTTTAATTTCTAAGCAAAGTTGAATAGCCCCACACTTGCCACCCAGAAGCATTTCCAAATCACAAAATGACCACTTGCTGGTAAGTGTGGACCCGTCAGGCATTTACCAACACAGAAAACTTGTCTGAAACTAAGAAGCATCCTCCTGATTTCAGAAAGAAAATATGCTGGTGCATTCTTGTAATCCCATCGTTTAGGAGACTGGGGCAGGAGGCTCACGAGCGAAACCAGTCTGAACTGCATAACAAGATCCTGTATCTAGGAATTAATGTATATATCAATCCACACAGAATAAAACAACAGAACCATTCAGAATGGACTATAGGGATAGAGAAGGATGTGCACCATCCCCAACTACTTGCAAGAGAGTCTCCTGCTGGTCTTTCTGTCCCATGGCAGCCTCTGCAGCAGTGGCAGCCATCTTGTTGTCATCTCCGCATTCAGGTTGCATATAATTGAATACAAACACTCCATGCTCACTTATCTTGTTTGTAGACAAGATGACACCTGAAGCTTTGGAATGGGGCAGAGGACCCAACCACACTGGTGCAAAAGCCACATACTTTTTCCAGAAGACCACAGTCAATAGTGGGAAGTGCCTGCTGGCAGGAAGCTATTAAGTTCCCCAGACCATTAGACACAACAGACACGACCTGAGCAAACATCTCTCAGAGTCAAAACATGAATGGATAATGGAACTTATGAGAGGAGGATCAATGAGATACTGTAATGAGGCAGCGTAATGCACAGATACAGAGGCAGGCAGATGTTCCAAGAGGCAGCGGGACCGACCTGGCTTACACCTTGCTCTGGTTTTTGTAAAAGCTTAGAACGGAGAGCAAATAGATGGTCTAGGAAGCATAGCGGTTATAAAATATTTGAAATCTTTCGTGCAATTCCATCTTAAACAATAGTTCTTAACCAGACACAGTTTTGCTCTGATTGGACATCTGACCTTACAGACATTTTTGATTGTTAAAACTGGCAGGGGGTAGCAGAGATTCTGGCATCCAGCAGGTAGAAGCCAGGGAGGCTGGGAAACATCCTGCAACCAGCAGACTCTTTTCACTCCCTGTGGCCACAGAGGATTATCTAGCCCAAAATGTCAATAGTGCCAGGATTGAGGAGTGCTGGCATAAAAGAAAAAACATCATGAAAGATTCTT
>NW_022196904.1:72139170-72188444 GCF_008632895.1 Mastomys coucha
AAACTCCTCAACTCTTTGAAATGGGATGTGTAGCCTGCAGCGTGACGTTGGGCCTGCTGAGGAGGCGAGTGGGAAGCCGCACTCCTGCTGGAAGACTTGCCTTGAAGGCAGGGCTAGAGGAAGAGACTGGCCTGGCCCACGCAGGTCTGCAGCCCTTAGAGCTGAGTTATGTAGTTCATTCCAATCACACTTTTTTCTCTTTGCTAGCTGACTCTGATAAAAATCAATTTGTTTTGAGCATCTTGACTGCACAGTAAGGGAGAGAGAAAGTGTATTAATAAAACATACAGAACAGTCAGTCCTGGGGGTGGCTGCAGGATCCAGGTTCAGAGGCAGACCACGGGGGCTTGTCCGCATCTGAGATGCTTTGTCAGGCTCAGGAGCCCCGTCTAGATTTGGGACAAGCCCACTCTCTAACCAACCCATGTCAGGGATCTACCTACGAGGTCACCTCTGTCACTTCCAACTTTTTCCTGTACCTTTTCCTGTGCCATGGAAAGAAAGCCCAGCTGTGTGCAGGGTTGAAAGCTGACTCATGCTTAGGAAGAGCAAAGAATCTTGTTTGAATTCAAACACAGGTGCTTATGAATAATTTTCCCAATGCCCTTGCATTCCATTTAAGGGGCTTACCTACTTACTCCTTTCCCTACTTAGTGTAGATGCATTTGTCTATTCTCACACCTCAGACTGGAATGGGGCTCTTGAGATCCAGTGACAGCAACTATCCTTCAGTATCGTCTGTTCCTTCTCCTTCCTTGGCCCTTTTCTTTCTGTATATCAACAAACCTAGAACTATGACCCTAAAGGGTGAATGCAAGAAATTCATCCCTTCTGCACAAATCAGTGGTAGTTCCTGAAGCTGTCCAGCATAGTGGTATCATGCCATATTATGGAAGTAGTGAAAAGATAAAATAAGCATGTTGGGAGAATTGGAGAGATGGCTCAGTTAAGATCATCTATTATACTCACAAGGGACCTGAGTTCATTTGTTAGTACCTACCTTAGGCTGCTCATACCGCTTACAACTCCAGATGCTGGAGATCTGGTGTATCTGGCCTGCACTCAAGTACACATACCCCAACCGCAACAAATATATGCATAATTAAAAATAATAAAAAGAAATCTTTTTTAAAAGATTAATTGAATATCTATAAAGCTTAAACAATGCTCTTGGCATGTGGGTGGCCAATATACACACTTAGTAACTTATTTAAATTACTTCAGTAAACTTATATTTTCAGATTCCTGAGTCACATTGTTGGACTGGAGTCATTATCCTGAAATTTTGCTAGAGATTATTCCTGACTGCTTTTCTATTCAGAGGATATCTTAGCTGGTTACAAAACCCTCTAGCAACATTTGATTTTCCTTGCGCTTTTGTAGACATTTCTTTCAAAGTGCTGCTGTGGGGAAACCTGGGGTCCATCTGATCCCTTGCCCTAGTCTACATCTATAATCAGATTGTGCCTATGAGTCTCACAAGAACCTCTCCATATAATCTAAATTTATTCTCTTCACCAGGAAGGGTCATGCTGTTGGCCATTCTGTGTCACTTTTTTTCTTTTGGAGTAATTTTAAAGACATTTTCTTTAATATCTTGATTTTTACCTTTTCTTTAGGAACACCAAATTAGTTTTTTAACTTCCTCTGCTTTCCATATCTGTGTTTCTTTGATAACCTCAGTCCCATTTTTTAAAAAGATTTATTTTATTTCATTTCATTTTTATGTGTATGAGTACACTGTAGCTGTACAGATGACTGTGAGCCATCATGTGTGTGGCTGCTGTTGATCTCAGGACCTCTGCCGCCCCACTCGCTCTGGCATAATTTTCTGCAGCTGTCTTCAGACACACCAGAAGAGGGCGTCCTATCTCATTATGGGTGCTTGTGAGCCACCAAGTAGTTGCTGGGATCCGAACTCAGGACCTTCAGAAGAGCAGTCAGTGCTCTTACCCCACTGAGCCATCTCACCAGCCCCAGTCCCATTTTTTTCCTACTTAATTTTGAATGATTTCTCTACAGTCATCCTTATGAAACTGAGCGTGTTTTCAGCTCTGTTTTCTGTTGTTCTGCACTGTTCCTGTCTTTTCTTTCATCTACCTTTTAAGGTTACCATTAGTTTCTCTGCCATCATTGTCACAATCACTACCTCGACCCTCTCTATCTCTTGTGTCTCTTTTGAGTCTCTCTCCTTTGAGACAAATCATATCTTGTCTGTTGACCTAGTTAGAGCTCTTATTGCTGTGATGAAACACCATGACCAAAAACACGTTAGGGAGGAAAGAGTTTATTCTACTTCCACTTCCACACCATTGTTCATCATCAGAAGAAGTTAGGACAGGAACTCAAGCAGGGCAGGAACCTGGAGGCAGGAGTAGAGGCCATGGAAGAGTGCTGCTTACTGGCTTGCTCAGCCTGCTTTCTTATTAGAACCCAGAACCACCAGCTTAGGGATGGCCCCACCCACAATGGGCTAGGTCCTCCATTATCAATCACTAATTAAGAAAATACTCTATAGGCTTTCCTATCACATGATCTTATGGAAGCATTTTCTTAATTGAAGTTCTCTCCTTGTAAATGTATCAAGTTGACATAAAACTATTCAGCACATTGGGTACTTTTATTGAGATAATGAAGGACTAACCATGTAAACTCTTTCGTACATCCTTGAATTTCTCTTGGAATCTCTTGTAATTTATCATTTTTGTTTGTTGTTTGTTTGTTTGTTTTGAGATGGGGGTCTCACATTGTGATCCAGCTTGGCCTGGAACTCACTCTGTAGCTTAGGTTGGCTTCAAACTCGTGTAACTCAAACTTTTGAAATAACATTTATTTATACATGCATGTGAGGTGTGTACCTACCATAGTACCCACGTGGAGGTCAGGGGACAGCTTGTAGAATAAGAGTCCCAGAGTCTGAACTCAGGTAGCCAGGCTTAGCAGCGAATGTCTTTGCCACTGAGCCATCTCACCAGCTCTTAGTCTTTCATTGCAAAGGCACAGTTTGTGTTTAATCTTCACTGAATGGGGTTGTCTACAAAGCACATCAGGACAGTTTGGAGTCTCCAGTGACTAAGCTGTCAAATTAAGGAGTAGGAATGATCCATGACCTTGAACTCTGCCCCTGAGGAATTTCCATAGCAATGACCTACACTGACTTTGGGGAAAATTTGGATTTGGGACATTAGAGTGAATCTGCCATCCAGGCTCCCTTAGGATTAAAGGAATATGTTTGCTTACTGGAATTGTTTCACTTAGAGAAAGCTATGTTGACTATGCTATGTTCTCTTCTGAGAGACATTCACATAGGGTGAACATGGGGTTACCTAGGGGCAGCTCTTTGCCATCTCTTGGGATATTTCCAAAGGGCCATTCCAGCCCCAGTGTTCCCCATAGGGAGTGGTGATGTTGTTTTCAGGACAGGACATTATAGACCAGCACCTTTCTTTGCCAGATTCTACTACCTGCCTTTCTAGTGTCCCCAACAAAGAGCAATTTTCCAACTCCACCTCAAGATTCTGCGGTGCTCTTTCTTGAGATGTGTTGACTTTTGACATGGTCTCTTGCCTCCATTTAGATTCCACAGATATGGGAAGTTTGGACTCATCAAATCTCCCACTTTTTTCTCTATTCCCTCCATCCCCCACACCTAAAGGCACAGGAACAATATAAACATGCTTATATCGAACAAAAACATGGTCAAAAGAACAAATTTTCAAAACTTTCTTTTTTTTTTTCTTTTTGAGATGGGGTTTCTCTGTGTAGCCCCAGCTGTCCTGGAACTCATTCTGTAGACCAGGCTGGCCTCGAACTCAGAAATCTGCCTGCCTCTGCCTCCCAAGTGCTGGGATTAAAGATGTGCACCACCACTGCCCAGCAAAAAATTTCAATTTTTATATAACTTAAAATTTTAAGAAAAGTTACTAAAAGAAGTATAAATAACTTCTGTGAATACATACACAGCTCATATTTTATTTATAATCCCTATTTTGTTTTATTTATTTTGTTTTGGTGGTGGTAGTAGTGGTTGGAAATACTTTAGAATAAGGGGTGAACATTAGACTACTGATCTTGAAGTACTTTGATGTTTATTTTCCAAACACTAAGTTGTTTTCTGTGTAATACTCAGGATGGAAAGATTCACATCAATAGAGTAACATGTGTTAGCCCAAGGTCCATACTCAATACTGACATTTGCCCCATACAGTCCTTTGTTGCTCTTGGCTTCTGGCCCCAAATGCAACCCAGAGTCATTCTTTGTGTTTAGTCTTCAGGAATTGCTGTCTCTTTCATCTACAACGGTTCTTCAGTCTTGGGTTGCCTTCCTTGCCTGTGGCATTTTTCAAGGGTTTAAGACAATCATTTCATAAAAAGTCCCTTATCTGAGTTAGTTTCCTCACGATTGGATTGAGAATTCTCATTTGGGGCAGACATAACTTAGCAGAGGCCTCATGTCATCTGTACACTGCTTAAGGAGGGACACAGCCTCCATTGTGATAGTGCTAACTTTGATCATTGGGATACAATGGTATCTACCAGGTCTCCTCTCTCTAATGTCGATGCTTCTCTTTGTAATTAGTAAATAATATAAGGGATACTTCATGTTATGCTTCATATATATGTTTTATATCCTGTTTCTTATTGAACTCTTATGTACTAATCAGGTCCACTAACATTTTGAAAATGCTATGTTTTCTTCTACATTTATTAGTTTTCTTATGTGCATCTGTATGCATTTACTCAGTCAGAAGGGACTTACTAATTCTCTCCAGCCTAAAACACAGAAAATGCCATTTGAATTGCTAAAATATACATACACACACACACACACACACATGTATATATTAGTTATATTATAGTTGGTTGGTGTCTTAGTCAGGGTTTCTATTCCTGCACAAACATCATGACCAAGAAGCAAGTTGGGGAGGAAAGGGTTTATTTGGCTTACTTCCACATTGCTGTTATCACAAAGGAAGTCAGGACTGGAACTCAAGCAGGTCAGAAAGCAGGAGCTGATGCAGAGGCCATGGAGGGATGTTCCTTACTGGCTTGCCTCCCCTGGCTTGCTCAGCCTGCTCTCTTATAGAACCCAAGACTTCCAGCCCAGGGATGGCACCACCCACAAGGGGCCCTACCCGCTTGGTCACTAACTGAGAAAATGCCCCACAGCTGGATCTCATGGAGGCACTTCCCCAACTCAAGCTCCCTTCTCTGTGATAACTCCAGCCTGTGTCAAGTTGACACACAAAATCAGCCAGTACAGTTGGTATACATCTACATATCGATTATCTATATCTATACCTATATCTAACCTCTACTAACAAGAATTGTTTGAATTTAAGGGTCTTTTTACTTAACTTTAAATTAATAAATTTGTATTTGTATGTGCTTGTATGTGGATGGTGTGCATGTATGTGTGATGTGTCACATGTGCTATGGCATGCATGTGGAGGTCACAGGAGTCAGTTCTCTTCTCTACTCTGTTGGACTCAGCTTGTCATCCAGCTTCCTATGTAAGGCATGTTTACCACAGAGCCATCTCACCACTAGGTCGTGTTAGTTTTCTAGGTGAAGTTTACATGCAGTAAGATGTTTGATTAATGTATATACATGCATAATCACCAATATAAGTGAGATATGAGATATTTCTGTCAGCCCACATTTTCTCTCGACTCCTTTTAGTCTGTAACCTGGGAGCAACTACATTCTGAATTCTAGTGCCATAGAAAAATTTTGCCTGTTCTTGGAGTTAAATACAATACATATTCCTTTGTATCAGGCTTATATGCATTGTAATATTTTGAGGTTTATCTGTGTTAAGGTATGCATTGGTGACAACATTAATTTCTGTTGCTAGTAAGTAATCCATTATGTAAATACATTTGATTGTTTGGGATTATTATGAATAGAGTTGCTATAAACATTTGTATACAAATCTCTTCAAGAAATAAATATTTTCATTTTCTTTCAGGTAAATGTCTAGCTTATAGAAGGATGGCTGTGTGTTTAACATACAAAGGATTGTTGTACTATCCTCAAAGTAGTTGCTCATCATATATCCCTACACAGCAGCATAGTAGAGTTCCTGTGCTCCATCATCTTGTCAGCATTTGGTGCTATAAACGGTACTGCTTGTAGCTGCTCCAGTGATAGAGACATCACAGTGTGGCTTTGACTTGCACACTACACTGAGAAATGACACTGAATGTCTTTCCATATGCTTAGGAGTCATTAGAGATCTTCTTTCAGATTTGTTCAGATCTTTACAAGTTTTTAAAACAAATTTACTTTTCGCGAATTTGATATATGCATATACTATATTATGATCCTATCCATGACCCATTTCCCTCTTTAGCTCCCTCCAGGCCCCTTTAACAAATCTTCCAACTCCATAACCCCCCTCAATTTTTAAAATACCCCACTGTATCCAGCTAGTGCATGCATGGATGTTGGGTCATCCACTGGAGCATGGGCAACCCACTAGTGGCTACAACCCCAAGAGAAAATGGCAAAAGAAAATGCCTCATGAGCCCCTCTGCCATCCGTGCTGGAATTGTGACTGTATTGTTCTTGTGATGGTCTTGTGCAGTAACCACTGCTGTTGTGAGTTCATAAATACAACAGCAATGACAAGTCCAGAGGACAGCATCCCAGCACTTTTTCCCATTCTCTGGTCTTACATTCTCCTTTTTGGTAATGTTCTCTGAGTCTTGAGGGTTTGTGTCAAATATTTTTCCTGTTTTGAGTCAGGCTATTTGTCCTTTTATTGTAGGTTTTAGAGGAGTTCTTTATTCTGATCACAAGTCTGAAGGCTTACTCTAACTTTCTTCAGTGTAGCATCTCCCTTTTATTTTCTCCATGGTGTGTTCTAAGAACATCATTTTTCGTTTTATGTCATCCTATTTATCAAATGTTCTTTTTGTTTTGTTTTGTTTTTGATACAGGGTTTCTTTGGTAGTCCTTGCTGTTCCAGAACTCACTTTGTAGACCAGGCTGGCCTTGAACTCACAGCGATCAGCCTGCCTCTGCCTCTTGAGTGCTGGTATTAAAGTGTGCAGCACCACCACTGCCAAGCTTCAAAATGTTCTTTCATATTTAGTACTTTCCATGTCTTTGCTTCTTCTTTTACATTTGAAGTGTTATATATAGCCTTAGCTTTCATGTTTGTGTGTGCAGTCCATCTCAAACTAACACTATGTGTGTGTGCACAATAGAGGTCCAGGCTTATTTAGTCCTGTGTATTTATCCAGTTGTCTCAGATCCATTGGTTGGAAGGTGTCACCCTTCCCTCCTGTTGACTTGTATGGGTACCTAAGTTGAAAGTCAGTCATTTTTTTGCCTTGTGACCCTCCTACAGCTGAGGGCTGATTCTACCAGACCCTGCCTTGCCACAGATAGCCACGCCTCTCTGCCCACCTCCTGCTAATTGCCACAAGCCTCTCTCCAAGTTCCAGTTATGCCAGAAGTCCTGCCTCCAGAGACTGAAGATGAAGCTGCTGATTGGGCCAAGTTGCTGACGAACTTGGGGTAAGGGTTTTGCTTTACCTATCTACCTGTGTACTTGTAACAAGGAGAATTCTGTGAATGATGGGGGACTGAAAGCACACCATGTGTTGGTCTAATTTTTTCAAACCCTTCCTGCATTTCCGGTACCCTTAATTATTCAGGCCCTGACCCCCATTCCAGATGACCCATTTGTATGAGTGGCTGCAGGCAGCTACATTGCCTTATTTCTGAACTCTTTTCTCTTAGCCCACTTCTGTTTTTACACTACTACCACCTTCTCTTCATTCCTGTATAATTTCCACTTTACACTTCTGCCTGGAAATGGGTAGTATGTTTGTGTAAATGTTGTTCTGCCTTTATCACTGAGCTCACTCTTCTAGGTCCTTTGCATTTCTACGTGTGTCATAATAATTCACCTGCTTTGTGACAGAAGACACAATTGATTGGTTTTAATGTATAAACTAGTTAATTTATTGACTAACTGATTAACTGGACCTCAACAGTAACGAGGCTCCCAGTGTCTGCCCTGGGTGTATCAGTCAGAGTTTAGTTCTTTAGCTTGCTCTCTGACAGATGTTGTGTGCACTAAATGTTGGATTGATCTAACCAGAAGAATGTTCCTTCCTTTGCTGATATCACAGCTCCAGCTATTAGAGGTCAGAGGGGATTATGAGCAGGGCGTTATGTGCATTTGATGATTTTGGGAAGAGTTAGCCATGAGTCTGATTAGGAGAGGGGCGTGGCTCTGCATTTGTAGGCAGTATAGTGCGTGGCTCTCTGGGCTGTTGATCCAACATGGTGGACAGCTGGAAAGCAAGGGGCTGTTAGAACTAGGGAGAAGCATCTAGAGCTAAAATTATAGAATGTACAAGTTGCATATATTATGGCCAAAGTCTTGGTTATTTGGGAAGGTTGATAGGAAAATGGCTGCAGTACACACTCAGCCTATATGAACCTCTGCACTGAAGCAGCATATGCCCCAGGCAGGACAGGGCTCAGGCTCCAAGTCAGAAAGCTAAGCGGACTTTCACTTCTTAAGGATGGTCTCCTTGGGGTTACTTCACTATAGCAGAGAAGACGGAGAGCAATGACATCATCTAGAAGTTGCTACCATTTGTTGCCTAGGGCACATTTAGTATATTTCATTTCTCACAACTTTTTGAGATAGGTTAGCCATATGTTATAAATGAAGAAATGAAAACTTTGAATGATAAAGTAATCAGGATTCCTCTAACCCAGTCTTCCAGTCTCCCTGCCTTACATTGATCTGTATTCACTTTAAATCTCACGGTCTTAATGCCGCTGAGACTTTTGCATCCTGGGGGAAGCCCTGTTGATGTCTAATTTACCTTCTTGGCAACTTCTCTTCCCCATAAATCTAGAGCAAGGCCAGGGTGAGCTTCTTTGTCAGATTCCGTCTCCATTGTGCCTTAATTAGCCCAATGGAGACGGAACACCATGGCCATCGGGGCTGGAAATTAGACTTGGGAAGTCCCTGGTGGTGTTTAGACCATTATTACCCAGCCTGGGCTTGCTTCTGGGCTTTTAAGTGCATTAAAGCACTCTGCATTGACTTGACTGGTTGCTTTGTGCTGGCTGACTTGTCAAATTACCTCTCATTTGTACAGCTCACCTGATGTTGTGGAAGCACTTTCCTGGCATTGGGAGCTCCTGGCTCATCCTGAGGGATTTGGGGACTGGGCCTAGTGTTGCCTGCCACTGGGAAGCAGAGCCCCGCCTATATTGAATATGTTTGTAGTTGGTCCCTTCAAGTAGTGAATATTTGTGACTTGGGCCCACCCCCTCCCCTCCCATGTTTCTGGATTTAAAACTGTTCTGGCAACTCAACAATTCATCAACTAAGATTATGTTTAAATATCAAAGTAAATTTAGAGAGGGGGCTGATTTGTTATTGGATGCAGGCTCTGTAGGCCATGCAGAGAAATATGCCCCCATCTGAGGGGTATGAGCCATTGTCTCAGGTTCTCAGGCTGGTGATCTAAAGTTGTGCAACTGCTCTGTTAGTCAAATGGGAGTGGTTCACCCTTCCCTGCAACACAAAATTGGCTGAGGGTCCTGTTTCCAGGAACAGAGAGAAGAAAGCCAATAATTGGGAGAAACATGCATGTAGATGGCTCCAAAACAGTATTTTATATTCTGTGGGCCAAACAGATCTGCCCTTGGCTATATTCATTGGCTAGAGTTACTGTAGCAAGTACCACAAGGCTAGAAGGCTAACAGTGTAGACAAGATTGTGTCTCCTGAAGTTTGTCTTTGTGTCATTTAGATGACTATCTGTCTGCTCCAGTTATATCCTCATGGCTGTCCTTCTGGGTATATTTGTGTCCATTTTTTTTTTTCTCACAAGGATACAGGCCATATTGAGTTAGGGCCTTTCCTAGTGACTTTTTAAGTCATTTTCTTTTGTAGTCAGGATTTCTGTATATGAATTTAGGGGGAGACACATAATTCATGATTCAAGGTTGGTGATAAAGTATAGCACATAGATTCTCCCTGTGTCTACCAACACTCCACCCTTTTCTGGCACTCTAGAGGGTCTGCAGCTGTTAGCCATGCTGCCTTTGTTCTCGGTGTATGCCCAAGCATCCTTTGTATTCTTTTGGCTGATATGGTATTACTGTGCTAAGATAGAAACCCACTGCCTCTAACAAGTTGTGCATAGTTTCCTAGTCAGTCTTGTTCTTAAAATCATAAAGTCTACCTGTATATTTCTATTAAATACTTATGAATTTAGAGTAATTGAGGAGGAATACTTCTGGAATAAATGACTAGATCTAATGTCTGAAAATATAGGGAGATTTATTTAACCATATCTGAGAATGCCAGGTAGAAAGAGAGACCTGTCTGAAAAGGAAGTGGTCTGTGGAGTCGTTTCCTTCCCCAGGGATAGAGAGGTGTCTTCCCTCTGCATCCCAAAGCCCCTAACAAAAGTCTTCTTTAAAAAAAAAAGCAGCCCTAAGTTTTGCAGTCACCAGTGTGTACTGTTTTCTATTGAGCATCACATAGCAAGGCTGGAGTGAGAGAAAGGAGGAGTAAGAATGTAGTTAACTTGTCCAACTTCTCTGAGTAAGGGTGGCTCAAAACACTGACCCAGTAAGAGAGCAGACTGGGGAGGAAATGAGAAGCCTTACTGGAGATCATCGCTTCTCTCCAGCACTCTGCTGGGATTGTCAGACGTTAGTAAAACTGGCTGCGGTGCAGAGTTCTCTGAGACAGGCTCAGCTTAGTGGGGAGTATTGATCCTGACCACAACCATGCCTGTTTCAGACACTATCTCCCATTAGCAACGTGGGTGATGAAAACCTCTACGTGGTGTGACAGTGTTTATAAAACTGTGTCCTTTAAAAAATAACCCTCTGGACTTGATGGCTACTGTTGCCTCTCAAACAGTCCCAGTTTGGGGAAAATTTAAAAAACAACTGTTGTTTGGCTTTTTTAAAAATGGTTTTGTTTGGTTTGAGACCGGGTCCTATGTGTAGAGGCTGTCCACAAATTCAGTATATGGCCAAGGTCGACCTCAAACTTCCAATCCTTGTGCCTCCTCCTCAACTTAATTAGATTGACATATGCCTTGGAGGTGGGGCTTACATAGGGGAAGCAGGTCACTAGAGAGATACTCTTGGGGATGACATTTTGTTTCAGGCTCTCTCTGCTTGCCACACTTCTTTTTCCAGGCTACTTCCTGTCTACTACAGCTGAATAACTTCTGCCTAATGTTCAGGATCAATGGGGCCAAGAACGATGGACTGAAACCTCTCGTGCCATGAGTTAAAATCAATATTTTCCCCTTTAAGTCATGTATGTAGGGTATTTTGTCATGTGACTGTCATGTTAGGGTTCATATTGCTGTGATGAAACACATAATCAAAGTGACTTAGGGAGAAAAGTGTTTACTCAGCTTACTCTTCCACATCATTGTTCATCACCAAAGTCAGGACAGGAACTCAAGCAGGACAGGAACCTGGAGGCAGGAGCTGATGCAGAGGCCATGGAGAAGTGGTGCTTTCTGCCTTGTTCCTCATGTCTTGCTAGCCTTCTTCTTTGTTTCTTGAGACAGGGTTTCTCTTTATATCCCTGGCTGTCCTGGAACTTACTTTGTACACCAGGCTGGCCTTGAACTCAGAAATCTGCCTGCCTCTGCCCCCCAGGTGCTGGGATTAAAGGTGTGCACCACCACTGCCCGGCTGCTAGCCTTCTTCTTATTGAACCCAGAACCACCAGTCCAGGGACAACCCCCCAACCACAATGGGTTAGACCCTTTCCCACGAAAATGCCCTACAAGTTTACCTTAGCCTGTTTTTCTTCCTTCTTCTTCTTCTTCTTCCTTCCTTCCTTCCTTTCTTTCTTTTGCCCAGAAATCTATTTTCATATTTAAAAATTATTCTAAATTACATAAGGCTATTTTGTGGAGGTATATAGTGAATTTTCTTATTCTTCTCTCATATAATACATTGCAACTGCAGTTTTCTGGCCCTCCACTCCTCAAAGCACCCCCTGTGGCCCCTCTTCTCCAGACCCACTCCTCTGTTTTCCTCAGGTAAGATCAGAACTCCCAGGGATATCAACAGAACTCAGCATAACAAGATAAAATACAGCTAGGCGCAAACTCTCATATCAAGGTTGGATAAGGCAACCTAGTAGGAGGAAAAGGGTCCCAAGAGCACATAAAAGGGTCAGAGTCACCCTACTCCTACTGTAGGAGTCCCACAAAACCACTAAGTTAGCAACAACAACAACAACAACATATTTGCAGAGGACCCGGTGCAGACCCATGTAGGCTCCCTCTGTGAGCCCTCTGTTGATCCTGTGGACCATGTTCTCCTGGTGTCCTTGACCCCTCTGGCTCCTACAATCCTTCCTCCCCTTTGGAGGAGTTTCCTGAGCTCCAGGGGGAAGGGCCTGATGGAGGTCTCTAATTTGGACTCTCTCTTGGCTAGTGTTTGTCTGTGGTTCTCAGTATGGCTCCCATAAGATGATATGGCCTGATCTTATGGCATCATTTTCTTAATTGAGGTTCCTTCCTTTCAGATGACTTTAGCTTGTATCCTATTGACATAAAACCATCCAACACAGTGACACAGGACCTAATAAGAAAGTCAGAGAACTTTGTCTTGTCCTAGAACCCTTTCTTGCTTGGCAATCCTGTCTGCTGTAGGGCGAGTGGCCTCTGCTGCACACTTCTTGATGCTCTCTCACTGTGAGTCCAGAATCAATGGCGCCATTGACTATGGACTGAAGGTCCTGAAAACTGTGCGCTGAGCAAATCACTCTGCACCAGTGTAGTTGCTATTCCTGGTTGTCAACTTGACTATATCTGGAATGAACTACAATTCAGAATTAGAAGGCTCATCTGTGGCCCTAATCTGGAGGCTGAGAGATACAAGTTTCCAACCTGAATCTTGGCATGGAGATCTTGAGGCATAGTAGCTATGAATCCCAGAAGATTAAGATAGGAAGATCTATGAGTTCAAGGTCATCTGGGACTAAAGGTCTGGTGGCACACACCTTTAATCTGTGCCACACCTTTTGCTGGAGACCTATATAAGGACATTGGAAGAAAGAAGGCTCACTCTGCTTCGCCTGCTTGCCTTGTAGGACTGAACAATTGCTAGATCCTTGGACTTCCATTCACAGCTGCTGTTGACCTTTGTTGGGAGTTGGACTACAGACTGTAAGTCATCAATAAATTCCTTTACTACATAGAGACTACCATAAGTTCTGTGACTCTAGAGAACCCTGACTAATACAACCAATAAGTTGTGTCAAGTGTCGTGAGACAGTGTTGCAGAGGTTGTCTGGTACAGATAAAGATTTTATGTCCTCTGAACATTTGACCAGAAGTCAGATTGCTGAATCACTTGATGGCTTATTTTTTATTTTTATGAGGAATTCCCTTTTGGTTTCCACAGTGGTTCAGTCAGCTTCCATCCCCACCAAGAGTGTGCACGGGCTCCTTCCCTCTGCATCCTTGCCAACTCTTACCCTTTGGCCTTGAAACAGAATCACTGTAATGGACGTGAGGCAATAATATCCCATTCTGATTTTGATTTGCATTTATACCAGTGTTCCATTTCGTGCTTCTCAGTCCCTACCCTGCTGTTCTGCTCCAACACTGGAGAGGAAATGTGTAAACATTTGCCCTTTACCAGCTGGTATAATGCTTGGCTTTGTCATAGATGGGGTAGGGAGAGACCATGGGGGTGCAACAAAGGGGATCCTCTCATTTTAGGGGTGCTTTCCGCTCTTCCTGTTTTGTGCTTTGGCCACACACAGTTCTTACCCCAGCAAGCTCCAGGGCCACCCTAAAGGCTTCCAGTGTCTTCTCTCAGCATTTAGTTCAGCTTCCCAGCCAGTCAGAGCAGCACTGAAGGAAAACCCAGGCATCACTCTTTGGGGTACTTTTTCTCATTCATTTGCATGCCTGTTCCAGAAACATCATTTGGGAAGAAAAGCAAAGCTCTTGGCATCTCAGGGGTGAAGGATCATGTCTGACACCTTCTATCATTTGTCATGCTAATGCATCCTGTTATCTTTACCTAGAGATGTCTCTAAAATCTTTCTTCTGTCTACCTCCAGGAACCACGTTGCTTACGTCTGAACTGCTGCCTTCCAGGTAGGATCTCTCCAGCTGTCTCTCTGTGCCAACGTTCCTCAGAAGATAAAGTTAATAAATCTGGGATCTGGCTGAAGCAGGTGCTTACAGATTTGATTTTTTACTATATTGAGGATCCAGGTCTAGATCTTAACAATAACTACAGGGCCTTGTGGGTCTGCCTCTAGCTATTCCTGCAACCTCACCTTACTCCATGCCTTCTCTGACTTCATGGCCCAACTCTAACTTTCTTTCCATTTTACATTCACACAGGATGTTTGCATGTCTGCCTTCTGTCCCAAGTGCTTTTTCCCCTTTCCTCAGATTGTTCCTTAGTGCAACTTGAGGTGGTGAACCATATACCGAGAAAGCTCAGACACCACCACTCACCTGTCCCAGAGCAGCTGGAATGGCCTTCCTGGGGAGAAATACTCAGAACTGGAATAACTGGACTGAGTCCTGCAATCCACCAGTGTCTGGAGCTGGCCTCCTCTCTTTGAGAAGATGGCTGGCAATTTCTCTGGAAGCTGACAATTGTTGTTGGCAGAGTGCCGTTTTTTTTTCCCCCCACCTGGCTAATCGAGTTGGCCCAGATCCTGATCAGTCTCTATGAATTTCTCTTGGATTGTGGAACGGAGGCCGCCAATATGTTGCAGGAAGTCTTGTGGGCACACCCGCCATGAAAAGTTAGAGAAGAAAATTGGGTAAGTCAAGTACTCCTCACTCTTTGTTCAGCTCGTGGGATCTGGATCATTGTTAAAGGATTTAGGACACACAGAAAATTGAGAGCAGACTTTATACTGGCACCGTTTTAGTTAATAAAACTCTTTGTGAAAGTTCCTCTCTTTGAGAACATGAGCTTGTGCTGGGTATCACTGCCATCTGTAGTATGAGGGTCACACTGGGACAATAAATTCTCTAGGACATAAGCCAAATAGTTTTTCCTAAGTTACGGGAGAAACAAAGGGGCCATGGTTACTGGGGTTCCATAGGAAAGAGGAGAAGCGCTCCAGGAGGAGATGGCCGGGCTACAGCTACAGGGAAATGGTGCTTCTTGGGCAACGTGGTGGTTAGCCTTAATGAGTTTTGGTGTTTTCCATGCAATGGACAGCCCATAGTAGAAAATCAAAAGGCGCTCCCCCTTTTCCCACAACTTGCAGCCTGATCTAACTAAACTCTGGGAGGGTGACAGAATCCTTCGAGACAGAGGAGGCAGAGCTCAGGGGTGTTCTGAGACAGAAGCAAGACTGAGTGTCGGCAAAGAGAAGAAGAATCATGCCCGCTCTGAGACGGCTCACAGTGGGTTCTAGACCTTGGATTTTCCATTCCATCTTAAAATGTCTGAGTCTCCTGGGAACTGCCCCCCCACCCCCTCCCCGTGAGTGAGCAGCATGAAACCAGGGCCAGTTTTCCCGTTGGTCCTCAGTTTGGGACCCAGACTGGAGCTAGGCCCCTCCCTGCCACTGTGTCACAGTAGACTGTGCTTTCAGTACGTGGTGATGTTCATGGCCCCAGGCTCGCAGGAAGCTGGCCTGCGTATGGATTTTAATTAAAGAGCTTCATCAGTGTTTTAGCGGTTCTCTGTAGTGAGAATTTTGGCTTCTTTAGAAACTCAGTTACTAAACCCAGACACTATTGCTCATGCCAAGGAACCAGACACCCCTAATCATTAGGAAGTATCTAAAGAGATCTACACTCCCCTTTCTCTCTAACCTTCCTTATCTCCTACCTAGTGTGGAGGGTTAGAATGGATGAGGGTAGAATAAGGGTTGGAAGGGAGGCAAAGGTACAAGAACATATACACACACACACACACACATATACATATATATATATACACACATATACATACATATATATGTGTATATATATCATATATATATATATATATATATATATATATATATATATATGCCAACTGTTCTCTAACTCAATTCTGCTCTCTCAGCTGCACAGATTCCTTCCCCATGGACCTAATCCTCCCAAAGCCATACATACCATACATACATACATATATAGCCCATGTGGCTAGACTCACCAGAACAGATAACATTAAACTGCATTAGTATAACGGACAGAGGATTGGTCATGCTGAGAGATTGTAGTCCCCTCAGCCTGAGCCTGCTCTTTAGCTTTCTCATTCTCCAAACTGTTTCCTGTTTCCTGGACATGTCTTTCCCACCTTTTAATGATGCCCTTGCCCCTTGAAGACTCTCATTCTACCTATATGCATAAAAAGCTAACTATTATTCATATTCATTGGCACATGTATATGTGCCTGTGTTCTGTCAAGATGAAGAGCATATTTCTGGCTTGAGTGACATTTAAACACAGTCAAGGTTTGGAGAGAAGGTAACGATGTCATTAGTAGACAGTGTTATGTGCTATTCTTTATGTAAGGGTAGACTGGAACTCATTTAGGGCACCGACACTATTATGCAGAACTTACTAAAGGAAAATATGAGATTTTCTTAATGTTTTAAACTTTTAAATCCTAAGTAATATTTTACAAATTCTCTTAATCCTTACAATGTCTTAATGTGATAGTATCTCCAATTTCTAGTTGAAGAACAAGATTAAGAAATGTTAAGCAGTGACTGGAGCAATGGTTAAGAACACTTTAACTTTTGCAGAGGACTTAGGTTCGATTCCCATCACCCATATGGTGGCTCACAACCACTCATAATGCCTGTTCCAAGGAATATGATTCCCTTCTCTGGCCTCTGGAGGCACCAAACACACATACACAATGTGTGTGTTTGTAGGCAAAACATTCATGCACATACGTAAATCTAAAAAGAGAGGAGACATTAAGTAGAATGCATATGGTCATGAGTGGACATACAGGTTTACAGCAGTGCACAGTTCATGCAGGGTAATTAAGGCCCAGGGAATAGATGGGATGGTCCCAAGGAATAAAAACAGAGAGTAAGCCCGGAAAAGTCTCAGTTTATCATTTGAGGAGTGGCTGGAGCAAGAGGAACCTGTACAGGAAAATCAGAGAAAAAGATGGAAAAAGTGGAAGCAGGAGGAAGTGAACATTTCAAGAAATAGTCTCGAGAAGCTGAGGAGCCCAGCTGTGATGTGTGTGAGTCAGACTGAGTGCTAAACCCTTCGTTAAAGTGTTCTCTCAACGATAAAATACAGTTTTGGTGCTATTGACAGGAGTCAACTTAGGGATGATGTAATATTAAAATATTAATGAAGTAATGGGGAAATTATATCAAATAGCTTAGAAGGATCTAGAATGCAAACAGTAAAGTGGAACTAAAACAAACGTTATTAATGGGACAATAAAGAGATAACTGAGAACGTCTATACATTAGAAAATAGTTGAATAGAATACATTATTTTTTAACAGGAAGAAGTGGAAATCTCTATTTTTTTCAAAAATCTGTGTGGCCATTTCCAATGCCATTTCTCTTCTCATTAAAATATCTTGAAAGACAAATAAAAATGGAGAAAAAAAAACCTCACCGCGATACTTTGAGAAAGAAAAAGTGCAGAAAATTCATTAACTGTGCTAACAAAAAGATCACACTTATGAGAAGGAAGAAGGACTGGATAGGGAGGCAGCCTATTAATATGGGGCACTTGGAGTTCCAGAAAGGCGAGGGGACTATGTTCTGCTGATATGATAGAATGGTGAGATCAGTCAATTTAAAAGACAAAAAGTTTATTTATCTCACAGTCTAGGGGCTCAAGATCATGTCAGCTGTGTAGATTGATTATGGTGAGGACCTCATATTGTAGTGTCTCCCGTGTTCTAATCTCTAGTGATGTGTGTGTCTCTGCATGCCTGAAACTCCAGAGCTGCACGGAGACAGGCAGATCTCAAGACAAGCAGCCTCGTCAAAGGGGCGAGCTTCCAGTGCAGTGAGAGGCTGTATCAGGGAAATAAATGGATAACTGTGGAGGGCGACACTTGATGTTCAGCTCTGGTTAGTGCACATGGGACTAGTGGCAGGTACAAGTGCACACTTAGGTATACACCACACATACCCACACACATACGCACACACAAATACACAAATATATACATATACACACATACACATGCAAGTACACACACATGAAGATACACACATGCTCACGTATTCACACATATACACACACATATGTACATTATATATATATATATATATACATATGCACACTCACACATATACACTCATACATACAAATACATACTCTCACACATATACACATACACTACTCATACATATAGACACATGCTCACTCACATAAACACTTATGTACACACATACACACCACACACACTCACACTTATACATACATACATACACAGACATGCACACTCACAGATGCACATACATGCAGATACACACATATACACACTCACATAGATACACACACATGCACACATATTTACACAGACACTCACACAGACACACATATATATACACTCACACATATACACTTATACACATTCACACACAAATACATACTCTCACACATATATACACACATAAACACTACTCATACATATACACACATGCTCACATACATAAATATACACCACACACACTCACACTTATACATACATACACACATACACAGACATGCACACACACACACAGTGTTAGGAATTATAAATCTTGGGTAAATATAAAATATATCCTTTTGTTCAATTTTTATTTTTAATACAATTAAGGGAAATATAAAGATGTATTGTGGGGTTTATAACATACATACATGTGAACTGGGCATGGTAGTATACACCTGTGCTTTCAGTGTTGGAGACTGAGGCAAGAAAATTGCTGTTTAAGACCAGCCTGGGCTGTATAGCGAGACCTTGTCTCAAAAGAAGAATGGGACCAACCATAAAGTATTATGACAATAAGCCAAAGCAGAGCCATGGGAAGTAGAAGCATATTGTAACCTTCCTATAAAGGTACTAAGTTACACAAACGGATATAGGAAATGAAGAAAAAGAGAACAAAGAGAAGACAGGAGAGATAGAAAACAAGTACCAAGCAGTAAATGATGTAAGAAACTCAATTTCAAAAAAATCAAAGGCTCTGGCTGAAGAGAGGGCCCAGAGATTATGAGCATGTGTGCTCACCCATGGGGAGTGGACTTCAGACCCTAACACCCACACTGAACACCCCACAAATACCTGTATTCCAGTTCCAAAGGTGCTGACATTTTCTGACCAGGCGCAAGCACACGTGTATGCATGCATGCCCATGAATAACATAAACTCTTTAAAAAGTTAGATTGTTAAATTCAGTAGAAGGAAGACTCAACTATGTTATCTATAAGGAAACTGCATTTATTTATTTGTCTTGGTGTTTTATTCTAACACAAGGTTTCATGTAGCCCAGGCTGGCCTAGAACTTAAGAGGTAGCAAAGGATGACTTTGAACTTCTGATCCTCCAGCTGTGGCCTCCACACCGCACGTGCAGTTACGCCAACATTTGAGCCACCACCCCAGACTTCTTTTTGGAGACAGGGTCTCACTATGGAGTCCAGTTGGCGTTGGACTTTCCATCCTACTGACTCTGCCTCCTCAGTGTGGGAGCACATATGTACCACCATGCTTGGATAGAAACTACTTTAAAATAAAGATATCTACGAGTTAAAACTAAAAGGCGAGAAAAAGCAGAGAGCAAAGAGAATTACTCACATCCAGGAGCTTGCCTAGTCCCCAAACCAGCAAATGGGGGACAACTCTATTTTGTGCATGAATTTGTGGTTCTTCTAGAAGTGATGTAACGTTAAATAAAAGAGTTTCATGGTTTCTATGGAGTCTCCTCCAAGAAGCTATTGTAGGAAGCCAAAGTCCTCTGTATTACAGAAGAGTTAGCCCTACCCTCGGGTGACAGCCCCCCCCTCAGGTGACAACCATATCCTCAGGCCACAGCCCCACCCTCAGGTGACAGCATTATCCAGTGCAGGTTGTCTCCCAGTGGCTCTGGTCCAGTTAACACTGCTTTCTCTGTATAATCGGCTTCCCTTCCAGCTGAAGCAGGCCCACATGGTGGGCTTTTCTACCCTTGAAGATCACAGCATCTGGCTGCCAAGGCAGGTGCCTCTTGGCTCAGGGATACGAGATACAAACAACCATAGCAAGCTCCTGCATCGCGGCTCCATGGCGGGTCCCTGGCAGCTGTGCCCTTTTAACTTGGAAGGTAGGATGGGGCGACTTCCAGCCAGTCACATGCTGTGGTTTCTGCCATCCTTCCCTTTCACCCTGAAGACGTTTATGCATCTGCAGGCAATTAGCAGGAGCATAGCCGTGGTCTAGTCCCTCTCCGTGTAGAGCATGTGCGCGCACACACACATGCACGAAACACTTAATTCTTAGGAATGTCGGACAAATTCCTTTTCAAAATGTAATTTATTCTTACCGAAGCATTCTATGTGTATAATTTTCAAAGTCAAATGATGCTCTGTGGCTTTCAGGGGAATAAGTAGTCCCTTAGCTTGGCTTTCCTGAGCCAGTTTCTGCTCTCTGCTTCTGCTGCTCAGGAGACAGGCTGCCTAAATGCTCATGTTTCTTAACAATTCTACACAGCCTGTTCATACTACTGTTGTAGTTTGAATGTAGACGGTTCTCTGCTGGCTCATGTGACTTTTCACTTGGTCCCTAACTGGTGGCTCCCCTCTTTGGCAGGATGTGGAAATTTTTTTTTTTTTTTTTTGAGACAGGGTTTCTCTGTGTAGCCTTGGCTGTCCTGGAACTCATTCTGTAGGCCAGGCTGGCCTCGAACTCAGAAATCCACCTGCCTCTGTCTCCCAAGTGCTGGGATTAAAGGTGTGTGCCACCACCGCCTGGCAGGATGTGGAACATTTAAGAGCAGGAGTCACACTGGAGGAAATAGGTCATGAAAGGCGAGGCTTGTGGTTTTAGAGCTGTATTTTGTTACTTTTTTAAAAAATTAATCATTTTGTTTACATTTCAAATGATACCCCCTTCTCAGTTACCCCTCCACAACACCCCCATCTCACCCTCCCTCTCTCCCCTGTCATTTGCCTCTATGAGGTGCTCCTCCACCCACTCACCCACTCCCACCTCAATGATCTAACAGCCCCTACACTGGGGCATCAAGCCTCTACAGGACCAAGGGCCTCCCCTCCCATTGATGTCTGACAAGGCCATCCTCTGCTAAGTATTTGGAGCCATGGCTCCCTCCATGCATAATCTTTGGTTGGTGATTTAGTCTCTGGGAGCTCTGGGTTGATATTGTTCTTCCTACGGAGTTGCAATCCCCTTCAGCTCCTTCAGTCCTTCCCCTAGCTCTTCCATTGGGGTGTCTGGGCTCAGTCTGATGGTTGGCTGTATCTGCATCTGTCTTAGTCAGGTGCCGGTAGAACCCCTCAGAGAACAGCCATACCAGGCTCCTCTCAGCAAGCACTTCTTGGCATTAGCAATAGTGTTGGGGATTGATGTCTGCAGATGGGATGGGTCCCTAGGTGAGGCGGTCTCTGGATGGCCTTTCTTTCAGTCTCTGTTGCATTTTTTGTCCCTGTCTTTCTTTTGGACAGGAACATTTCTGGGTTAACAATTTTGAGATGGGTTGGGTGGCCCCATCCCTCAACTGGGGGCTGTGCCTGTCCACTGGAGGTGGTCTCTATGGCTTCTCTCTCCCTTTTGTTGCGTATTTTTGCTTAAGTCATCCCCATTGGGTCCTGGGAGCCTTTCACTTTCCTGGTGTGTTACCTGTGACCAGCTGCCTTGGCTCCTTCCGCCAGGCATTTCCATCCTGCTGGACTGTGTTCTTCTTGCACTGTGGGCCAAAGCAAGCCCTTCCTGCCTTCTGTCGGGCATTATATTTCAGAGAAACCCTGTCTCGAAAAACCAAAAAAAAAAAAAAAAAAAAAAAAAAAAAAAAAAAAAAAAAAACAAAAAAAAAAACATCACTGACTTTCTGTTGCATATTATAAACTACCATATAGTCTCCATGTTATCAAGTGAGTAATAGCCCAGTTTGTTTGTTCATTAATATTTATATTGTCATTATGCTTAATGCAGATACTGTTTGCAGCTAAACATGTATTATTTTATTTTTCCTATTACACCATTTAAGTAATTGCCTAATTTTTATTTATTTAGTTTTATAGAAACTGTAGCACATTTAGCCTAGAGTGTTCTGAAAAAAATTCTACCATTCATCCTTTGATGTCACACACACACCAAGTCACCTGGAACTAAGAATTTAGTGGTTTTGCTTGGGAATCCCTATTCAGTCTCCAACTGGAATGTGAAATGTTAAGAAGCTCCCTTCCTGAGCATCATCTGGCATTCACCATCCCACTCCCAGCCGGGATTCCTTCTGCCTTCTGCAGAGGTAACAGAAGGCCAGTCCCCTGGCTGTGTGGGCTAACGGGGAACCTGGAGCACATTTATATCATCTCCCCATGTTAACCTCGTCCTTGCTCACATTCCTGCACAGTGTAGCCTGTCCTTTTCTCTCTCCCCGAAGCTGCCTGTGCACCAAATACAGAAATTCCCCAGGCTCAGGACAAGCACTCAGCTCCCTTTGCAGTTTCTTGTTCTTAGGTCACTGCTTTCTCAGCTCAGCTGTGTTGGCAACACACAGTCAGCTCCACACAGTCAGCTCCACACAGCCAACTCCACACAGTCAGCTCCACAGTCAATTCCACACAGATCCACACAGCCAACTCCACACAGTCAACTGCACAAAACCAACTCCACACAGCCAACTCCACACAGTCAACTGCACAAAACCAACTCCACACAGCCAACTCCACACAATCAACTCCACATGGTCAACTCCACACAGCCAACTCCACACAGTCAACTCCACACAGTCAACTCCACACACAACTCCACACAGCTACACACAGTCAACTCCGCACAGCCAACTCCACACAGTCAACTCCACACACAACTCCACACAGCTCCACACAGCCAACTCCACACAGTCAACTCCACACACAACTCCACACAGCTCCACACAGCCAACTCCACACAGTTAGCTCCACAGTCAACTCCACACAGCTCCACACAGCCAACTCCACACAGTCAACTCCACACAGTCAATTCCACACAGCCAACTCCGCACAGCCAACTCCACACACAACTCCACACACAACTCCACACGGCCAACTCCACACACAACTCCACACAGCTACACACAGTCAATTCCACACAGCCAACTCCACACAGTCAACTCCACACACAACTCCACACAGCTCCACACAGCCAACTCCACACAGTTAGCTCCACAGTCAACTCCACACAGGTCCACACAGCCAACTCCACACAGTCAATTCCACACAGCCAACTCCGCACAGCCAACTCCACACACAACTCCACACACAACTCCACACGGTCAACTCCACACAGCCAACTCCACACAGCCAACTCCACACAGTCAACTCCACACAAAACTCCACACAGTTCTACACAGCCAACTCCAGTCAGCTCCACAGTCAATTCCACACAGCCAACTCCACACAGTCACTGCACAAAGCCAACTCCACATGGTCAACTCCACACATTCAACTCCACACTGTCAATTCCACACGGTCAACTCCACATGGCCAACTCCACACAGTCAACTCCACATAGCCAACTCTACACATTCAATGGTTTTTCATTTTCCCAGACTTTCTGACGAGTCTAGTTTGGTATCTTTGCTTGGTTTCTGTCTTATTCTTTAGCAGACCTTTGTATTGGTTGTGTATAAGTCAGTCTGTCTTGTGTTCTTGTTTAAGTGAATGCTTCTTCCAATCAGTCCTTAACTGTGTGAGCAATGCAGTTGATCTGTTTGAACCAGAAGGTAGCAGGAAGTTCACCCTACAGCCTGGAGGAGGACAACTTGTGAGCCTGTCCTTCAGCTTCTTCTTTTTCAATAATTTATTTTTAGTTTATGTGCATTGGTGTATTATCCGCCTATGCATTTGTGTGAGAGTGTCGGATCCCCTGAAACTGGGGTTACAGACAGTGGTGAGCTGCCATGTGGGTGCTGGGAATTGAATCTGGGCCAGTGCTCTTAATCACTGAGCCATCTCTCTAGCTCTGTCAGCATTTTATACACACTTCTTGTACATTCATGCTTCTTGTTCTCCTCAGCAGCTCCTCCATATCTGTATGCTGTCTAGAAACAGCTCCCCAGTTCATACTTGCTTTAACACCATCTCCCTGAAACGGGAGCCTTAAGCCATGGCCTTGGCATGCGTGGCCAGTGTGGGACGTAGACGTTTGGAGTGGACTTCTCGGCTTCACCCAGCTTGGCTGCTAGGGAGATACAGGATGCTTCTGATCCGTATGCTAGAGGAGGAACAGGCCACCGTGGTCATCTGGCTTCCAGGTGGGTTTTCTGAGACATACCAGCTAGCCCATGAGCTGGCACAGATCCCGTATTTTATTATCCTGAAGAGTGCCTGTCTTCTTCTGCAAGAGGCTTGTATTACCAGCAACCTTTTCAATTATCTCAGCCTTGGTGGGTGTGGGTCCCAGGAAGACAATGGAGGAGAAGCGGCGGCGGTAGAGAGGGTGTGATCACAAAATTTAAAAATTGCAAGCAAACAAGCTTGGCTATATTGGTAAGTATTTTGTGTACACTCCCCCATTTCACAGAAATGTGTTTGTATTTTGACTGTTTTTTTACATTCATGTACAGGGGAACAGTGGTGGGCACGTGGAGGTCACAGGACCACTCACACGAATTGATTCTCTCCTCCTGCCATATGGTTCCTTTCGCCTTTTTCTTCTAAGTATCTGGGCAGGTCTCGTTAATTTGACAAACCCTTCATGTGCTATAATTTGCTAGAGTGTATCATGTTCTAGAAATCAAATTTTAAACAGTAAAATTGGGGGGGGGGCGCTTCAAAGACATAAATTTGATACCTTGGGTAAATTCTAAGAGTTGGTCAAATTTGGACTGAAACCATGAAAATAAAGTCGAGGTACCCTGGGAAAACCAGCTAATGACACCATCAAAGTTACAGGAGCAGACAGACACTTGAAGCTATCCAAAGTATCTCCAAAAGAGTGGATGGGGGCCACTTGTGTCGCTGTGCTTGGGCCAAGGTGCCCCACAAAGGAAGAAGGCCACGCTCCCCTCGGATAAGTGCCCGTAAGAACCTCCAAGTCGCTGGAAGGGCTGGGGCAGCCTGGAGGTCATAGGTTCATTCAGCATGTGAACGGAGCGGAGAACAGGCATGAATCTTAGGGAACTGTATCACTAAGTAAATCGACCTTTGGTCTTTAAGGGCCTGTTTTGGGCCTCCATCAGAGTGGGACCCAAGTCAGGAGGCATTAGGCGTTTCTCCGCTAGACTTTTTCTGGGTCTTACCAAGGACAGAAGGTTGTGCTCAGACTTTGAGAACCTACTTTAGAGACAGGAAGGCTCTGGGTATTCAGACACAGTCAAGGATTTCAGTCCACTCCACTCTTTGTAAAAGATGAAATATCTAACTTTGAAAATTGCTAGAGGTCAGACCCATGTATGAAAACCAAGGGAAAACAGCTCAAAGATCCAGGGTCAAAACTGCACAGAGTGAGAACTCAGATCCCAGGGGGACAAAACTTTCGAGGGGCTGGGGGGGGGGGGCTACAAGGTGCAGGAAGAGGCTCAGGTTTGTGCCCAGGCAGTCTGTGGGTGAAGAGGGTGCTTGTTCCTCTTAGGGGACAGAGACCAAGTAAAGGGGACAGGAGGTGGGGGCTCATTTTCCTTACCATCAGAGGGAAGGAAAAAGGGGAGACAAAGGGTTCCCAGATTGTATTCACATAGAGATGAGGGGGCTGGAGGGAGCCGGCACCAGCTGGACTCAATTTTCTATATAAAAATCAGGTGAGGTCATCCCATCAGTGGTGGGGGGAAGGTTGGGGGGCAAAACAGAATGGAAAACAGGGGAGAGCGGCTGTTTTTGAAGTTTTTAGCTTTAAATGTTCTGCACAGGGGTGGCCAGGATTAGGTAACTGAGGATTTGTTTTGTTTTCAGCAGAGACACCCACAAAGGGGAAAATTCAAGGTATTTGTTCCTTGTCATGGATTTAAGCATCATGATTTAATGTTTTTTTTTTTTTAATTGCTGCTGTATGTAGTAAGACAGTCTTTCAGAGCTAGAGATGGTGTGGAATTCCTTTTTGCATATTGAGAAATACTCAGTAGATTTACAGAGTTGCCCCTTGTGTGTCTCTTGAACCCAGGTGAAGTAGAATGTCAGCTGGAGCCAGAGCTCACGGTGGCCCCTTTAGTCTTCCTGGGGCCCTCCCAGGGGAAGCCTGTGCCCTGACTGCTAACAACTTCAACAGTTTTGCCTAAAATTTAATGAGCTTTAATATGTTCTCACTAGAAAAGCCTTGGATAAGGTCGTAGGCCACACATCTACCCCTCTAACGTAGAGAGACAGAGTTCATTGGGTTCCATTCCAGTAGCGGTGAGTGTACAGAGAGCTGAGTGAAGAGAATTTCACTTTCCAGGAGCCTGATTGGAAGGAGCTCATGGGCTGGATAGAAGAGAAAGCACTCTGTCCCTCCCCCCTTGTTTTCATGCCCCCTGACTCCTGCCCCACATACTTAAGCTGTGTTGGCCCTTGGAGCATAGAAGCAAGAAAGGACCAGACGTTAACATAAGGGTTGGGACAGTGCCAACTGATCCAACGTACGCTTACTAAGCCAATTTTCTCCAGCTCAGAACGTGCTAAGGAGAAGAATAAAGCCACAACTCATGACAATGACAGAAGGGCCACAGCATGGCACAAACACTCCAGTCTCCATGTGTAAGTGCTAACACCAAAGGAATAGTTCTGAACACCCTACTCAATGGCTGGACTCTGTGGGACTGGCCTCTTAGGATGTTGGTGTTCATCCATGAGCGGCTTCCACAGGTGAATGAGCCATATGGTTTATCTCTGCCTGTCTAGGCTCAAGCACATAGTAGGCAATAGACAAATGTGTGATTAGCACATTTGTCTCATGAGGATGAGACAAAGTAGAGGAGGAGTGATTCATTCATGGATCAATGAATGGACCCTGGCATATTTTATAGCAAAGGATTCTTAAGTTATCCAAGTCTTGTAAAGTGGATTAATCACATTTCACTGGGCGATACTTATATTAGTTAGTTTTCTTGTTGCTGGGGCAAAACACATGTCAAAAACAAGGCAGGCAGGCTTATTTGAGCCCATGGTTTAAGTGGAGACGTAATCTGTTATGGTGGGGAAGACATAGTAGAAGTTGATCCTCCTGATGCCTATGTAATCAGAGAGCTAGCTGCAGGAAGTAGAGTTGAATTACCAAACCTCAATTCCTGGCCCCCAGTGAACAACTCCCTACATCCAGAGTCTACTTTCGAACTGTGTTATAACCTTCCAAATTGGCACTGCCAACGGGAGACCATATGTTCACATATGTGAGCCTATGGAGGGCATTTCATATTCAAAACATGGCATTCTGTCTCTGGATCACATGGGCTCATGGCCATCTCCCAGTGCAAAATTCATCCATTCCAATGTCCAAAGTCTCCATAGTCTTCTGAGATTACAGGTAATGTCTCATCCTCATACAATAATTTAAAAACCAAGTTATGCATTCCAATAAACAATGGCACCTAGCAAATATTTCCATTTCAAAGAGGAGGAATGGAGTTATAGCAAGGAAAAAGTGAGACAAACCAAGACCCAAACTCATCAGATCCCATAGTTCCATGTCTGGCATTTGGAGCTCCTGAGGAATCATCTGGGCTCTAAAAGTCTTGGTTATTTCAGCCCCCCAGCTCCGCTATCTGTAGCCCATCTCTACTTCACACCTATAGCTTTCTTTACTGGATTTCCCAGAGTTCTGGTGTCTCCACTTTGCCAGCTTCATGCAGTACCTTCTTGGGGCCTCTTTGTAGGAAACCTGTCCCTGCTACACATTGCCTGGGTAGAGTGGCCTTCTGGAACTTTATGCCAATGTCTATGAACCCCTCACTCTTGCATCTTTTGAGTCTGAAAATATCAGTACCATGTAGACAATGCTGCCCAGCTCTATTGCTGGCTCTAGGTACAGCCTACCTAGGTACAGCCTACAGCTGTAGTGACCTTCGTGTGTTCTGTCAGCCAAGTTTGGGTAGATGCTCTCCTAGGTAGGCGCCTCCTTCAAAGTCATTCTTGGCTCAGCTCTCTTTCTTCCAAATTAATCACATTTTCACAGGGAGGCTCCTAACTAGGCTCCTGCCCTCGGGAACTGTAAGCCAGTTTTGTCCCAGTGCAGAGCACCAGGCTCCCTCTTTGATGGGGCTAATTTACAATTCCAGCTGTCTCACAGGGCCCACTCTGTCCACAATGTCAAACTTGCTTATGTCCCTCTCCACTCCAAACAGCTCACTGTCATACTTTTCTGTTCCACTTGCTCTTTCCATCCCCCCTCTTCCTTCTTGTGCTCTCTCTCTCTCTCTCTCTCTCTGTCTCTCTCTCTCTCTCTCTCTCTCTCTCTCTCTCTCTCCACCTCCCCACCTCCCAACCCTTCCCCCACCCCGTCCCTTCCTCTCTCTCTGTAGACCTGGGTAAGAGAAGTGAGTGGTAACCATGGCAAACCTTTAATGTATCCTGCTTTTAAATTTCCTCCACCAAACAAATGATTTGATTGATTTGAAAGAATTATGTTTTTTATTGGCTTTAAATTGTGTGTGTGCATGAGCGTGTGCATGCGCGTGCATGCGTGCGTGCGTGCGTGTGCATGTGTGTGTGTGTGTGTGTGTGTGTGTGTGTGTATGCCATGTATATGCATGCCCATGGAGGACAGAAGAAGGCATCAGGTCTCCTGGAGCTGGAGTTACAGGCATTTGTGAGCCACCTGACATGAGTGCTTGGAAGTGAACTAGAAAAGCAGCAAGTGCTCTTAACTGCTGAGCCATCTCTCCACCGAAGTCATTCAGATCTTTTTCCATGATGAAACACAAATGGCCTCTAATCCGGTCCACAGTGGAGTTCTTGTTCCTGTCTGAAACTTCCTGACCTGGGCATCTCCTGTCTTAGTTTCTCTAAGCATTCCTGTCTTTTGAGGTTCCAGGCAGCGTGATCCACCAGGCTCTGCCTGCAGCATCCTAGTGCGTTCCTAGCCCACAGTGTGGAACTCCTCCACATTCCTCCCACAAATCAGGTCCAAGGAACCCTGCAGTCAAATTTATCAAAGCAACAGCCAGTACCAGCTTCCTGTATTAGTTGCTTTTCCTGTTGGGACAAATTGCCTGACAGGAGCACTTAAGGAAGGTTTTCTTGTGGTTTTCAGTTTAAGAAGAAAAACAGTTCGTTTTGTAGAGAAAGGCATGGTGGTGAGACCTGCACGGCAGATCATGTTTCTTACACAGTCAGGTTGCAGAGAGTGGAGTGTAAGTGGGACTCTGCTATAAAAACCTCTCAGTCCTCCAGCGACTTCTTTCACTGAAGCTTCACTCCTGAAGGTTCTAGAACCTTCTAAAACAATGCTACCAGCTAGGAAACAGAGTATCCAAACACACAAGTTTCCTGGGACATTTCAAACACTCAAACCACAGGTGCTTCCTGTCTTTGAGTTTATCCCTGACTTGATCATATCTCTCCAAGAGTTGTCATGAGCATGCCCAGTGAGTCTGGAAGGTACTGTGCAGTCTGTGGATCTTTTCCCTTGCAATCCAGGGGCCCAATATATGAGGCCATGGAAGAACATGGCTGTACACCATGTTCAATATGGGTAGAAGCCTGAGTCGTTTTTTCTCCCCTCTTACAAGTCAATGAAGGCCAGAAGATGTCATAAACTACTCTGAAAAATACAACTTAAAGGAGAAAAGGTTGGTTTGCATTCACAGTTCATAGGGTGGGGGTTGGGGGGGAGTTATAGTGGCTGGTCATACCACATTACAGTCAGGAAATAGAGCTGTGAATGAATGCTACGCTCAGTTCAGTTTCTCCATTTCATATAGTCCTTGCCCAGGTGATGGTGCCCTCTCACAACCACCGTGGATCTTCACACATCAGTTAACGTAATCAAGATAATCCCCCATGGGCGTGCTCAGAGGCCCACCTTTCAGCTTATTCTAGATGCTGTTAAGTTGACAGCATTAGACATCACATGATACATTCTACTCTTAGAGCAAAATCTGCTAAATTCATGCTCAGAATCCTGTGCCCAATTGGGTCAAGATGGTAGCAAATAATATTAGCCTCTAAAGTTTACCAGCAGAGATGCTGGGCACACCATGACCCAGGGACAGATATACCCAGATCTAGCTGTTTCCTAGTTAGCCTCTTCACCAGAACACAGGAGCTCTTGGCCATGCGTGTTTACCAGCGGTCCAGCGAGCATGCGTCGGATGAGCTGTAGCTGGACCACTGTGAGAAACTTGTAGAGAAACTGTCATTTACCACCCTCTGTGACGTGTGGATGGTGACCAGCTGCCGCCGCCGGGGAGCTGTAGAACCTCAGGCCTGACACAGACCCAGGGAATCACAACCGCATCCTTACTAGTCCCCAGGCAGTTCATTGGTCGGGCAAATCCGGAGAAGCAAGCTCTGCCTTAGGCCTCTGCAGGACTCACCCATTCAGAAGAGAGCCTTGGAATCTGCTGTTTAAGGTCCTCTGCTGCCCCCTATGGGCAGACTTCTACAGCAAGGGACAGACGTCAATCTAGGGAATGACATTCTATACATGCCCCCACCCCCACCCCCTTGACTAAAGGCACAAGGGTTTTGAAATCTCGGGTGCTAAGCCTGTTTTCTTCATCTGGAAACACAACTCCTGCAATTAAAAGGGTCTGGTACTTGTTGTCTGGTCTATAGCTCACTCAGAATTGCTATATTAAATACATTCAGCTAGTCTGTTTTATACATGGAATCTGGCGGGTACTCCTGGAGCACAATTCCAGTTCAATGCCGGGGTACAGAGGGGGGAAAGAGGAAAGAACCTACCCAGCCAAGGAGGGCACAGACCAGACACAACCACCACTACGAATAGTAAGGATGGTGAATGTGTCTCGTACATTCAGTGAAGCTTTCCTGGGTCCTGCAACAGCTATAGGGTCTCTGCTATCAATCCCATAGTTCCCACAAGGATCCATTAAGGTTCCTATAAGATCAGGCGCGCATTCCAGTGGGAGTTTCCTGGACCGGAAACACTTGATGTGAATGCCCTGCCCGAGGGTGTCTATGGGAACTTCACCCTCAGCCAACAGGGCAGGATTAGATGAATCTCTAGCTGCAAAACCAACTCCTGTTATCCCATGGGGGTCAGTACTCATGGAGCCACTGCTCTCTTCACCTTGAATACACAACATGATGGTGGCATTTAATGCTGCTGGACCTTCTGCTCCACCTAATTTTCCACCTAATCATTACCCCAACTTATTAAATCTAATCTATTACTTCTGGTCCTCCCCTCCCTGTTGTTTATTGAATCATTAAGTGAGCACCTACAATTACTGAGCAGCTCGGAGACTTCCGCACTCTCTTTTTTAAAAAGATCTATTTATTTATTTTATTTATATGAGTACACTGAAGAGGGCATCGGATCCCGTTAGAGATGGTTGTGAGCCATCATGTGTTTGCTGGGAATTGAAGTCAGGACCTCTGTAAGAGCAGTCAGTGCTCTTAACCTCTGAGCCATGTCTCTACCCAGACTACAGCACTCTTTAGTATCAGGAATACTGTGTTGTGGATAGCCCTGGTCTTGTATTTTGATGCTAGTTCTCCTTTCCTGGAAAGCACTGGGGGTGAGGAGTGAAACAAGAATACAGGTGCCCTGTGAACCTTCTCCCCACCTTAACTTTTCAAATAAAGGCTAAGGCCGATGAAGGTGAAGCTGAGAAGTTTTGGGGAGAAGGGGAGAGAAGAGATTGGGGAGGAGGACAACAGAGGAGGATAAGGTGGAAGGAAGATGGAGCTGAAGCACGTGGCTTGGAGAAATTGCAGGTCATATGGGATCTAATAGATGGGAACAGAGTAGTGTAGCGGTAGATCTGCCCAATCTAGGGGAGTAGCTTGTATACCAGTTAACTGAGTTGTGAATTCATTGATTGGGTAAAGTGGGTTAAAAATTTACCACAACGATACTGTAGTGAATAAAGCAAGCTGACCCCTTGACCTTTGAGAGCTGAACTGTCCAGCAGCAGCTACTGGCCATGTGTAGCTGATAACATGTAATTGATTGAAATTAATGTTAAAGTTAAAAATTTCGAGTCTCAGTTACCTGGTCTCTTATGTGACTAGTAGCCATGGTTAACTAGTAGCTAGCAGAGCCAGCCAGCCAGCCAGCATTACCAGCTTTGCAGGAAGTTCCTCGGGACAGTACAACCCAGAAACATTTATTCATTCTAGTGGGTGAGAGACAGATGACATAAATGTATATTATGACAAAGGAACATCAAAGCCAAACATCAAAAAGCAACTCAATTAAAAAAATGGACCATGGGGGCTGGAGAGATGACTCAGAGATTAAGAGCACTCACTGCCTGTTCTTCCAGAGGTCTGAACTCAATTCCCAGCAACCACATGGTGGCTCACAACCACTTGTAATGGGATCCAATGACCTCTTCTGGTGTGCATGGAGACAGAGTACTTAAATACATAAAATAAGTAACTCTTTTTAAGAAAGATTTATTTATTTATTACATATAAGTACACTGTAGCTGTCTTCAGACACCCCAGAAGAGGGCGTCAGATCTCATTACAGATGGTTGTGAGCCACCATGTGGTTGCTGGGATTTGAACTCAGGACCTTCAGAAGAGCAGTAAGTGCTCTTAACCACTGAGCCATCTCTCCAGCCCCAATAAATAACTCTTTAAAAACTTTTTGAAAAAAATAAAGGGACCATGGACCGGTCGGAAAGTTCTCTGGAAATACCTTTAGAAAGTGTTCAATCTCCTTAGTTAGCAGGGAAACGCAGGTGGAAACTTCAAATCCCATCTCATGTCTAAGCCTCACTGCAGTCAGAATGGTCACCAACAGCAATACAAATGATGTCAGATGCTGGCAATGTGGGTATGTGCAATGGGGAGCTGCTCTGTATTGTTAATAGGAGTGTAAACTAGTGTAGCCACGTTGGAATCAATCTACATGTTTCTCAAACACCTCCCTGCTGGCTGGTTTTGTAGTGCTGGGAGATGCTGGAGACACACTGGATCAATGGCGTCAGCCAGTGTTGGACCCTGCATGCTAGCTGCAACAACCACCTGCCAGGTAAGACATGCCTGGGCACTGGTGCCACAGTGGCAAGACTGTTATGAAGATAACCAACCACTTCTAGCTATCCTATTTCTGGGCATGTCCCCAAAGACCTTAGCATTGTACTACAGAGACGCTTGCACATCCACCAGCTTACCGCTGCTCTGTTCACAGTGGCTAGGAAATGGAATCAGCCCACAGGTGTGCCTGTTGGAAGAATGGGTAAGGGAGTCCGTAGATGCAGCGGAATTTTATTCAGCTACAAGGAGAAGTGAAATCATGAAATTTGAAGATAAGCAGAACAAGCTGGAAAAATTATATGGAGTGAGATAACTCAGACCAGGAAGGCAAATGCATTATGTTTGACATCAATGCCATTCAAGTGAGCTACTGTGTCAAACTAAGGGGCTTGCATGCTTTTAAAGACTGAATTACCACAGCTACTCCCCACCCCACCCCATAGTTGAGATCAGGAGTTCAGGGTCATCCTCTATTACATAGCATGTATGAAGGCTACACGAGGCCCTTTCTTAAACAAACAGCACCTCCAAATACCTTGGAACTATGAACGACTTTAAATGCTTGGGGTTCCTACTTGCCTTTGTCGCTTCCCGGAACTACCACCAGATGGCAGCATCAGCCTATGAACCATCAGCAGGGACAGGTTCCTCACCACAAACTGTATGCAGTATCTGTTAGAAATGAAAAATAAACCAACCTGGGGGGAGTACAGAAAAGTAGAATAGCAGCTGTAATGGCCAGAGGGCAATTATAATTACAATAGGACCCAGACTTGGAAGTGAATGCTTCACTACTTCACACACAAAGTCCTGTGTTCTAGATGGCTACACTAACTGGTCAGTGTGTTTGCCTTTACTGCTAGCTGAACTAAAACCTTTCAGGTGTTTCTCCACCCTTTAAAGTGAAAAGTCTTTCTTTTCACTGAATGACCACTGGTTTTTCTCCTCAGCTTCATGTAAACCAATAAGGGAAGGCAACCTATACATTTGTTCCTAGTTGTGATCTTGCAAGTTCAAGGCAAGTTACCATGTCTGACATCTGGGATTCATCATGTCCTGTTACCTCACTGAGGGCCACACATCTTCTCCAGATGTGTACAAAGGGGGCAGGTGGTATATGAAGGTTCAAGGAATGCAAAGGCCATACTCTCAGAGCTAGCTTGACGTTAGCTATGTGAAGACATTGGTCCCAGGAGGAGAAATTTCTAGGCCTGCTTTAGCTAAACAATTGACCTGTGGTGGCTCAAAGTCCTGGGGTATCTCCTGAGAAAAAGAGACAAAGCTAGGAATTGAGAGGCCATAGTTAACATGGCAGAGCTAATTTAAGACCTCAGTATTGGAACTCAGCTTTCCACTGTGTTCAAGAGCAGAAATCTAGAACTTGTATCAGGCCAGAGGCTGACCAGCTTTTTAATGATTTGGAATTTAGTTCAAGGCAAATGGAAGACACAGGACTCTGTGTAGTCCTGTTTATCCTGGGATTCATTATGTAGAGCAGGCTGGTCTCAAATTTACCGTGATCCTCCTGTCTCTGCCTCCCAAGTGCTGTAACTCATTTTTCTTTATCCTTGCTCTCTTATTTACCATTTTTCCTTCTTTAAATGAGCATGTAACACCAGAGTGATTAAAACTACAACATATATTCACATACACACACACACACACACACACACACATACATATATCACGTAAGTACGTATGTATATATATCATATATATGTATATATATCATGAATTACACTTAGGATTGTTAAAATACTTTGATATGCTAATTTACACCTCAGAGTTCAGCCTAAGGAACTGTATACCTGGTATATAAAAGTATTATTAAAAATATGTTTAAAAGACAGACAAGTATTGCTTAAGTTATGGGTATTTTGGAGTAGGCTCTTTAGCTGTGTATTAATAGAGAATGACTGAATGTAATTTGTTGTGTACATATAATTGTTTTGTTAGGTTGTCATAAAAATAATGTGGATCTTCCAGACATAGAAAATGGGCATTGACTAGAAGAAGAAAAAAAAGAGGAGAAGAGGAAGAAGAGGAGGAAGAGAAGGAAGAGGAAGAGGAGGAAGAAGAGGAAGAGGAGGAGGAGGGGGAAAAGTAGAAGGAGGAGGAGGAGGAGGAGGAGGAGGAGGAAGAGAGGAGAAGAAGAAGAAGAAGAAGAAGAAGAAGAAGAAGAAGAAGAAGAAGAAGAAGAAGAAGAAGAAGAAGAGGAAGAGGAAGAAAGTGTGCCACTTTATGGTGGTTATAGTTGTTTGAATCTTGCATAGCAGAGGCTATATAAGAAAAAAATCCCAAAAAATGTAAATATGATTCCAAACATAGTTTCCAATTGTAATGTTTTTTTTTTTCTTTTAAAGAGTTGACATATGCCCCCTCAGCATTCTGTTTCCCTGGCCATGGCTCTGCCTGCATCTTTGGAGGCCTGCTGCTGCCAGGGCCGACCAGGGAGTTCCCCAAGCCCCAAACTCCTACCTGCTGGATCTCTGGCAAGTCCAGCAGCTGTGAGGTCTTCCCTGACCCCTTTGTGCTCCATCTTCTGATTCCATACCTCTAACCACAACCCCAGACACCCACAGCCATTCGTGACCGGAGGTAAGGCAGTGGTCACTCCAATACCCTGTCTATTGGTTTCTCTGGGCAAACCAAGCAGCGACAACCTCTGCCCTGCCTCTGCTGTACTCCATTGCTGGGGCCACAACTCTACCTGCATCCCTGGAAGCCTGCTACCACCAGGGACAACAAGCTCTACCTGTGATCCCAGAGTCCTGCTGACATCAGGGACTACTAGCTCTACCAGCTCCAGAGGCCTACTTGTATCAGGAACTACCAGGCTAGTGTAAGAACATGAACAACAAAAGCCAGGACAATATGGCACCACCAGAACCCAGCTACCCTACTACAGCAAGCCCTGGAAATCCTAACACATCTGAATCACAAGAAAATGACCTTAAATCTAATCCTATGAAAATGATAGAGGCCTTTAAGGAGAAAAAATAATAAATCCCTTAAGGAAATACAGGAAAATACAACCAAACAGGTGAAAGAAAGAAATAAAATTGTTTAAGATGTGAAAATGAAAGTAGAAACAATAAAAAAAACCATAAATTGAGGGAATCCTGGAGACAGAAAACCTAGGGGAGAAAACAAGAACTACAGAAACAAGAATCACCAACGGAATGCAAGAGATGGAAGAGATAATCTCAGGAATAGAAGATATCATAGAAGAAATTGCTACATCAGCCAAAGAAAATGCTAAAGCTAAAAAGTTTCTAACACAAAATACCCTGGAAATTGGGGACACTATGGCAAAACCAACCTAAGAATAATAGAAATAAAAGGGTAAGACTCCCAACTCAAAGGCACGGAAAATATCTTCAACAAAACCATAGAAGAAAATTTCTCAACCTAAAGAAAGAGATGGCTATAACCATGCAAGAAACATACAGAACACCAAACAGATTAAACCAGAGAAGAACATTCTCATGCCACATAACAATCAAAACACTAAATGTACAGAACAAAGAAAGAATATTAAAAGCCACAAGGGATAAAGGCTAAGTAACATATAGAGGCAGAGCTATTAGAATTACACCAGACTTCTCAACAGACTTTAAAAGCCAGAAGGTCCTGGGCATATGTCTTATAGTCTCTAAGATTACAGATCCCAGCCCACACTTCTATACCCAGCAAAACTTTCTATCATCATAGATGCAGAAAACAAGATATTCCATGACAAAACCAAATTTAAACAACATCGCTCCACTAATCCATCCCTACAGAGGATAATAGAAGAAAAACTACAAGGAGAGTAATTACAGCCAAGAAAACACAAGAAATAGATAATTACAGACCAGGAAATCAAAAAGAAGAGAAACACACACACACACACACACACACACACACACACGTGCGCGCGCGCACACACACACACACACACACACACAGTACCACCACCAATATCACAATAATAGGAACTATCATTGGTCATTAATATCTCCCTATATCAATAGACTCAATTCCCCCAATAAAAAAATATAGGCTAATAGAATGAATGGTAAACAGGACCCATCATTCTGCTGCATTCAAGAAACACATCTCAGCAATAAAGATATACATTATCTCAGTGAAAAGGCTTGGAAAAAGGTTCTTCAAACAAATGAACCCAAGAAACAAGCTGGAGTAGTCATTCTAATATCCAGTAAAATAGACTTTCAACCAAAAGTAATCAAGAGATATGGAAGGGTACTTCACACCTATCAAAGGAAAATCCCACTAAGATAACATCTCAATTCTGAACAGCTATACCCCAAATATAAAGGGACTCACATTCATAACAGAAACATGGCTAGAGCATCAAACCCTACACATTAATAGTGGGAGAGTTCAACACCCCACACCCACCAATTGACAGGTCATTGAGACAGGACTAAACAGAGAAAAAAAGGAAACCAACAGAGGTTATGAATCAAATGGATCTAACAGGTATCTACAGAACATTTCACCCAAACACAAAAGAGAATATGTTCTCAGCACCTCATGGAACCTTCTCTAAAATTGACCATACACCTGTGTCCACTTTAATGAAACGTTCCTTCATGTGTTTGCCCCAGCAAAACACCATGCAATGGACTTTTCCACTTCAAGTTAGTTCTGTCCTCCCACCATATGCGATCTTTGGGTTGCACTCGGACCCTCATGCTTGGCAGCAAGCACCTTGCCCACTAGGCCATCTTTCTGGCCAGCACATCTGAATTTTCTTTAAATATTTAAGAATGGAAAATATACACTTATTGAAACATTTTAGATTTGAAGCAACTTAACAATTCTTTTATCTCATTTTTAATAATTGTCTCCTTTTCATCTTTGTCTCTCAGCCTTAAAAACAATTCCCTCAACTCCAGTCTTTCTTTGCTGTGTCAGACTCAAGAAGCTGGGTTACTTCTGTGCTCTCTCTAGGCTGGGGTCTGGAAGAGGAGATGGTAGGGTGGCTCCGGCCCAGATGCTGGAGCCTAAGTGTCACATCATGTAACATATCCCTCCTATAAAAAATACTTTTAAAAAGTATCCTGACTATTTTGTATCAACTTGACACAAGTTGGTGTCACCTGAAAGGACAGAACCCGATTAAGAAAATGTTCCTATAAGAGCCAGCTGTAGGGCATTTTCTTAATTAGTAATTAGTAATTGATGTGGAAGGGCCTGGTGCATTGTGGGTGGTGTGATGGTGGACCTGGGTTCTACAAATAAGTAGGCTGAGCAAGCCATGAGGAGCAAGGTTGTAAGCAGCACCCTTCCATGGCCTCTGCATCAGTTCCTCCAGGTTCCAGTTCTGTTTGAGTTCCTGTCCTGACTTTCTTCAAGGTGAACATGGAGAAGTGTAAGCTGAATAAACTGTTTCTTCTCCAAGTTGCTTTGGTCATGGTTTTCATCATTGCAATAGAAACTCTAAGGCAAAGATTTAACTTTTTAAATTTATGTGTGTATATATATTCTCACATGTAGACAGGTACCCAAGGAAGCCAGAGGAGGGCATCAGATACTCTGGAACTGAATAAGTGGTGTGAGCTGCCCACCGTGGATGTTGGGAATCAAACGTTGGTCCTCTGTGAGACAACAAATTGTCTCAACCATCTCTAAAATATTTAATTATTGATTATAATACACATGAACTCAAATGTTCTATTGGTCTTTGTTTTCCATTCTTTGGATAACAGTTGGAGAGATCATTTCCAAAAGTAAAGGAGGAAGAAAAGGTATGTAAACCCGATTGATAACAGTGACAGAGCAACAGACTAGAGTAACTGCAGTGACAGGAGAGTGGACTAGAGGTCGAGGGAAGGAGGGAGGGAAAGAGGGATGTATTTTGGAGAGAAGTGGATAGTTTTCTTGAGTTAGGTGTCTGACTCCTGGGTGTGGGGTGAGCTGCTGTGTGGCTTCTTTGATCCCTATCTCCTCCCAAGTATAGTTGCTTAGGCTTGACCACTTTCTCCATGCTCAGAGGCTCCGAGACATTTAGAGGACACAGGACCATTGCTTCAGCATATCTCCCACCCGAGGGCTCACTGACAGAGTGCCTCACGTAGGCAAGTATAGAGTGGGCTGGAGAGAATGTCCACAGGCAGCTGGTCCTGCCTCCACTACCTTGGGCCTGAGAGCAGAGCTTGTTGGTGGCAATGTAGCTCTGCAGCACACATCCATCTAGCATTACCTTCAGAAAGGAAGGAAGGGTATTTTGGCTCAAAGAGGACAGTCTGTCATGGCAGGGAGGCATGGCAGCAGGAACGTGAAGTGGCTGCTCATGTTACCTTTGCAGTCAGGAAGCCGAGAGCAATGACTGCTGGTGCTCAGCTCGCAGTCAGGAAGCCGAGAGTAATGACTGCTGGTGCTCAGCTCGCAGTCAGGAAAGCAGAGAGCAATGACTGCTGGTGCTCAGCTCGCTTCCCCAGTCAATCCAGGACACTAAATCATGGGATGCTCTGACCACATTTAGAGTGGATCTTCACACCTCTGCCCAATCTAGACACCTCTTCACAGACTTGTTAAAAGGTGTGTTTCCTGGGTGCCTCAGTCCTGTCAAGGTGATAAATGGAGTTAGCCATCACAGCCATTTCATTGAATCTGAGAAGAGGGCACACACATTGCACCCCAAACATGAAGAACTCGAGGCACTGGAGCCAGAGGTGTGGATGAGAACTATCTCTGTCTGTTTAACTTGGGGCCTTTTTCTTCCTTCTAGTCATTTGGCTTCAGATCTGAAGTGCTGTATTTTCCTGAACTACCTTATATTTATTTCTCTTTCATTTCTATCTTGCTGTCTTGGCCACTTAGAGTTTATCTTGGCCCCTTTCTCCATTTTGACTCCATTTTAATATTACTTTATTGATATTACTTTTACATTTCTTAATTGCAAAACTCATTTTAACCTATATTATTTTATGTTTTTTAGTTATTAGGGGTGTATGGTGAATGTTTGTAATTGTTTTATATTTACACTTTTGTGCTGATGTCGTTACTATGGTTTGTTTTCTTTCTCCCGAGTCTTATTGGGGATTGAATTCTCAAGAAAAGGCTTCTCAGTACAAACAACTCTCATCAGAGTTGAAGAGGAGCTAGTGAGGTGGCTCAATGGTTAAGAGATTGACTGTTCTTCCAGAGGACCTGGGTTCTATTCCCAGAATCTACACGATGGCTCACAACTGCTTGCAATTACAGTCCCATAATATTTGATTCCATGGGCACTGCAAACAAGTGGTGCATAGACATGCATGCAGGAAAAACACCCACACGCATACAATAAAAATAAAGTAGAAAGTTTAAAATGAAGTAGAAGAGCAATTTGTATACCTCAAAAGCCTTATGAACTACAATCTAGAAGTTCAGTATGTAAAATTATGTAATATGAAAGAATATTTACAGTTGCAAAATAGTTACTAACAAAAGCAGACCCAGGGGATTAGGAAGATGGTTCATTTGGCAAAGTGTCTGCAGCAAAATCACAAGGGCCTGAGTTTGGATCCTCAATACCTGCTCTAGAAAAAAAGGTCAGGTACACTTTCATGTGTCTGTAACACTAGATATGAGAGTGGATGTGGAGCCAGCTGGATTTCCAGAGCTTGTTGGTCAGCTATTGTAGCCAATCAATGAGTTCTAGTTTCAATAAAAGGCCCTTTCTTAAAAAGATAAGGTGGAGAGTAGGAGAAGCCATTCATCATCTCCCTCTATCCTCTCTATGTGGACACACACATACTTGTGTGCACCTACAAACACATATGTGTGCCCATATGCACATGCATGCATGTGTGGGGCAAATGGATCAGAAAAACAATTGCCATCTCTGGAAATCCTAATGTCCATGGAGCCTGGAATGATGCATTTCAATTCATGAAAGAAAATAACTGCTATGTAATTAAAGGGCTTACAGGACAGACATGAAGACCTCAGTGTGGACCGCCACCACTTATATGAGGAGCTGGGTACAGCAGTGGTGCCTGTGATCTCAGTGTTAGGAAGGGACAGTGTTTGTAGAGAAGGGCCTCTGAGGCTTTGAGGCTAACTCCTATAGCCAATCTGTGAGCTCAGCTCAGCTTCAGTGGGACATCTCTTAAAAAGTAAGGTAGACAGGCTGTAGAGATGGCATGGAGGTTAAGAACACTTGTTGCTCTCACAGAACACCTGGGTTTGATTCCCAGCACCCACATGGTGGCTCACAACTGTCTATAACTCCAGTCCCTAGGGGTCCAAAGCTCTCTTCATGGGTACCAGGAATGCACATGGTACACATAAATACATGCAGGCAAAATACTCAAATAATACAATAATAAAATACATAAAAAGTAAGGAAGAGATCAATAGATACTTGAATTTGACTTTAGACTTCTACAGGCATATGCATGAACATGTATACATGCACACATACCCTCTACACATGCATGCATACAAATTGTAAATTGAATCCCCCAGCATATTAAAAAGATTCTATGCTATGATTCATTCTATGTATGTAAAGGTGATTTCAAATACACAAAGATAATATACAGCATATAAATATAACCAAGGACAAAATTGTGTTATCATCTCTATAGATACAGATGAGCCTTTGAGAAATGTCAACAACTCTTCATAATAAAAACTGTAAAGAGCTTGGCAGTGGTAGTGCATGCCTTTGATCCCAGTATTCAAGAGGCAGAGGCAGGCAGATCTCTGAGTTCAAAGCCAGCCTGGTCTACAGAGCAAGTTCCAGGACAGCCAGGGCTGCACTGAGAAACCATGCCTTGAAAAAATGGAAACCAAAACCAAAACCAAACCAAAGCAAACAAAACAAAACCAGAAGAAACTAGGAATAGAAGGAACATCCATCACTATGGTAGATACAAGCTCTCTATGACCAACCTATAGCAAATGCTATATTAAATGATGAAAAATGAGGAGCTCAGAAATTTAATATTGGAATCAACTCTCTTTACTCTTAGTCAATATAACACTCAACTTCTTAGGCAGAGCATGACAGCAAAAGAAACCAAATCTAGCAAAGGAAGAAGTCAAACAATTCTTGTTTGCGGATGGTGTAATCCTGGGCCTAAAATCCCTGAGAGACACCACAGACAATCTTAGACCTAACAAAACTCTCTCAGCAAAGTAGCAGAATTAAAAATAAGTATAACAAGTTAACAGCCTTTTCTTTACACCATTAATGAGCTCAGGGTGAAGTTGGGAAACAATTCCTTCTCCATAGCTCCCCAAATAGTAGGAAGAAAAATAATCAAGAAGGTAAAGGACCTCTATAATGGCAATTATAAGACACCAAATACATTGAAGAACAATTATGAGATTGCAAAGAACCCCCTTGTTCAAGGGCCAAACACAATAGTTAAAATGGATACCCACAAGTTCCAGGTCATTCTCAGTAAAATTCCAATATTCTTCCCAGGACTGGGGTGAGGGGAAACCTAAAATTCATGCAGAAGCACAGAAGACCCCAAATAGCTAAAGCAAACCTGAATAAGGAGCAATGCTGAAGGTGTCATGATGACTGGTTTCAAGTTATAATACAGAGCCATAGTAATCAAAACAGCATGGCATTGAACAGATGCAGAGACCAGTGGACTAGAGCATACAACACAAATAAACCCACAGCGACTCATCCATTTAATTCTCTACAAAGGTAACAAAAATATATGCTGGAGAAAAGACAGTATCCTTAAAAACTGGTGCTGTTAAAACTGTATGTTACTGGACTGTCATAACTCTGCTAGCAGCCCAATAGTGGCACAGAGACAATTATTATTTATTACAGCTCAGACCTTAGCTTAGGCTATTTCACAACTAACCTGTATAATTTAATGAACCCATTTATTCTAATCTAAGTTCTGCCACATGGCCCATTAGTTACCTCTTTCAGTCCCAGCACCGTGTCTAGCTGGTGAATCTCAACTCTCGGACCCTTTTCTGCCTGGAAGTTCACCTGTCCTCTCCTGCTTTGCTATAGGCTGTTCAGCTCTTTATAAACCAATCAGAAGGTGATGGAGAGGGTGTTTATAAATCACAGAAACAAGTGATGCTTCATAAAAATAACAATACCAAAGTCCAGCCTTTACTCAATTCTCTGTCAGTACAGAAGTCAGTATTTGAATAATACAAAGACAACCTTTACTCAGTACAAAAGATTATCCCAACATCTCCTTCTTTTAGTTCAATAAAAGGCTCATTCTCTAACATCAATTAACTATACACAATAAGAATTAGGAGAACTATCAAGGAAAGGAATACATTCACAACATCTCCATGTGTATTTTGCAACCTTGGAGAAACTATCTTGGTGAGTTTGAAGTTCTGTACCTGTATCACTTTCTATCATAACTTGCATTTATCAACCTAAAAACATCTTTTTAGAACTTAACACATTTTCTTAAATCATAAACAATCTAAACTTAATGTGAGACTATAACTATCTAGTCTTCAACTCCGAAAGAGACCTCAGAAGGATAAATATTACATGAGTAAACAGGAAGTGCTGAGAAAGCAGCTTCTAAAACTATAGAAATAACAGCGACTACTGGCTGCCTGGAGGGTTACCCGAGATTCCTCTGCAATGTTGGAGCATCTATCTTTGGCCTACAGGCCCAAAATATCTGACAGACTTATTATGAAGAAGGAATTCTGAAGGACTGGCCTATCTTGTGTTGGCAAAGTTCAACAGTCAAATTTCTATGTGTCCTGCTTGTCCACAGTTTGGACAGCATGCTCTCAGCAGTTGACTGTCCTGTGGCTACCTTTGCCACAATTAAAACAAACTCATTATCAATGTTCTTCAGTGTATATCATCTTTTTAGAAGTAGAATGGGGTGGTGCCAGGGGCTGAATGTCTCACAGTCATGAAAAGCCTTATACTATTAAAACTATTTAATGCCATATTCTGTATATCTTTGAAGTGTTTGAAGACCATCTATTTATCTAAAGTGTTTCTGAATAGGTAAATGTTGCTTGTTTCTAGCTATCTACTATCTGCTTAACCTTGAAAACATCTACAAGAAATTAGGATCATGACCACAACTTTGACTGACTACTAAAGTGCATTTCTTTTTCTTTTTTCTTTCTTTCTCTCTCTCTCTCTTTCTCTCTTTCTTTCTTTCTTTCTTTTTATTTTTACATTTTTTATTGATTTAAGTTTTATTGCATTATGATGAGAAAAGATACATGATTTCAATTTATCTGAATTTGTTAACATTTAAAAACATATTTTTAAGTAAATAGAATTACATCACATTCTTCTTTTCCTTTTGTACCTCAACTCCTCCCAGAGACCCCCCCTTCAAAACTTGCAATACCTTTCATTTTTTAAATTTTGTCATATTCTTTAAAATTTGTAAAATACTGTAACAATAAAAATGAGTATTATAAAAGTTGTTTGATATAAAACAATTGAACAGTTTTATGTAGATGCTTGTCTGCAGCAATATTGAAAATACATACGTTTTTCTCAGTATAAATTTTAAATAACTCCAAACATATTAACTATATCTTTTAAAATAATACATCACTACTAGTATTTTTTAAATGAACACAGTCTTTTTGTTTGTTTGTTTGTTTTGTATTTAGAAGAGCTTAAAATCTTAGCTCTTACTGTGGTACAAGCCCCAAATAAGAACAATTTTTAGACACTGGACTTCGTTGTAGTAAGGCTGTATTTAAATGACCCTCACATCACCAAATGATTTTACCTCCATCGTAGCTAAGTTGAGAGTTGACAGTTCTGTCCTTGGAATGAATTGTAGGCATGATTTTTGGATACAGACTTCCTGCTATGGTCAAAGTTATTTGACTTGAGTGAGTGACTTCATTCTCAGCCCACAGAGAACAGGTTATATTCATTTAAGAAACTGTGTGTGTGTTAAGATGGTCTATCCATGAAATCATTCACCAACTGTTTCAATGGACAATGGTTCTGCTTGGAGGGTGGTACAGACATTTGATGAGGGTAAGAATCTGGTTCATTGGCTATGGTGATTTTGAAAAGCACTCATCTCAGAAAAAGAGTAACTTATAAAGTTCTCTTCTTCAAACTTGACACAATGGTTGCAAACATCAAGCAAAGCATCCAGTCTCACTCTTTGTTGTTATCTTACAAGCCACCTCCCAAGTTAATTGTCTACATTTCTTTTGGCTGTATAAACGTTTGAAATATGTAAGCTGTTCTGAAAACCATAGTATAGTGTAAAAACATCAAATAAACAATCCTACTAATAGAGAGGCTGAGATAGGAGAAGCCTGATTTCAAGACTATTATGTGGAACCCAGCAAGACACTGTCATGTACAAACAAGCAGAAAGTGTATATGAATTGTACAATATTGGACCTATTTCTCCAGTTACCAAATTAGAGAGACCACTGAATGATAGCCAACAAATTTCTAAATCTTCATACTTTTGAATTTCAATCGATTAGAATATGTTGGTAATATTAATTTTCATATTAAGAGATATGAAGAAAAAGTAATTATTATTTCCTGTTATTTTTGTTGTTAGATGTGGAATTATGTTTGTGTGGGTTTGTTGAAAGATTACTTTCTTAGTTTTTCTAAGGTGTAGTTTTGTTCCTTATATTGGTGTTTTCCATCTATTATCCTTTGTAGGGCTGGATTTGTGGAAAGATATTATGTAAAATTGGTTTTGTCATGGACTATCTTGTTTTCTCCATCTATGGTAATTGAGAGTTTTGCTGGGTATAGCAGCCTGGGCTGGCATTTGTGTTCTCTAAGGGTCTGTATGACATCTGCCCAGGATCTTCTAGCTTTCAAAGTCTCTGGTGAGAAGTCTGGTGTAATTCTGATAGGCCTGCCTTTATATGTTACTTGACCTTTTTCCCTTACTGCTTTTAAAATTCTTTGTTTAGTGCATTTGGTGTCTTGGTTATTATGTGACGGGAGGAATTTCTTTTCTGGTCCAGTCTATTTGGAGTTCTGTAGGCTTCTTGTATGTTCATGGGCATCTCTTTCATTAGGTTAGGGAAGTCTTCTATAATTTTGTTAAAGATACTTACTAGCCCTTTAAGTTGGACGTCTTCACTCTCTTCTATACCTATTATCCTTAGGTTTGGTCTTTTCGTTGTGTCCTGGATTTCCTGGATGTTCTGGGTTAGGAGCTTTTTGCTTTTTTGCATTTTCTTTGACTATTGTGTCAATGTTTTCTATGGTGTCTTCTACCCCTGAGATTCTCTCTTCTGTCTCTTGCATTCTGTTGGTTATGCTTGCATCTATGACTCCTGATTTCTTTCCTAGGTTTTCTATTTCCCAGGTTGTCTCCCTTTCTGATTTCTTTATTGTTTCTATTTCCATTTTTAGATCCTGGATTGTTTTGTTCATTTCCTTCACCTGTTTGATTGTGTTTTCCTGTAGTTCTTTAAGGGATTTTTGTGTTTCCTCATTAAGGTCTTCTAGCTGTTTACCTTTGTTCTCCTGTATTTCTTTGAGGTAGTTATTTATGTCCTTCTTAAAGTCCTGTATCATCATCATGAAAAGTGATTTTAGATCTGAATCTTGTTTTTCTGGTGTGATGGTATATCCAGGACTTGCTATGGTGGGAGAACTGGGTTCTGATGATGCCAAGTAACCTTGGTTTCTGTTGCTTATTTTCTTATGTTTGCCTCTGGCCATCTGGTTATCTCTATGCTACCTGCCCTGGCTAAATCTGACTGGGGCCTGTCCTTCCTGTGATCCTAGTTGTGTCAGAACTCCTCAGAGTCAAGCTTTCTCTGTGATCTTGTGATCCTGTGATCCTGGGTGTGTTAGAGTGCCTGGGAGTAGAGCTTCCTTTGGGTGTTGTGGAACTGGCTGCGGAGTTTCTGCCCAAGATCTGCTCAGAGCACTGGCCCAGACAGACCCGAAGCAACCCATGCCACTGGGCTGCCCTCTTTCTCACTTCTAAGTCATGATTTCCAATATTGCTTGTTGCTAGACTGACAACCACAGACCTAACCTGCATTTCTTAATTGTCTTAAATGGTTTGTAATAGAAGCTTTCAAGTTTCAATAGAAACTTTACAATACAGATTTAAGTAAGCTGCATAAGTACAACATCTTAAGAATTGAAACGTATATACAGCAAGTTTTAGCAAAAATAACCTTAAATTTGTATCAGTATATAAAAACTCATGCCATGATTTGTAGATTCAATAACCTATCTTTTTAATCTATTATTCCTATGTCCCCCCTTTTCAATCCCTTTCCTCTTTCCTAACATTAGATAGACTAGGAAAGAAGGGAAGAGGAAAGAAAAGGAAAGAGAGAAAGAAATCCCTGAATCTAACTTCCTTTACTTTGTTTCCTCCCCAACCAAGACCATTAACATTTGTGACCAACCTCCACTTAAATGACAACAAATATCCATTTTCCATATAATGTCCAAAAACCACCCACCCCACCTTTTGGGAAAGGTGTTGTCATTCTCTTAAAATTGATTCCTGCTGTCTGGGGTCAACAGCATCTTCTGGAAGCCCTAAGAAAATTTGGTTGTTGGTCAAGTCCTGGGAGAGCTAGTTATGTCCTTTGCTGTCTAGTCTTTGTGTAGTGTGAAAGCACAGGGCTTTTAGCCTGGAATCCAGGCTAGGATTGAAAAAATCTCAGCTAGTTGATTTGAAATCATTCCAGATGTAGATTATTGAGGAAACAGCTCCTGAGGCAGTCTGTGAGGATTGATCACCTGGACTACTTTCCTTCTCTTCAATTGTGTCTGGTCCTTTTATCCTGAAAACACATAAACCCTAAAGGTAATACACTATCTACATAAACACATGTATGGATGTACAGTGTACACAAATCAGCTAAAGATGATTCTCTTCAGGTGAAAGGCATCAAACTTTATAAGTCTGTTTGGACTGTATGGCCAAACTGTAATATAAATCTTCATTCATGCAATATGGAAGGATGGCATGTAATAAGTTCTGAGACTCTGTAGCCAACAAGATTTATTGGCTATGCAGAAACATGTCTCAGCCAGTCTCAGAGTTGTTCCCATGTAGAGGGATCAGTATCCATGTTACCTGTCTCACTGTTCTTAGTTTCTTCCTTCAAGTCTGCAGCTAAGATTTTCAGGATGTGTTCCTGGTCAAATCTGATCTTTTAGTTTTAAAGGAACCTACAGATTTTTATTTCCTGTTGAAACAAAGGCATAATGTCTCCCTCAATGCAACACATCCCCTGACTTCCATTTTGAGATTATCATACACACACACACATTATATATATGATATATAATATTATATAATATATCATATATATTATAAATCATATATATTATACATATAATATATATACTGATTCAATCCAGCAGCCCTTTCTAAAATTCAGTGTTTTTCAGCAGCTGTACTACCTGTCTCATTGACATTTAAACATTTTAAAGTTAGCCGGGCGGTGGTGGCGCACGCCTTTAATCCCAGCACTTGGGAGGCAGAAACAGGCGGATTTCTGAGTTCGAGGCCAGCCTGGTCTACAGAGTGAGTATCAGGACAGCCAGGGCTATACAGAGAAACCCTGTCTCGAAAAACCAAAAAAAAAAAAAAAAAAAAAAAAAAAAAAAAAATTTAAAGTCAATAAGCATTATTTAATCTATCTCTGGGAGATCCCATATCCCCCTTTTGTTCTATGACAATTTCCTTTAAAATGTAGTTGGATCTTTTTACAATTGCTTGATCTGTAGATTTGTGTGGTACACCTGTAATATGTTTTATGCTGTAATATGCAAAACCCATTTCATTTTATTAGACACATATGCTAGAGCATCGTTAATCTTAATCTGTATAGGTGTCCCCATAACAGCCATAACTTCTGATAAATGTGTAATTATAAAATCATCCTTTTCAGAACTTAAAACAGTTGACCATTGAAATCCTGAATATGTATCAGTGGTATGGCTTACATACTTTTATTTTCTTTTTTTTTTCCTTTGTTTTCTGTTTTTTGGTTTTTCGAGACAGGGTTTCTCTGTGTATCCCTGGCTGTCCTGGAACTCACTTTGTAGAC